>NC_044391.1:67452463-67824626 GCF_006542625.1 Nomascus leucogenys
TCAAGAGAATGTAAACAACAGACATATGTGCATGTTTATACCAACAAGAGAAGTGTGTAGAATTTCTTCCTCCCACACAAAGGGAATTTCCTGATTATTCTTTGGGCTTGGGTTTAATGAATATTTTATATTTTGTAGGTACCAGTGACTTTTTATAACTTCAAGATGCCTTTGATTAATTAACAAGTGAAGTGAATAAAGTGAAACGGGGAAGGCCCTCTGGGCTGTTTAATTGCTTAAGGACAGAGAGCACACACAGAGCTTGTGTTTCTCATGTGTTGGTCTCATAGATGGATCCAGTGATTTTTTGTACATGGGAAATAGAATGGTTATGGGAGGTTTGGGGGTAAAGATACTATAAAGGTATGTGATAAAATGGAAAGAATGTGATATGGAGCCAGAAGACCTAAATGTGGTCCTGATTATCACTGGCTGAGTTATTTGGGACAAGCCATAACCCTGTGAAAATCAGATTCCTCCTCTGTAAAATGGGGTTTTTGTAAAAAAATCAAATTTCTCCTCTGTAAAATATTGTTGTTGTTGTTTTTGTCTTTTTTTTTATAATAGCCATTGTAAGGCTATTGTAAAAGAAAATGAGAAAATTATTTGTAATTCTAAATTGCTATAGAAATATTAACCATATGGCTTTGATAAGATATTTGAATCACATCTGAATTGATGAACAAGAAACCACTGGAAAATTCTGATTATATATGTCTCCACCAACTTCTTGATCTTATTTTTTAGCACTAAATACACATAAAAATATAATACAGCAAAAGCACATAAAATATATAATATACCATGTACAAAAATAACTATTATGTGGAATTCAATATCGTTTAGTTTAAGGTAGATGTTATCAAAATCTATGTTTTTATATTATCGACCTTACAGTATGGGCTGCATGGACATCTTTTAAGAATGATTCTACTATGAAACAGACATAAAGGAGCATTCTTAAAAGCCTGTAATTTCTAAATAAAAGTCAGTGAACCTCTTTCTTCTCTGCCGTTAAGACCCTATATATATAGACAAAACAAATCCTAACTGGCAGGGTATAAAGTACTCTTTAATTCACACAATGTGTTATATTTCTGGAAAAGATAGTCTCAGGAGCAGTTCAATCTAACATATGTCCCCATAAAAATGGAATTAAACTCAGCTGGGTGCAGTGACTCACGCCTGTAATCCCAGCACTTTGGGAGGCCAAGGCGGGCCGATCACGAGGTCAGGAGATCAAAACCATCCTGGCCAACATAGTGAAACCCCGTCTCTACTAAAAATACAAAAATTAGCTCGGCATGGTGGCACATGCCTGTAATCCCAGCTACTCAGGAGGCTGAGACAGGAGAATCACTTGAATTCGGGAGGCAGAGGTTGCAGTGAGCCGAGATTGTGCCACTGCACTCCAGCCTGGCAATAGAGCAAGACTCTCTGTCCCAAAAAAAAAAAAAAAAAAAAAAAAAGAAAGAAAGGAATTGAACTCAAGTTATTTTTCTGAAAAGGAACTGATTGCCCAGCTTTTTATAGAATGAATCACAAACTTCATTTCTACCTATAAATAATATTGCTTTATTTTATATAATAATCACTGGAAATTTTAGAAAGTGTTAGGAAGGAGTTGTTATAATAATCAGTTATATACCACTGAATTTAATGATTCAGCCTCATACTAAACTATATATAATTCTTAATTTCAAACAACCTTTTAGTATAATAAATATGAAGGTAAAAACCTGCCTTTGTAAGTTTGTAAATGTGAATCCAATAACGTATTTTTTTTCTTGTGGTGAATTTCAAGATCATTTGTTGACCTTCTGCTATGCAAGGGGTTGGAATTCACTTTCTCTGCAATGATGATAAGCACAAAACATATAGAGAAGCCATCTTGTTCAAGTGAAAGCTGGCATGGTAAAATGGGAATGGTTTATTAAAAACTAGTATAAGTGGTTGATTGGATAAGAACTCAGAAAACAAAACAAATAAATAAGGCTCTAAAACATTTGAAAGTCTCAGTGGCAACTTGGGAAAATAGATATGACTCAGATTATAATTTAAATAGTGCCTATGCATTTGGATCACTAAAGTTATATAGTCAACTAGGGAGAAAACCTAAAGATATCAATAAGTTAGATGAATCTCTTAAAGGATGACTTATTGGAATCCTTTCTACAGTCTTATTAGGCCCTAAATGTGGAGGTGACACATGATCCTTAGGCATGAATCCAGGAAACATGCCATGTAGTTCCAAAATGAGGGTTATTGCAACGCAATTCCCAAAGTTTATTAATGCAAGAGAGTTGTTTTGTAATAACCTGGACAAATCCCTTTGGAAGATGGGTTTCTTTATGTGCAGGCCAAATTTAGCTTTGTGTTTTCATGGCCATGTTTATATGTATATTCTTATATTTGCAAACACTATATGTATAGACTCTTCTAGAATCTCCACTTATCCAAATGACATATTTCTTATCCAAATGACATATTTTTGCTCGTCTATTCTTTTTTACAGCAGCCCTATAATTCCTTAACTTTCACTTCTATGAACTCTTTCTAGTTTAGTTATAATTGTTTAGTAGTGACTAAGGTGTTCATCTCTTTTCTTCCTTGGGAAATGGAAGAAAGATGAAAGTGTTATTTATGGTTGTTATTCTCTGTATGATAGATTATTAAAATGACTACAAATTCCTTGCCTCTCTCCCTCCATTCTCTTATTATGTGATGTTGCAGATCTTTCCTTCAAGAGGGTTGGTCTATATCCCTATCCTTTGAATAATGGGTTGGTCATGTGACTGACTTTGGCCAATGGGACATTAGCAAACACAATGCAAACAAAGGCTTGAAAAGCACTTGTGCATTGGGGTTCGCTTTCTTATTGGGCTTGGAATTCTGAGACAGGCCACTGAGTAAACAACATGGGCTAACCTACTGAAAGATGGAAGAAAACTGGGGTCTTGTCTACCAGCCAGCCAGCCATCAAATTGGATGAGGCCATGCAAGATCATGCTGTCACCGACAAATACACTAGCTTACCACAGATGCATGAGAATGTTCAGAAAAGATCAGACAAACTTGCCCAGGCCAAAACAACTATCCAATTGACTCACAGAATCATAAGCTAGATCATGAGTATTAAAGCAAGTTCCCACACTGTATTACTTATCTATTGCTGTGTAATAAATCACCCTCAAACTTAATAGCTTAAAGTAACAAACATTTATTATCGTATATCTTATATTCTATAGACTATTTATCTATAGGATATTTTATATCTTAAATCCTCTATTCTATAGGTAGGAATCCAGGCATGGCTTATCTGAATGTCTCTGGCTCAAGGTCTCTCATAAAGCTGAAGTCAAGGTGTTGGCTGAAGCTGCAGTCATCTCAAAACTTGACTGGGGAAGGATCCACTTCCAAACTCACCCACATGACTTTGGTGAACTTCAGGTCCTCTCCAGCTGGGCTGGAGATATCAGTTCCTTGCCACATCCCCTCCTTGCCTTGGCCCCCTGCCACTGAGCTGCTTATATCATGGCAGCTTGCCTCTCCCAGAGAGAAAGATCCAAGCAAAAGCAAGTGAAAGAAGCCCTGAAGGCAGAAGCCAGTCTTGGAAGTGATATTTCATCACATCTGCCAAATGTATTTGCTAGAAGCAAGTTACTAATGAAGTCCTTATTCAAGGGAAGGAATTATCCAAGGACATCATAACAGGAGGCAGGTATCATTGAGAGTCATTTTGAAGTCTGCCTCTTAGAAAAATAAAATTTCTGGTTTTTGTATAGCTATAGTGACAGGTAGCCACCATACCAATTTTAAACACATTAAATAGATCAACTGTAATGTGCCTCAGTGAACATGCTTTTGCAAGCCCAACCAGTTAATATTAACCCCTCATTTCTGTAAATCCATCAATCAGGAATGTATTCACCAGAAGAAGCACATCTCCGAGTATGCCAACCAATCAACTAAAGACTCACCCAAGTAACTGTGGTTCAACAAGTGATGTTAACTCACTTGACGACAATGAGTTTCAGATAATGACCCTGAAAATCCACCAATCTCTGAACTCCATGTATCCCCCAGACCTTTTATGAGGTCAGCAGACTGCTCAGCTAGGAGAGATGGCTTAATCAGCATTGCGCTTCCCTACCATGTCAGCGATAAGTCGAGCCTTATGTTTTTTGTTTGTTTCACATATTGAGTGATGGTCTATCACCTTCTAACAGTTCAATAGATGTTGTTTTTAGCCACTAAGTTTTGGTAGTAAGCTGTTAGGCAGCAAAAGTTAATTGATACACTGGCAAATAGCAGATCCTTCAGAAGTCATTCTGTTTTTCATCCTCAAAAGAGTGGAAGCTCAGCTCATTTGGCATGGAAATTGGGAAATATAGATTGTCAGCCATTAATGGGAATAATGGCATATAAAAGTGGGTAAGAGTTAAAGTTATTATTGTCCTGAATTCAGATTAATTTGTGATTCAAGACATTCTGTCACTCCTTTTAAAACCTAATTATAGATGTCTTAAGTGTTTCTGGAAAAATCTGTTAAATTCCTTCAGTGGACTTGACTTTTCCTCTTAAAATACTAAAGATGTTGGTGTTGACATTGTGAAAGCACATACTCTCACATAACTGCAAAATAATTTCTGAGAAGCTGGTATCTGTAAGGTAACTTTTAAAGGCTCTGATTTATTTCTGTGGTTAAGAAAAGAGGAATTATTAAGAAATTGTTGGAAATGTGCCATGGCTAGGTTTTTCCTCCTCATATTTATAGGCTTTCATGTGAAGCTCCCTTAGCTCAGCATTGATCAAAACATGTTTGTTCCATAGTATCTTGTGCTAATTTTCTAGAAGAACAGCACATTAAAAAAAAAAAAACCTGGAGGTTTGTCACATACTGGTCAACAACCAGATAATCAGTAATCCCTACAAAATAAGAATGTGGCAAGAAATAATCTAAAACATAAATTATTATTTCCCAAACCCATTACATTTAAAGCATTTTAACTTAAAGGACATCTCAGTGTATATAAAGAACTGGTGTTGAAAGGTTGTAATTGGAGATAAAATCAAGGTCGAATCTAAAATACTGTAACAAAGAATTCCAAGTACAAGTTGAGAGTACAGGGAGTTTTTGAGATAGTTTAAATACAGCAATGACATAATCAGAGCCATGTTTTAGGAATATAAATTTGGTATATGTGTAGGGTAAACAGTAGTGGGGAGAAAATAGATGGAAGCAGACTAGTTAGGAACCATCACAGCCCAGGTCATGGGCATTAGTGCTCCTCTACCATCCACACACCAACCATCTTAGAAGCCACCTGACCAGTCTCTTATCTATAAAACAAAGTGAGGTTAAGCTACATGATCCTTAAGGTCCTTTGTAAAGCCTGAAAACAAAACTAAAACTCCTTAACTTTCTGGGGTCTTAGGAAGCAACATGAAAGCCATGGAAGAGTTTGGGCTATTAAAAGAGCAAAAACCAACCTTGGTTGAGTGTTCATCAAAGATAAGCCTCCTTTGCTTACTTCAACCACATCCCAAAGGAGAAATCCCACTTACACAATAGTTGACAGATGGTCTTGAATCTCTGCTTCAATACCTCCAGTAATAGAGAACTCATTCTTATGAAAGAGACCACTTCATTTCTGGGCAGTTCCAACTGTGTTTTCATGTCCTTTGCTACTGAGGTAAAATTTGTTTGTTCTTATTAGGTCTGCTCTCTGGAATTACACAGAAGTCTACTTTTTCTTCTGTGTGACCACTAAACTTGAGCCCATCCCTCTAAACTAAACACTCTAAAGTATTTTTAACTGTTTTTAGAGGATGTGATTTTTGGACTTTTCACCATCTCAAACACCCAGAAGGAAAGTGTCACAGCTTATGCGAATCCCCAAATGCTGCTGTGAGTTCCCGGCTCCTCCTTCTCAATCCACCCTTGCCCTGGCTGTCAGAATGAGAACACAGCTCAGACACTCTCCCTCCAAGATCAAAACTCGTGGTTCTCTAGTGTGTGGGCTCCAAGGATGAGGTTTGTGGAATGACCCCAGAGTGATCTGTGGGTTAACAAACTGACTGGGACTGAACATCCCTCATTCCCAGTGGGAGGGGCTGTACCTGAGCCCAATTTGCCAAATAAATGGTGATCTCTGGATTGGTGACTTCTTTCCCACAGCTCAAGGGGCTGTGAATTCCCATGGGCCCTCAAAGTCCACCGGACCTGGTCAGATGGCACTTCTCAGCACTCCCCTAATCAGCAAGCACTTAAGTGCAGCCTACTTAACACCTGAGTCTGAAGATGTTTGGTTTCCCAACTAATCCACTTTCAAGTTTATACCATAAGGTTTGATAGCAAGAGTTCAGGGTCCTTTCCCAGCAATGCAAATTCACTGTGTGTCTGGCTACACTGCCCTGGGTTCCAACTCCTGAGCCTCAGGGGTTCTGAAAAGGCACAGGTCTCCAAACCTCTTCTTTCTGATCCTTGGGTTACATGTTTCCCCAATAAATCTTGTACCATCTGCCTACTCTGAAGTTGTGAAATTCATAGTCATCCATTCCACCAAAGAGTTATAGTACACGCACATATACTTACACACAGAATTTACACAAATGTACACACTGTTTCCCTCTTAATTTCTTCCCTTTGCTGGGAGATTAGGTCTGGTGTTCGCATTGAATGTATTATTGCTTCTCTAAGCCATGTGGATTGAATTTCTCTCATAATGGATTTTCTGAAAGCAAAAGTATTAATTCCAATTACCTGTTTCTTTCTCAAGTGGCAATACCTGCTCTTAACCCAAAGGGCATAATGTTACTCCACAAATATGCCTATCAGCTGAAGATAATATCTCAGGGGAGGATGCTCAGGGGCTTTCCAGGCCTCCAGAAAATCTCCCTGTTTGGGAGGATCCTCCAGACAGCCAGCCTCTGGAGTGCGACCAAGCTGGGATCAGGGGCTAGGGTTTGTTTACACAGATCTCTAATCCCTGAGCCCAGGGTCTCTGGTAGTTAGTTTCTTTGTGAAAGCAAGGTTTTTAGTTCACAAACTTGAACCATTGTTACTCAAGCTTGTCTCTGGTCACTCAGTCATCTTTCCACCCAGCATTATATAAATGCTCCTCCAATCATCTGCAAGCAGAAAGGGGTAATGCTAGCTGTTGGCTGGGAGTCCCAGATGGTCACTGGGGCAAACTGGAGACCCTTATGGAGTTGAGGAGACTCTTACGGAGTTGAAGGGGCTTGCAGGTATGATTTAAAGAGCGGGAAGTCTATGGGAGGAGTTCACACCTGTTCTTTATCTTTTGCTAAGAAACCTCCGTATTATGCCCATCAGGTAAAGAGGCAGGCCATTTTTCAGATTAGAAAGCACCATTTTCCATAGTAAAGGCGGACCCAATTTCCTCTGAATGGTATGCACTCACAGCATGCCTTCTGGCCATGAGACTTCATGATGAATATTTCAGCCTGCTCATAAGAGCTGGTGAGTATCTATTGGGTATTAATATTTACTATGCAGGTACAGTATATAATTAATATAAAATACCATTAATATAAAATACCAGGCACAATTCTAATTGTTTACAGATTTTAACCCTTTTAATCCACAGGAGAGGAATCTGGCAGAGATATTCTTATTAACCCCATTTGATAAATAAAGAAACTAAGGCACAGGGAGTTAGTAGCCTGCTCTGGGTTTCACAGTGAAAAAGTGTGGTAGAGCCAGGATTTGGACCTAAACAGTCTGGCTCCAAAGTCCAGGCTTCACTGTGGCACATACTGCCCTTCCAGACATCTCTGTCCCCTCAGGGTGACCCCCAACTTATCCTTCCAAGTCCGTCTCCTTACTCCTCTGTAGTAAAACTGGAGTATTCACTCTTTTCTGAACAAAATCTGTTTTCCCCACCTGTGTGTCCTCTCACGCCCATCTCCACACCCCATCCCCACCTGTAAATCTCCCATCAATTTTGGGGAGAGTCCATCTCAAAGATACTATCAAAGCAAAAGAAACTAACATTTGCTAAGCTCCTGTTGCCTTTTGGGTTTTGTGCTGAGGAAACTCACATAAAATATTGTATTTAATTGTCGGTCTAACTCTTTGACATAGGATAGATTTCCTCATTTTCCAAATAAGAAAAAGCTCTCAGATGAGTACCCTGCTCAGCTGTAAAGAGCAGTACTGGGCTGACTGCAGCTGTCCACAGTGGTGCCTTAAGCATTAAGGGTGTCCTCCCTTTACCTTGGTCCTCCCACATAGCACTTTGTGCAGCTCTCACAACACTTCTTTGTACCTTATAGGTATTTGTGGAATACGCCTATAATATGACTTCTGTAGCAGGAATTGTATCATGCTCCTTTCTTCCCTGGGGTGTCCAGCCTAGTCCTTTGTACCTAGGTCAATTAATAAGTATCTGTGTAACTGAATGAAACTGAATGGAGGATTAGGGAGGCAGGCATTGTGGAGGAGACAGGCTCAGTCTTGCCAGCTTCAACACTTCTTCCAAGTTCCTAAATAATGAGCTGTCAAGTTTCCTTGAGTTGCTAAGCCTTTTGGGAAGGAAAAAGTGAACTGAAACAAGCAGATACGTGCCTCAATCCACCAGAATACGAAGCTCCTGTTTTCAGACATGACAAGTCTCCAAAATATGTGGTGTTAACGCCAATCATGCACATCTAGCACAACTTGTGACTGCACAGGCGTGTGCAAACGAGCTCAGCAGCAGAGACATTCTAACCCAAAGGTGACAGAATACATTAAAACACCACAAAAGCAACTTGACTTGAATATTACATGGCTCATACAAAAGAAAATAATTTTTTTTGGTAACTTTCTTTTATCAAATGCCATGTTTTTACTTAAATGTGTCTATTAATTAGCCTCAGTTTGTTGTATGCCAGCTGTGTAAGTTATTAGCTGAGGAGTGCAAGGTACCATGTCTGTTCCACCATCGCCGGATCCTAAGTTCCTGAAAATGAACAAAACAGGACAAAACAAATATTTCCTTTTCTATTTCTGCTGCCTTCTTCTCTCTCATTCTGAAGCAGGGGGCTGAGAGTTATAAAGATAATCCAGCCATTAAGCAAAAATAGTTTTAAGATACCAGCCCTCTTTATCTTGCTCTGATTCCAAATGGCTGAAAAACAGGAGTGGCTTTAAAATCCATAAAGTTGATGACACAATTGCCAATAAAGTACTGGAGAAAGAGAAGGAATAACTTAGCTTACATTTTATCCTCTATATAAAAATGGTTATAGGGCAGTCAAGGCAGCATGGCATGGGAGTAATTGGATTTGGATTGACCAAAAGGCTGGATCATAAATTTGAAAGGGGAAATACTGGATGCAGGGAGACCAGGAGATGAGTTATGGCAGTAGTTTTCTAAAAGATGATAAGGACACCCCAAATCAGTTTTAGAAGGAATTATCATTTGGGAGGTGCTAGGAAAGGGTTGGTAGTCAACTGGATGAGGATTGATGAGGAATCAAGGACCATTCCCTATCTGACTCTTGGGTGAACAGTGTCACCACCAATTGACTCCAGGGGTAGCAGGAGGTGGAACAGCTTAGTGTTGCTTGCTGCAGTTTCCTGGTAAAGTAGGGAGCAATGTCATTGGCTACTAATGAGAGGAGAGCGAGTATGTTAGGTTCTTGAGGATGGTGGAGGTCTACAATGGTAACAGAATACAGAGAAGTTACTGACCAAAGGAAATGAAAAGAGTGAAGGGCAGAACGGGAAAACACACACTGGTGGAGAAGTATGACTTTCTAGCAGTGTTCTAGTGCCCAGCTGTAAGAAGAGAGAGAGCAGAGTGTGACAGCAATAAATACAGAATAAGCTTCATTAAAAGAGATCTGTCAGGTGACCTTGATGTTTACTTGGTCTAACATACTCTTGATTGCCAAAGTCTTTACTGAGATAATCAGATAATAACTACTCAGGCCAGATACTGACCCACACTATTTGTGTTTTCAACTAATCAGTGTATAAACTATTACATTTAGAGTAATCAATGTCAGGAGGATTTGAGGGAGTTAGGACTGGAAGCAAGGAGACTAGCCAGGGGCAGTCCATGCAAAAGATAAAGTTCTGATCCAATGCAATATTAGTTGGGATATAACTCAGGATTTTATGAAGCCAACAAGAATGTTTTTTGTTTTGTTTTGTTTGTCTGTTTTAATGTAGGACTGCGTCCCCAAAAGAAAAGTGAAGACATAGCATTTTTAAGAGGCAGTGTGACTTTACAGGTAAGAACACTGGCTCTGGTAAGTCAACTCTCTCAGTTCAAATCCCAACTATATTGCATACGAATTGTGTGACAACTCTTATGAGGCACAATAATTATTTCCATTTTACAGATGAGGCACAACCAGGTTTAGGTAACTTGTTCAAGTTACACAGTTGTAGAAATTACATAGGTTAATACATGCAAAGGGCTTGGTAAAACTGCCTGATACCTATTAAGAACTCAGTAAACATTTGTATTATTCTTACGTATATTTAACCCAAATATTGTCCTCACCTCAAAAAAATCATCTTGTTCTTGATATTAAAATCAAAATGCTTAAAGGTCCCATCTACAGTGCCCTCTCCAAGATTTGTGTACATTCCTGTAGATTGCAGCAGTTCTTGTTCAAATTTTCTTTGCTCACAGAACTCTTCAATTCACTTCTCATCTCCTGTGGCTGTTCTGTTTTTCTACCTTGTTTTGGTTCAAATGTAGAGCACAGCCTCCACTCCCAGATTTCTGTAAAGTGCTTCCATCACAATGCAGTTAGAAGAATTTTGCCCAAAGTTTAGAGGATGATAGAGTGGCAGCTTATACCACAGCAAAACAACTTAACATGGAATATTAGACACCTTTGTTTTCGCAAGTCCATTGGACATATCCATTGTCAGGAATGTATACTAGTGATTTTCTTGCCTCACATGACCAAGTTGCTGAACCTCTTGCTCTCTCTTTCAGCCTCAACCTTTTTAGCCTAATAGCCTCATGTCTTCTTTTGGCTGCCAAAGGAACTCCATCTTTTTCTTTATTATTTGCAACAGTTAGCTTTCTCTTTGTTTCACATCGCCGCCTTGCAGAACCATGATCTATCAAGGTGTTTTGTCAAACAAAAAATAATACTTTCCCTGGAAAAAAGCTACTGTTAACTTTTAAAGTACATTTTCCTCATTAAATGTACTAACATTCACAATTAAAAAATGCAACATAGTGTTGTTCTAATATAAGTGTCTAGTTACTCTATATGATTCACAAACCCAAGTAATGAAAAATCCCTTTTTATTCAATTTGACAATGCAGTATTTTGTTTAGAATTTTTGCATCTTTGTTCATGAGAGTGATAGGTTTGCAATTTTCTTTTTTGGTAATGTTCTTTTCAGTCAAGGTTATACTGGCTTTAGAAAATAAATTGGAAATGCCTATTATCCTTTTTCTCTTCCCTGGAAAAGTTTGTATAAAAGTGTTATATCTTCTTTAATGTTTAGAAGAGATCATGGGTAAAACACTGGGCCTGGATTTTGTGTGTGTGTGTGTGCACACGTGTGCGTGTGTAGAGTTCATTGAGGAGAACTCAAATTGTTTTTATTTTAATGTTTCTTACATGTGTTAAAATAAAAGAAAAACTTCTCCATATGGCCCATAGTTTCTATACAAATATAAGAACAGAATCAATTTACCTGCTAAAGATAAAGCTGTGAAACCTAGTAACTTTCAAAGTTAACAGTATTCTCTGATGTAATGAATAATTGGTTTTCATGGGCTAAGTTGCAATGTGACATGTGAATGTGGTATTGTTTGGGTCTTCTGTTGTTGCCATACCTAAGTTCTCTTGTGCCATGAGATTGTGTCCGCAATTGGTGGGTTCTTGGTCTCACTGGCTCAGGAGTGAAGCTGCAGACCTTCGTGGTGAGTGTTACAGCTCTTAAGGCTGCGCGTCTGGAGTTGTTCGTTCCTCCCAATGGGCCTGTGGTCTTGCTGGCTTCAGGAGTGAAGCTGCAGACCTTCGCGGTGAGTGTTACAGCTCATAAAAGCAGTGTGGACCCAAAGAGTGAGCAGTAGCAAGATTTATTGCAAAGAGCGAGAGAACAAAGCTTCCACAATGTGGAAGGGGACCCGAGCGGGTTGCCACTGCTGGCTCGGGCAGCCTGCTTTTATTCTCTTATCTGGCCCCACGCACGTCCTGCTGATTGGTAGAGCTGAGTCGTCTGTTTTGACAGGGCACTGATTGGTGCGTTTACAATCCCTGAGCTAGACATAAAGGTTCTCCACGTCCCCATCAGATCAGTTAGATACAGAGTATCGACATAAAGGTTCTCCAAGGCCCCACCAGAGCAGCTAGATACAGAGTGTCAGTTGGTACATTCACAAACCTCCAGCTAGACACAAGGTGCTGATTGGTGTGTTTACAAACCTTGAGCTAGATACAGAGTGCTGATTGGTGTATTTACAATCCCTGAGCTAGACATAAAGGTTCTCCAAGGCCCCACCAGAGTAGCTAGATACAGAGTGTCGATTAGTGCACTCACAAACCAAGAGCTAGACACAGGGTGCTGATTGGTGTGTTTACAAACCTTGAGCTAGATACAGAGTGCTGATTGGTGTATTTACAATCCTTGAGCTAGACATAAATGTTTTCCAAGGCCCCACCAGAGTAGCTAGATAGAGTGTCAATTGGTGCATTTACAGACCCTGAGCTAGACACAGGGTGCTGATTGGTGTATTTACAATCCCTGAGCTGGACGTAAAGGTTCTCCACATCTCCGCCAGACTCAGGAGCCCACCGGGCTTCACCCAGTGGATCCTGCACCAGGGCTGCAGGTGGAGCTGCCTGCCAGTCCCGCGCCGTGTGCCCACATTCCTCAGCCCTTGGGTGGTCAGTGGGACTGGGCGCCGTGGAGCAAGGGGTGGTGCTCGTTGGGGAGGCTCGGGCCGCACAGGAGCCCACGGAGGCGAGGGAAGGCTCAGGCATGGCGGGCTGCAGTTCCGAGGCCTGCCCCGTGGGAAGGCAGCTAAGGCCTGGCGAGAAATCGAGTGCAGCGCCAGTGGGCTGGCACTGCTGGGGGACCCAGTACACCCTCTGCAGCTGCTGGCCCGGTGCTAAGTCCCTCATTGCCTGGGGCCGGCAGGGCCGGCCGGCTGCTCTGAGTGTGGGGCTGCCAAGCCCACGCTCACCTGGAACTCCAGCTGGCCCACAATCTCTGCACGCAGCCCCGGTTCCTGCTCGCGCCTCTCCCTCCACACCTCCCTGCAAGCTGAGGGAGCTGGCTCCCGCCTTGGCCAGCCCAGAAAGGGGCTCCCACAGTGCAGCGGTGAGCCAAAGGGCTCCTCAAGTGCTGCCAAAGTGAGAGCCCAGGCAGAGGAGGCGCCAAGAGCAAGCCAGGGCTGTGAGGACTGCCAGCACGCTGTCACCTCTCAAGATGACTCAAGTTTCCCATCCCTTTTCTTTATTCAAATGTGAGAAATTTATTTTCATAAGGCTGACAGTGACATCATTTGGTCTTCATTTAGCAGAAATGCCTGATTTATGCATTAAATACTCAACTGTTCTTTTTATATTAGCCTGTAATCATTAGAATACATGCTCCCTTATATTACATGGTGGCAGGAGGTTGTTTTATGTTGTCAAATCAATCTCATTTATCAACTAATATAAGAAATTGAAATTGCATTCTATGGGAAAGCCTTTTAATTGAAAACGATCATTCAAAAGAGAAGTTGCATATTCATAACTAGGAAAAATAATTCAACTCTAGCGTAACTGAGAACAAGGGAAGTTGTTTATGTTCTAATCTTAAGACACCTAAGGTCTGGCTGCTGACCCTGACATCAGGCAAGCATGTTTCCAATGCATTAAACTTAAATATAGTCACTTAAAGTAATTCCTCAGGACTACTGCAAACACAAATTCAGAAGTAGAAACTAAAATTGCATGATAATATTTGAGGATATAGTGGTTACATAGATGGCTACAAATATGTTTATATTATCTTTGAGGACTATCATTGAAAAGAAAATACACACTCACAGAATTTCTTTAGAGAACAGGTGGAACTTTGAAAATGCATTTAAAGACCCTCACAAGTCTAATAACCCTAGTGAGAAACACTATTCCATACTAAACAATCAATTTTTTAAAACTCTACTTTTGCCTGGCGGCCTATTCATTCATCATTCTTATTCTGTTGTCATTTTCTGTGTGTGCTCTGTTCTTTTTGTTCCAAAGCCAATGTCTACATTTAAGAGGGTCCATACTATATGGGCAGAAAGATTTTAAGCTTTGCATCTGCACATGCAAAATTTACTCTAAGTATTGAGTTCTTTGCTGTCCTGTAAGAATCTCTGTTAAAGTGTAGCTGAATAATATTAATTCTTATGGCTTTTGTTGTTTGTGTATTTGTTTATGCTGTGCCCTCACCCTCTTTGGGCTGGACTAGACGTTTTTATTGCTCCAAGAGGAAATCAGCATGGCAGAACTGGAGGATATATGCATTAACTTCTTGATTTTTAAGTGTGAAAAAGCCTGTCCTGTTGAAACTGCTGAGCCAGTTCACTAGCACCTCTGCTCCCAGCAGAAGAGGGAGGAGGGGTCTTGGTTGGAGTTAGGGGATGATTTAGCCTAGAGGTGGAGAGTTCAGTGATGGTGAGAATCTCTGAACAGGTGTGCTGTGCCCTGCTTCCTTGCCTACTTGTTAGCTCCAAACTTGGGGAGGGTGGGTGGTTAAAGAAACAATTCTCCAAAATGTGAGAAGAAGAGATAGGCACCCTGTTTTCTCTCTAGAGAAACAGCACAAGAATAGAATAAGAGACAGCTGCATGGGGAGCAGGACTGGAGAGGTGTGAGGCAGCCCATCAGGTTTTCTGTTTAACAACAGAAATGGGGTTGGTAGCAGAGTAGAATTTTCTATATCCCTAAGAAAGGCAGCAAGCTGGCTGGGCGCTCTGGCTCACACCTGCAATCCCAGCACTTTGGGAGGCCATGGTGGGTGGATCACTTGAGGTCAGGAGTTTGAGGCTAGTCTGGCCAAGATGGTGAAACCCCATCTCTACTAGAAATATAAACGTTAGCCAGGCGTGGTGGTGAGTGCCTGTAGTCCCAGGTACTTGGGAGGCTGAGACAAGGAGAATCGCTTGAACCTGGGAGCTGGAGGTTCCAGTGAGCCGAGATCACGCCACTGCACTCCAGCCTGCGCAACAGAGCAAGACTCCATCTCAAAATAAATAAATAAATAAATAAATAAGAGGCACCAAACCTTGCTAAGAGCACACTGGCAGACCTGAGGCTGAGGTATAGACAGTATGTCTAAAAATCACTGAGAGTGTGATCTCTTAAAACATGTCAGCATGGAGGAGCAATGCCAATAGCCAGGTGCAACAATGACCATCCATGGCAGTGAATGCCAGTGTAGACAGATGGCTAAGGACTACACGCCTCCCTTGATGCCATGTTGGCACATGAACCCCAAACACAGATGCTACTTTAGAGTGAAGGAAGGGCAGGGGGCAATCCCCAATGACTGAACCTATGGGGACTACTTATAAGTGAGAACATGTGGTATTTGACTTATAAATGAGAACACATGGTATTTGACTTTCTGTTTATAAGTTGTCTCACTTAAGATAGTGGCCTCCAATTCCATCCATATTGCTGCAAAAGACATGAATTCATTCTTTTTATGGCTGAATAGTACTGCATTTGTATATGCAATACTATTGCATATTTTATTAATCTAATCATCTGTTGATGAACACTTAGGTTGATTTTATATCTTTACTATTTTTTGTAGAATTAGAAAAAAAATCGTAAAATTAATATGGAACCAATAAAGAGACTGAATAGCCAAAGCAATCCTGAGCAGAAAGAACAAGCTGGAGGCATCATATTACCCAACTTCAAATTACACTACAATACTATAGTAGCCAAAACAGAATGGTACTGATACAAAAATAGATACATAGATCAAGGGAATGGAATAGAGAATCTGAAATAAAGCCACATATGTACAGCCAATTGACCTTTGACAAGGTCAACGAAAACATACACTGGGGAAAGGATACCCTTTTCAATAAGTTGTGCTGGGAAAATTAGATTGCCCACAAGGCATTTTTACAAATGCTTTGAAGAAATAATTTTAACTTAAATTTCCTCCCTCTAATACCCTTCATTCTTCTCTTCACCTCCATGTTTCCATCTTGGATCATTTTTTTTCTGCTTGAAAAAATATCTTTGTGAGTTTTTTATTTCTGTAAAGGTTTACTGGCATGAGTCCTCTCCTTTTTTTGTCTGAAAACTATCTTTATTTCATTTTCTTTTTTTTTAAAATATTTTTTC
Organism: Nomascus leucogenys; assembly: GCF_006542625.1. NCBI lineage: Eukaryota > Metazoa > Chordata > Mammalia > Primates > Hylobatidae > Nomascus > Nomascus leucogenys. The sequence continues at coordinate 67,468,799 of NC_044391.1, forward strand.
TACCTGGGCACAGTGGTGCACACCTGTAATCCCAGCAATGTGGGAGGCTGAAGCAGGAGGATCACTTGAGCCTAGGAGTTCGAGAGCAGCCAGGGAACATGGTGAGATGCTATCCCAAAAACATTTTTTTGTTGTTGTTGACTTAAAGATATATTTTTTATTTTATTTATTTGTTTTTTATTTATTTTTGTTTTGTTTTGTTTGGTTTTGTTTTGAGATGGAGTCTCTCTCCATCACCCAGGCTGAAGTGCATTGGCATGATCTCGGCTCACTGCAAGCTCTGCCTCCCAGGTTCACGCCATTCTCCTACCTCAGCCTCCTGAGTAGCTGGGACTACAGGTGCCCACCACCATGCTTGGCTAATTTTTTGTATTTTTAGTAGAGATGGGGTTTCACCGTGTTAACCAGGATGGTCTCGATCTCCTGACCTCATGATCCACCTGCCTAGGCCTCCCAAAGTGCTGGGATTACAGGTGTGAGCCACCATGCCTGACCTTATTTTATTTATTTCGATTCAAGGGATGCACGTGCAGGTTTGCTACATGGGTATGTTGTGTGATGCTGACGTTTGGGCTTCTAAAGATCCTGCTGCCCAATTAGTGAACATAGTACCTGGTAGGTAGTTTTTCAACCCTTGCCCCCATTCCTGCTGTCTCACTTTTTGGAGTCCCAGTATTTATTGTTCCCATCTTTGTGATCGTGTATACCAAATGTTTAGCTCTCACTTATAAGTGAGAACATGCAGTATTTGGTTTCCTGTTTCTGCATTAATTCACTTAAGATAATGGCCTCCAGCTGCATCCATGTTGCTTCAAAGGACATGATTTTGCTCTTTTTTATTGTTGTGTAGTATTCTATGGTGTATATGTACCACATTTTCTTTATCCAATCCACCATTCACTTGCACCTGGGTACCATGTCTTTGCTATTGTGAATAGTGCTGTGACAAACATATGAGAGCAGGTGTCTTTTTGTTAGAATGATTTATTCTCCTTTGAGTGTATAACCAGTAATGAGATTGCTGAGTTCAACAGTAATTCTATTTTTAGTTCTTCAAGATATCTCCAAAATTGCTTTCCACGGGAGCTGAAATAATTTGCATTTCCACCACCAATAAGCATTCCCTTTTCTTTGGAGCCTCATCAACATGTTACTTTCTGACTTTTAAAACATTTCCATATCTACATACATTTACTGAAATACATGAGTTCACACTATCTCCAATATCAATTCAACACCACAGTATTCATTCTAATTTTCTCCTTTTCCTCTCTTATTTTTTTAACTTTTATTTCAGATTCAGGGATACATATGCAAGTTTGTTTTGTATATATATAATGTTTCTATTGTTAAGTCAGCTCTATTATCTCTCTCTCTATATATATATATGTATATACACACACACATGTGTATATACACATACGTGTGTGTGTATATATATATATATATTAGAAATTGCATATCACAGGTGTTTGGAGTGCAGATTATTTGTCACCCAAGTAATAAGCATAGTACCCTATATGCAGTTTTTTTATCTTCACCCTCCTCCCACCCTCCACCCTCAAGTAGGCCCCAGTGTCTGATGTTGCCTTCTTTGTGTCCATGTGTACTCACTGTTTAGCTCCCACTTATAAATAAGAACATGTGGTATTTGGTTTTCTGTTTCTGTGATAGTTCGCTTAGGATAATGGCCTCCATCTCCATTCATGTTCTCACAAAAAACATGATTTCATTCTTATTTGTGGCTTCATAGTATTCCATGGTGTTTATGTATCACATTTTCTTTGTCCATTCTACCACTGATGGACACTTAGGTTGATTCCATGTCTTTATGATTGTGAATAGTGCTGCAAGAAACATACACATGCTGTTTCTTGATGGTTCATGGCTTGCATCCTCACGAGTGGTGGTCTGTGCTGTATCTGAAGCCCTTTGAGCCAAGGCTAGAGCCGGAGTGGCTGGGATGTGAGGAGCAGTGTCCTGAGGATAAGCAAGGCAACAGTGCCTTGGCCCCTGAAACCACTCTTTCCTCCTGGGCCTCTGTACCCATGATGGGGAAGGCTGTCCTGAAGACTTCTGAAATGGCTTTGAGGGCTTTTTCCTCATTGTTTTGGATATTAGCATTTGGCTCCCTTTTGATCATACTAATCTCTCTAGAAAGTGTTTGTTCCACACATGCTTGGATTCTTTTTCTACCACAGAGCCTGATGGCAAATTTTCTGAACTTTTATGCTCTGCTTCTCTTTTAAATGTTACAACTTTAGGTCATTTCTTTACTCCTGTACCTGATTATAGGTTGTAAGAAGCAGCCACCCTACTTCTTGAATGCTTTGCTGCTTAGATATTTCTTCCACCAAATACCTTAAATCATCACTCTTAAGTTCAAATATCCACAGATCCCTAGGACGTAGACACAATTCAACCAAGTTCTTTGCTGAGGCCTGACATGGGTAACCTTTGTTCCACTTCCCAATAACTTCCTCAATTCCATCTGAGACCACATCAGCCTGGACTTCACCGTTCATATCTCTGTCAGCATTTTGGTCACAACCATTTAACTAGCCTATAAGAAGTTCCAAACATTCCCTCATCTTCCTATCTTCTTCTGAGCCCTCCAAACTCCTCCAACCTCTGCCCATTACGTAGTTCCAAAGCCACTTCCACATCATCAGGTATCTTTATAGCAATACCCCACTCCTTGGTACCAATTTTCTATATTAGTCTGTTCTTGTGTTGCTATCAAGGAATACCTGAGACTGGGTAATTTATAAAGAAAAGTGGTTTATTTGGGCTCACAATACTGCAGGTGAGACTGCATGGTGCTGGCATCTGTTCCTGGTGAGGGCCTCTGAAAGCTTACAATCATGGTGGAAGGTGAAGAGAGAGCCTGCATGTCACATGATGAGAGCAAGAGAGCAAGGGAGAGGTGGCACACTTGTTTAAAACAATGAGATCTTGCATGAACTAGCTGAGCAAGAACTCATTCATCACCAAGGGGATGGCGCTAAGCCATTCATGAGGGATCCACCACCATAATGCAATCACTTCCCACCAGGCCCCACTTCAAATATTGGGAATTACATTTCAACATAAGATTTAGAGGGGACGAACATCCAAACCATATCAGGGGCAGAAGCAATATTTTTGAATTTTCCCAAACTGACCAAAGATATCAAAACACATATTTTAAAGCCCTATGAGTCTAGGATAAATAGAAAGAAAACCACACCTACATATACAATAATCAAATTGTTAAGAATAAAAAAGTTTTAAAAGCAGTTCAAAGAAAGACACATTACCTTTAAAGAAATGAAAATAATCCAGAGAGCTGACTTAAAAATAGAAATAATAGAATCTGGAAGACAAAGATAACATTTTCAAAGTGTTGATATCAAGTAAAAGCCAAACAAGTTTTATATGTAAAAAAAAGTTTTTGAAAGAACAAAGCTAGAGGCATCATATTAACTGACTTCAAACTATACTGCAAGTCTACAGTAACCAAAATAGCATTGTACTGGTACAAAAACAGACATGTAAACCAATAGAACAGAATAGAGAGTCCAGAAATAAAGCTGCACACCTACAATTATCTAGTCTTTGACAAAGTTGAAAACAATAAGCAATGGGGAAAGGACTCCCTATACAATAAGTGGGATTATGATAACTAGCAGTCCATATGCAGAAGAATAAAACTGGACCACTTCCTTACACCATATACAAAAATCAACTCAGGATGGATTAAAGACTTAAATGCAAAAGCTAAAACAATAAAAATCCTAAAAGATAACCTAGGAAATAGGTCCTGGCCAAGATTTCATAACGAAGATGCCAAAAGCAGTTGCAACTGTGTTAGTCCATTTTCACACTGCTGATAAAGACATAACCAAGACTGGGCAAAATTTACAAAAGAGAGAGGTTTAATAAACTTACAGTTCCTCGTGGCTGGGGAGGCCTCACAATCATGGTAGAAGGTGAAAGGCACATCTCACATGGCGGCAGACAAAAGAAGAGAGCTTGTACCGGGAAACTCCTCCTTATAAAACCATCAGATCTTCTGAGATTTATTCACTATCATAAGAACAGCATGGGAAAGACCTGCCCCCATGATTCAGTTACCTCCCACCAGGTCCCTCCCACAACACATGGGTCTCAAGATGAGATTTGGGTGGGGACACAGCCAAACCATATCAGCAACAACAAAAAAAATTGACAAATGGGACCTAATTAAACTAAAGAGATTCTGCACAGCAAAAGAAACTACTGACAGAGTAAATAGACAACCTACAGAATGGGAGGAAATGTTTGCTAACTATGCATCCAACAAAGGTCTAATATTCAGTCTGTAAAGAACTTAAATTAACAAGCAAAAACCAAACAACCCCATTAAAAAGTGGGCAAAGGACGTAAACAGACACTTTTCAAAAGAAGACATACACACAGCCAACAATCACATGAAAAAATGCTCAACATCACTAATCGTCAGAGAAATGCAAATCAAACCACAATGGGATACCATCTCACACCAGTCAGAACGGCTATTACTGAAAAGTCAAAAAACAACAGATACTGGAGAGGTTGCAGAGAAAGGCGAATGCTTATACACTGTTGGTGTGAATGTAAATTAGTTCAGCCAGTATGGAAAGTGGTTTGGAGATTTCTCAAAGAGCCTAAAACAGAACTACCATTCAACCCAGCCATCCCATTACTGGGTATATATCCAAAGGAATATAAATTGTTCTACCACCTTAACTGTAATTTTTGTCTTTCCAGGAGGTGAGATTTCTGAAAGCCTTTATCTTCTAAGATTGTTAACCATTGCTTTCTGCTTAGCTAATGCTGCTTATGCAAAACAAATGCCTCAAAGGAAAAAGTAGGGTAGACTATTGGACTCATCTCAATGATACTGATTTCTCTCTGGGATTTTGATCCGCAAGTCTTGGCCTTCTGGATAGTTCTGCAGTTTCAAAAAGAAATTTTCAATATTTAATCCTGCTTTGCTTGTTTTCTTTGTGAGATGGTTGGTCTTCAACAACTTTTATATTATTTTTAAATGTTTGAATAGTCAAAATAAATAAATTTCTTTAAATGTTGTTTTAAAGTACAAATGTGTGTTACTTGTTTTTTAGAAACAGTTTTCTTTTAAAAAATAGTTTTTGAGTAAGTGAGTCATGGTGGTTTGTGCCTATAGTCCCAGCTATTTGGGTCATCGAGGTGGGGTAATTGCTTAAGCCCAGGAGTTTGAGGCCAGCATGGGCAGTATAGTGAGATACCATCTCTTAAAAAATAGTTTTTGAATAGAACTATTAGATATGTCTACCAATGTAATAAGCCAATTTATCAGAAAAATGTATAAATTTTCATGATTTCCAGTGCCCCCTTTCCCTTTCAAAACTATCCTCAGTTGGAAATACAGCATTGTGTAACAAAAATAATTGTAAATCTTAAAAACAGATGCCTGATTTGAATCACTTGAATAGAGAGTCACAGCCTCTTATGCAAGTTCACTGACCGATAGTCCCTTGAGGAAGGTCCTTGCAGTAATGTCACAAGTACATGCTATAAATATGCTTCTTAGCTTATCGTATAAGAACCAAGTGGAGTTTCCTGGAGCTCTTCTTCCATAACAAATAGGAAACATGAAGCAATACTGTGTCCATTTAACTCCCCTGTGTGACTGTGAAGTATCATGAGCTTAATCGTGTGCTATCTCTAATTGCAGTGACTATTCCTGGTCCCTGGTATGTAGCTATTATTCTGGTTATCAGCACCTTTCTCATTAGTCTGTAGATTCCTTCTATGCTATACAAATTAATTTTTGCTTCTCAATTAAACTGTAACTCATATTTTAAGATGACCAACCTACGAAAAATTAGAATCACTCCTGACTGCTCTAGCTAGCATATTAAATCCAAAATCTCTGAGTGCACTCATATCATTAAATTCAGCCAAGATAAATTATATTCCTCTTGCTTCAATCTACTCTAGCACAATCAGAATTAATTTTCTCATATTTTCACCAGTTTAATTTTGTTATTTTCATTTATCCATATATATGGTAGGTTAAAGGAATGGCTACAATTTCTTTGCACCATCTCTATTAGGAGGTGGAGCATATTATCCCACTTCCTGAAAATGAGCAGGCTTCTGAGTAGCTTTAATGAATAGGATATGGAGAAAGTGATACTATAAAATTATCTAGGCTTCAAGAAGTGTGGCAGCTTCTGCTGTCACTGGGAAACATTCCACTACCATGCAAACATACCCAAGCTAGCCTTTTGGAAAAAGAGAGTGTATGAATCCATTGCCATCCCAGCCATGCCAGCTAAGGACCCAGAATGTAAGCATATCCAGCCATGAATAGCTGATCCTGGCCCAGACCAGAAAGATGACCCAGCTTTTCTCAGCCCAAATTGATAACATGAACTCATGAGCTAGATAACATTTTTATTTATTTTATTCAAGCCAATAAGTTTTGGGGTGGTATGTTACATAGCAATAGATAAATTAGTAAAGTTGTATAATTTTGTTTTAGCATGTACGTGTTCTCTTGGATTTGACTTTGTGATTGGTTTCCTCGGGCATTCTGGAGACAAATCATGTATTGCTGTAGTTAAAAGTCTAAAGGCAATGAGAAGTGGTGCAGGTGGAACATGGGGAAAATAGGTCTTTTTTCAAAAATGGAAAGGAAAATTTCAGGAAGCAAATGACTATGTGATTATTCTGCAGTTAAAGGGTGTTCAGCAGTGTTTGGGAAAACCCATCCCTCTCAAGTATCACCATTCTAATTCTCATGGTTTCTTTCTTAGTCAATGCTCTGCTTTCACATAAGAGACATTGTAAGACTGAATTCTCCAACTCACATGATGACACTCTGTGTTTGAGTTTTAGCAGCATCATTATTATTTTATTTTTATTTTTTATAATTTCAACTTTATTAGTATTTTAGATCCAGGGGCACATGTCCAGATTTGTTACATAGTTATATCACATGATGCTGAGATTTGGGATACGATTGATCCCATCACCCAGGTAGTCAGCATAGTACCCAAAAGTTTTCAACCCTTTCACACCTCCTCCCCACGCAACTAGTAGTTCCCACTATCTATCGTTGCTACCTTTATGTCCATGAATACCCAATTTTTAGCTCCCACTTGCCACGCATGTGGTATTTGGTTTTCTGTTCCTCTGTTAATTAACCTAGGATAATGGCCTCCAGTGCATCCATGTTGCTGTCAAGGACATGCTTTTGTTCTTTTTTATAGCTGTATAGTATTCCATGATGTATATGTACCACATTTTCTTTATGCGACCCACTGTTGATGAGTACCTAGGTTGAGTCCATGTCTTTTAGATACCTTATTCTTGAGATAAGAAATTCTTTTAGGGTAACCTAAGACATTCCCTAGTTCTCTGACCATGTTTTGATCCAAAAATTGACAATGCTGAGCCTTGAATTCTCTTTAAGATCTGAAGTGCAGTTAGGAGCATCCAACCCTTGGTAAAAGTCTCATATTTCTTGTGCTTCTCATACTGTGCTACAGAAGTAACCTCTGGATTCCAAAATCATTTCCTCAACAGGCGCTATTTCTGTATGGTTATAGGGGATAGTTTCAGGAGTTATTTTGCTGCTGCATATTGTGAATGATAAGTATTTCATTCTTCAATGGCAACTGAGTCTTCACTATCCTCCAACCCAACCAGATCAGATAACCAGTCCTAGTCAGTCAAGGTACTATGGTCAGAGTAGCACATAACAGAATCTCTTCAAGACAGTTTCAGCAGAAAGAGATTAGCACAGGGGATAGGTGCTTACAAAATTTTGAAGGCTGAGGAAGCAGACTATAGGCTTAGCTTCCAGGAATGACTCCCACAATGATACTGCAGAAATTGCCCACTAAATGAGCTTTTGTTTATCTCTTTAACAATCAGGAAATTGAGGGAACAAGGAGCTGCCATCATGTTTGCTTGTCCCCCCAAACCTTTGCCAGGATGTGGACTAAGAATATGGACACCCCGCTCCTTGCCTCTCAAGAGCTGTAAAGCTAGGTGTGGTCCTGAGTGGCTGGCTTCTTCTATAGCTGATACATCAATACCTCCAAAGCACTGTTTTACAGAAGAAGTAACAGAAGCCTAGCTTTGACCTCATTTGATATCCTTGAATCTCCCAAATCTTATGCAGGTATATCTGTTTGGTCCAAGCTATGGAACTAGCTGTACTATAAAAGAATTAGCAAAATATAGTCTTTCACTCTTCACCCTCTATTTCCTGACTACACAAAGTATATCTGTGGCGCGGTGGCATTGACGTCATCTATAAGGGAATAGATATCAGCAAGCTATTCTGCAGAATGTAACACAAAGGTTAAAATACATGTAATATGCCTAGTACAGTGCCAGTAAGATAGCTTACTCTCAATTCATGTTCATTGTAATTATTTTTGTTGTTATTGCCTGGCATTGCTCATTGGTGGGAAAAAAAAAAAAAAGCAGACACCAAGTTAAGGGGAGCCTGGAGTTTCTTCAGGCCAGAATAGCAACGCACCTTTCCTTTTTTTTTTTTTTTTTCCAATTTTGCTACCAGTGCCTTGCTTATAAAAGATTCCCAAAATACCAATGCTGGAAGGGGGTTAGGTTTTGATGAGTAGCTTTTCATACTGTCCCCTTCTGGTTATTAACTCTTCATCAATTATATCCCTCATCGGAAAAAAAAAATCTCTTCTCTCTATTTATGTCTCTCAGCTCTCTGGTCTCTCTCCCGTCTTTATTCTCCTTCTCTTTGTCCCTTTTTCATGTCTTAAGAATAGGATTTTTAAAAGATTTGAGCCCAGGTGCAGTGGCTCACGCCTGTAATCCCAACACCTTGGGATGCCAAGACAGGTGGATCACATGAGGTCAGGAGCTCAAGACCAGCCTGGCCAACATGGTGAAACCCCTATCTTTACTAAAAATACAAATTAGCTGGGCATGGTGGCAGATACCTGTAATCCCAGCTACTTGGGAGGCTGAGGCAGGAGAATCGTTTGAACCCAGGAGGCGGAGGTTGCAGTGAGCCGAGATCGCACCACTGCACTCCAGCCTGAGCCATAGAGCAAGAGTCCACCTCAAAACAAAACAAAAACAAAACACCCACATTTGATAGTATTAATTTTCTAGAGTAAAGCCCTTTGAATTCACTATAATGATCTAATATTTGTAAAGCACTTAAAATACAGCCAGGCACATAGTAAGCCATGTTCAGATATTCTCTTTATTTACTTTTTAAAAAATGGACATAATTTAGGCATACTCTGGGGCCCATCTTGCTTTATAGTAATTTTCTTTTAGAACTTCAGGAATTAAACCACTTTGGATGGTATCCAAGATAGACCTATTTTATACTAAATCTTGCTTTTCAGTGAAAAACATGAGAGGCTGATTTCAGAGTTACCAAGACTGAGATACTAAACCTCATTAATGCTGCAGCTAATATCTTACAGGGGGAATAATGTGATGCTGAACATTAGGTCTAATATTATATAACTAAACCTCAGCATTATAAATAACTGTAACTCCATTGTTTTAAAAGCTAAATTTTTTGTTTTTTGTAACACCTGGTTTCACACTTACCTGTACTTCTGCTTAACAAGATTGAATAGTGGTTTTCCAGAAAAAAACAAGGAATAATTGAAAGAAAAGTGTACATATATTCATCATGTATGTATTTGTATTTGGGACAATTTTAGTCATCACCTAAGTGTGGGTTTTTAAAAAGACCTTGAAGACAGCAAGAGCGCAGAGGCACACTGGCAGAGAACAGGCACTTGCAAGTCTGAGAGGATTTGCCAGAGGCAGTGTTCAAGGAACATTCTGCAAAGCCCATAGACTGGAATGCCTTGTTGATTGTGCTTTCATTTAAGACTGGCAGTGGGCAGGAGTAGGGGTTATGGGTGGAAAACCCTGAGTGTGACTCACCTGTGGTCTTCACAACTATTAGCTGCTTTCTTTTACTGAACTTCAAGCACACTTGGGCTTAATAAGGCTGTTTTATTGTCTTTTTGTCTGCTCATGCTTCCTAATGTTTTCTTCAGCTGTGACTGGCCCATGTGGACAATGTGTGCAGAGCTCTCAGGCTCTGAGATGGCCATTTTATCTCTTTGGTCCCTTCAAAGAAGGGTTTTACAACCTCTGCCTCTCAGCTTTTGAATGTGAGGAAGTGATCATTTTAAACAAAGGTAGAAATAGACCTCAAACTTAGCACCTTCCTTGTTATATTTAACCACTTCAGGAGTAAACGGGATGGAAAATAGGTAAGAATGACCATTAGCAGAAACTTGATTTAAAAACCAACAAATCCTGATGTTTGCAAACCATGCATTACACAGAAGTGCATACGTTGTAAAGTAAGTCTTGCAGGGATGGTGATGAAAACGTATAAATGATTTGTGGCTATGCAAGGATTCAGCTGTTTTCTCAGACCTGGCAGGGCTCCATCCAGTGCAAGTCAGCGTGACTGGCAGATGGCTGCCTAACAGGATGACCATTTAGCCCCATTTTCTGAGACAATCCTGATTTGTGCATATTTCCTCTGCATGCATGCAGTTAATAGCCCCATTCACTCTCAAACATGTCCAGATTTGGATGAGACATCTTATCGCCAACTTATTTATAAACAAATAAGAGTCAGGAAAACGTCACACTAGGATATGGAACACCTGCTCTTACCCAATAGAGTTCCAGTAGTTCTGAGTTCTGAGAAATTGTTGTGATTTCTGCTAATTGAATTGGGGACTTAATTGAAACTTAGTGACAATGGTGGAGGGAGTAGGGGAGGGAGAGTCTCTTCTCACTAATCTGTAGGCATCCTGAGCACTATACCCTCCCTGCAGCTTTCCCCTAAACTATACAAGATCAGACCATTGGCACCATTTTACTCCTTTCCTATCTCCGAGCTTCCTCTGCTTTGTCTTCTAGATCCTGTTGCTGCTGCTCCTCTTCCTCCTTGAAAACATTGTTCCAAATTGTTTTAAAATTATATTTTCTATTTTAGGAATCTTTGCTCAACCATTAGAATACATGTTAATGGGTGCAGCACACCAACATGGCACATGTATACATATGTAACAAACCTGCACATTGTGCACATGTACCCTAAAACTTAAAGTATAATAATAATAATAAAAAAGAATATGTGTTACAGCTGCACCATGAGGAGTTATTTGTCTTAACTATATACTTTACTAATTACTTGTTCTCTATTTTTTGTATCCCATGTCCCATTCTTTCTTGGATTACACTTTTATTTGAGTAATATTTTCAGAAGGATATGTGGGTGACAAAACTTCTAAATTGCTTGCATGTTGGAAATGCTCTTCATTTTGCCTTCAGACTTGAATAATAATTCAGCTTGTAGAGTTTCCAAATCCCTTTCCTTCAGAATATCTTGGCTGTTTCTTCAGGGTTTTCTAGCATCTCCTCTTGCTGAGCAGCAGTCTGGTGCCAGATTTATTCTAAGTCCTTTGTAACTTTCCTCCTACCCCTCCCCCTCTTTGAAAGGCTCTATCATCTTATTTTTATCCTTGGAATTCATAAAAATCACTAAAATGTGTTTCTTCATATTTGCATCAAGCACATGGTGGGCCCTTTTGATCTGAACACATACTTTTTCTTTAGCAAATGAAAAGTTCTTCCATTATTTCTTTGATTTTATTTTTCCTTCCACACTTATTTTACTAGGTAAATACTGGATCTCTGGATATAGCTTCATTTTTCTTAACTTTTCTCTCATAGCTTTCATTTTTCCTTTTTTTTTTTTTTGACCATGTTCTTGGAATAGTCCTTAAGAGTAAGCTTCCTGGTGGCTAAGTATTCCTTTAGCCCTCTCCATTCTTCAATTCAGTCCTTGTACTGAGATTTCATCGTAGCAACCAGATTTTTAAATTCCAATAATTATTTAGTGTTCTCAGGCTTAAATTTCATACTATTTCTTTCTTATTTAATGGATGCAATTTTCTTGAATTCTCAGAAAACATTTCTGTGATTAATTGTTAGGATTTATTTAGTTTTTTCTTTAACTGTGCTTTCCTTGAGGTTAATTCCTCTATTTATGTCATTTATTGGCTTGCTTTCTTTTTCTTCTCAAATGTCACAGCCAGGTTCTCTTGTTAGTGAGTGGGTCTGGTTAGTGAGTCACTGGTGGGTTTCCTCTGAAGGCCAGAGAAGCTCATTTTCTGGGTTAGGGGCTCCCTGTCTACAGTGAAGCCAGAAGTGACTTGGAGCTTTACCTTACTTCTCTCTTCAGCCCCAGGGCTCATGCTGGGCATTCCTAGAACTAAACTCTATTATTTGCAGAGGTATTTTCAGGCCTTAGACCCCTTAGACTCCTTAGACTGGGAGTAAATGCTGTACGTAACTGCTTAGAAAGTGGATTTCCTACAAAAATTAGCCAAGTGTGGTGACACGTGCCTGTAGTCCCAGCTACTCCGGAGGCTGAGGGAGGAGAATCACTTGAACCTGGGAGGCAGAGGTTGCAGTGAGCCAAGATCACACCATTGCACTCCAGGTGGGTGACAGAGTGAGACTCCATCTCTCAAAAAAGAAAGAAAGAAAGAAAGAAAAGGAAGGAAGGAAGGAAGGAAGGAAGGAAGGAAGGAAGGAAGGAAGGAAAGAAAGAAAGGAAGGAAGGAAAGAAAGAGAATTTCCCCACGCTATTAGGTTTTGCCAATACCCAAGACCATCTGTTTTATACCTTAGAGAAATTCCTTAATATTCTGGTCTCCTAATGGCACAACTTTCTGGTTTTCCAGCACTTCTAAGATTTGTTCTTCTTCTTCTATGATGTTTAGAGAAAGCAGTAAGTTTTCTTTAAGACACACCAACTCAACAACTATGCTAATCCCAAGTAAAGTTTGCCCAAGGCTCAGATTACGCCTCTTGTAATGTGCTTCCATTTGTCATATTCTAATTGTATCTCTAATTTTTCTAATTTCGATTCATTTATGTTAGGACTTGTAATTCCTCCTCTCTCCCATGCTGCCTCTCCCCACCACACCTCCTGCCAAATTAGTCTGAGCTTCTGCCTAGACTTCAGCATGTTAAGTAGGAAAGTCATAGTGTTCAGGTTAAAATAACTCTTATGTCAGGATCCCAATTTCACTGCTGATTAGTTGTATAATTTTGGCTGTTTTTGAAATTTAGTTTTCTTTTACATAAAAATGAAAGACTAATAAGTACCTCTCAGTGTTATGAGGAGTACATGAAAGTGAAATTTCTTGCCGCATAGGAGTCACTCAAAAATTCTTAGTTTTCTTTCCCCTTCCCTTGAGGACAGGATCTATGTCTTCTGCTTTCCTTCTGTCTCCCAAATACTTAGCACAGTTCTGAAAATAACTGATTATTCAAAAAGTTCCTCTTTTCCAACAAAATTTAATATTTTAATTGCATATAGAATTTTATTTTTTAATTTTTATTGTAATTTGACAAATTATAACTGCATATATTTATGAGGCACAAAACATATTCCTCCTGTCTAAAATATTTTTATTTTTAATTGACAGATTGCACATATTTATGATGTAAAATATGATGTTATGATACATGCATACAATTAGAATAATTAAATCAAACTAATTTACATATCTATCACCTCATGTACTTATCATTTTTGTGATGAGAACATTTGTAATTTACTCTCTTAAGAACATTGAAATATACAGTACAATATTATTAACTACAGTTACCAGGCTGTGTGATAGATCTCAGAAACGTTTTCCTTCTGTCTGACTGAAACTTTGTACTCTTTAGTCAACATCTTCCCTCTCCCCATTAAACCCATATTCTTTGTTAACCACCATTCTACTTCCTGCTTCTATGAATGCTACTATTTTAGATTCCACAAAAAAGTGAGATGATGTAGTAGTTGTCTTTCTGTGTCAGATTTATTTTATTTAGCATAATGTCCTCCAGATTCATCCATCTTGCCACAGATGACAGAATTTCCTTCTTTTCTAAGGCTGAATAGTGTTTCATTTAGCATATATGCCACATTTTCTTTATCCATTCATTCACTGATAAACATTTAAGTCGATTTCACATCTTGGTTATTCAGAATAATGCTGTAAAAAACATGGGAGTGCAGATATCTCTTTACCATATTGATCTCCTTTCTTTCCCCAGTAATGGGATTCCTCAATCTTATGGTTGTTTTCTTTTTAGTTTTGTGAGGAGCCTCCATAGAGTTTTACATAATTGCTATACTAATTTACATTCCCAACAATAGTGTGCAAGGCTCTCTTTTCTCCACATTCTTATCAATACTTGTCTTTCATTTTTTATGATAAAAGCCATCCTAAAAGATGTGTAGTGATAGTTCATTGTGGTTCTTATCTCACACAAAATATAAAAATCAACTCAAAATGGCTGAAAGACTTAACGATACATCTGAAATTATAACACTACTAGAAGAAAACATATGTGAAAAGCTTTTGACATTGGCCTAGGCAATAATTTTTTGAATATAACTCCAAAAGAACAAGCAACTAAAGAAAAAGTAGACAAAAATACACAAATGGGATTGCACCAATCTAGACAGCTCATGCGTAACAGAGGAAAGAATTAGCAGAATGAATAGGCAACCTATCAATTGAAAAAAATGTTGCAAACCATACATCTAATAAGAGATCAGTATCCAAAATACATAAGGAACTCAAACAATACAATAGCAAAAAAACAAATAAACTGATTTAAAAATGGGGAAAGGGCCTAAATAGATATTTCTCCATTTCTTAAAAGAAGACATAAAAAAATCAAAAGGTATGTGAAAAAATTATCAACATTACTAATCATTAGTGAAATGCAATTTGAAACCACAAAAAGTACTTTTGACTGGTTGCCTCCAGTTGCCAGATAAAGGTAAGTGTATTATTCAGGGTTCACTAGAGGGATAGAACTAATAGGATATATACATACATATATATGAAAGTTTATTAAATAGTATTAACTCACATGATGGCAAGGTCTCACAATAGGCTATCTGCAAGCTGAGGAGCAAGGAAGCCAGTGCGAGTCCCAAAGCTGAAGAACTTGGAGTCCAATGTTTGAGGGCAGGAAGCACCCAGCACAGGAGAAAGATGTAGGCTGGGAGGCTAAGCCAGTCTAGCCTTTTCACTTTTTTCTGCCTGCTTTATATTCTGGCCATGCTAGCAGCTGATTACATGGTGCCCACCCAGATTAAGGGTGGGTCTGCCTTTCCTAGCCCACTGACTCAAATGTTAATCTCCTTTGACCACACACTTACAGACATATCCAGGATCAGTATTTTGCATCCTTCAATTCAATCAAGTTGACACTCAGTGTTAACTGTCACAAATCCACCCCTTATAAACTTGAACTCATACACATCTCCTGAGATCACAATCTTCAAATAGAGACAATAATAAGGTCATAATTACACCTAACATAATACAACTATCCTTCGTACAACCAGAAATGTACCAATCCCCAACCCAAATACTATTACATAACATTAACAATACTTAAATGCTGATATGAAGTCAATAAACTTATGTCACATGATAAAGGAAAAAGGAAATAAAATGAAGATATTTTCTTAGTACAAGTGTATACATGCAAAAAAATGTTTTTAACAAAAGAAGGTGGAAATACTTATGACAATTACAGTCCTTGTTTCTGCAGCTGGTCACATGGTCATAGCTGGCATTGATGACTACCTTCTTCTACTACCCATTTTGTATTCTCTTTGCCTTCAGCAAACACCTCAGCAGGTCATTTTTGTTTTCTTTTTTTCTTTTTTTTTCCTGGTAGAGTGATCCAAACCTTCATTCCTGAAGGGTCTGGGTTATTTGTAGCCTTGCCTGGAATAAGCTGCTGTAGTTTCCCATTGACCTTAATCACAGGGCATGGTAATACTAAGAGATGCCCTCATGGATCTCTGATATTCCATGTATACTCTTCCTTACCTTCTTTGTGGAGTAGTAGACTGATTTCATCTTGATAGTTCAGGTCAGTCACCTCAACCAACACTGTAACTTCCTTCTTAGCCTGTTGACTTAAAGGTAGGAGGAGCCCAAAGTGTTCAGGTGGCAATCTTAACTTCCAGTTTAATGAAATTGTTGTATCTCCTAGTGGCAGCGTTACTCCCTCTGGAACTAAGACCTCTAGGCCAGCAGAATGGAATGTCACGAGAACAGGAAGCAAAAATTTTGCTAGTGGATCCCTAGGAGTGATGGTGAGTGGTGCCACTTCCACTTCCACTCCTTGATTCCTGGACCCATGAATCTTGGCTATGGGAGAAACAGTACCATATACTGGATGCTGATTCAGAGCATACACGACCTTCTGGAGAACTTTGCCCAGCCCTGCAAAGTATTGTCACCTAGTTGGCATTGTAATTGTGACTTCAGAAGGCCATTCCACCATTCTCTCAATCCAGCTGCTTCAGCATGATAGGGAACATGGTAAGAGCAGTGAATTCCATGAGCATGAGCCCACTGCCACACTTCTTTAGCCATAAAGTCAGTGCCTTGGTCAAAGGCAATGCTGTGTGGAATACCATGATGTTGGATAAGGCATTCCATGAGTCCATGGATGGTAGACTTGGCAGTAGCATTGCATGCAAGATAGGCAAGCCCATATCCAGATTAACTGTCTATTCCAGTGAGGAGAAACCTCTGCCCTTTCCATGATGGAAGAGGTCCAATATAACTCACCTGCCACCAGGTAGCTGGTGGCACTCCTAGGAATGGTGCCATATTGAGGACTCAATGTTGGTCTCTGCTTCTGGCAAATTGGGCACTCAAAAGTGGCCATAGCCAGGTCAGCCTTGATGAGTGGAAGTCCATGTTGCTGAGGCCATGCCTAACCTCCACTCCTGCCACCATGGCCACTTTGTTCATGGGTCCATTGAGCGATAACAAGGGTGGTTGGGGAAAGAGGCTAAGTGGTGTCCACAGAACAGGTCATCCAATCCACTTGATTATTAAAATCCTTCTCTGCTGAGGTCACCCGTTGGTGAGCACTCACATGGAATAAAGATATCATGACAGTTTTTGACCACTCAGAGAGGTCCATCCACATACCTCTTCCCCAGATTTCTTTATCACCAATTTTCCAATCATGCTTCTTCCAAGTCCCTGACCATCCAGCCAAACCATTGGCTACAGATCACGAATCAGTGTATAATCACACATTTGGCCATTTCTCCTTCCATGAAAAGTGCACAACCAGGTGTACTGCTTGAAGTTCTGCCTACTGGGAAGATTTCCCTTCACTGCTGTCCTTCAGGGATGTCCTAGAAAGGGGCTGCAGTGCTGCAGCTGTCCACTTTCGGGTGGTGCCTGCATATCGTGCAGAACCGTCTGTGACCAGGCCCTAGTCTTCTTTTCCTCTGTCAACTGAACATAGGGAACTCTCCTTGAGGCTATTGGTGCAGGCTCGGGGACAGAAGGACAGGTGGCAGGATTGGAGACCATGGACATTTGAGCCACTTTCTCATGTAACTTACTTGTGCCTTCAGGACCTGCTTGAGCCTGATCACATATGTAACACTTGTGTTTGATGATGGAATGCTGCCGTGCATGACCTACTTTGTGGTTAGATAGGTCAGAAAGCACCCAGCTCATGATAGGCAGTTCAGGTCGTATAGTGACTTGATGACCCATGGCCAAATGTTCAATTTCCACCTAAGCCCATTAACAGGCCAAGAGCTGTTGCTCGAAAGGGGAGTAGTTATCTGCAGAAGATGGCAGGGCCTTATTCCAAAATAGAGGCCTCCACTGTGATTCACTTATGGGGGTCTGCCAAAGGTTCCAAACAGCATCCCTATTTGCCAATAACACCTCAAGCACCATTGGATCTACTGGGTCCTATGGTCCAAGTGACAGAGCAGCTTGCACAGCAGCCTAGATCTGTTGTAGAGCATTCTCTTTTTGTGGACCCCACTCAAAACTGGCAGCCTTTAAGTTCACACAAATGAGGAATATATTGCCTTCAGAATCCAAATAGGGCCACTAGGCATTGTGCTAAAGATGCACAATGGTTGTAGAAGGGGTCAAATGCAGCAACTTATCCTTCACTTTAGAAGTAATACCTCAACAAGCCCCACAACACTGGACCCCTTGAAATTTTACTGAGGTAGAAGGTCTTTCAATTTTAGTCGGATTTATTTTTTTTTCCTCTGTCATGGAAATGTCTCACCAGTCAGTCCAGTGTGTTTGCTACTTCTTGCTCATTGGATCTAATCAGCATAATGTTACCAATATAATGGACCAGTGTGATATCTTGTGGAAGCAAAAAGTGATCAAATTCTCTTGGAATAAGATTATGACATAAAGCCAGAGAGTCGATATAACCCTGAGGCAGGACAGTAAAGGTATATTGCTGGTCTTGCCAGCTGAAGGCAAATTGCTTCTGGTGAGCCTTATGGACAGGAATGGAGAAAAAGGCATTTGCCAAATCAATGTCTGCATACCAGGTACCAGGAGATATGTTAATTTGCTCAAGCAATGAAACCACATCTGGTACAGCAGCTGTAATTGGAGTCATCACATAGTTAAGCTTATGATAATCCACAGGCATTCTCCAAGATCCATCTATCTTCTGTGCAGGCCAAATGGGAGAATTGAATGGGGATGTGGTGGGAATTACCACCTCTGCATCTTTCAAGTCCTTGATGGTGGGACTCATCTCCACAATCCCTTTAGGGATGCAATATTGTTTTTGATTTACTAGGTAGAGGCAGCTCTAATGGCTTCCCTTTGGCCTTTTCCACCATCATCACCCTCACCCTACCAGTATGGAATCAATGTGGGGGTTCTGCCAGCTGCTAAGTGTGTCTATGCCAATTATGCATTCTGGCACTGGGGGAATTGCCACAGGATGATTCTGGGGACCCACTGGACCCACTGTAATTCGAACCTGAGCTAAAAGTTTATTAATTACTTGACCCCCTATAAGCGCCTACTTAACTGGAGGAACACAATGACATTTTGGGCCCCCTGGAATCAAAGTCAGCTCAGAGCCAGTGTCCAGTAGTCCCTGAAATGTCTGATCATTTTCTTTTCCCCAGTGCACATGTACCCTGGTAAAATGCCAAAGGTCTCCTGGGGAAGGATAGGAGAAAGATTAACAGCGTAAATTGTTGGTTGTGCAGTGGAGTCCTTCCTTAAGGGGACCCGGCCTCCCCTTCATTCAAGGGGTTCTGGGTCTGTAAACTGGCTCAAGTCTGGAAACTGATTGAGGGGTTGTGATTCTATGTTTTTATAATTCAAATTAGTCTTTTGTCAATTTGACCTGGAAATTTTCTGCTTATGTAAATTAAGTAGGAATGCAAGGCCAGGAACTGTGGCTCACATCTGTAATCTCAGCACTTTGGGAGGCTGAATTGGGCAGATCACCTGAGGTCAGGAGTTTGAAGCCAGCCTAGCCAACATGGTGAAACCCCATCTCTACTAAAAATACAAAAAACTTGAACAATGAGAACACATGGACACGGGAAGGAGAACATCACACACCGGGGCCTGTTGTGGGGTGGTGGGAGGGGGGAGGGGGAAGGGATAGCATTAGGAGATACACCTAATGTTAAATGACGAGTTGATGGGCGCAGCACACCAACATGGCACATGTATACATATGTAACTAACCTGCACATTGTGCACATGTACCCTAAAACTTAAAGTATAATTTTAAAAAAAGAAAAAAATACACAAAAAACAGTGGTTGTGGTTTGTGCACCTATAGTCCCAGCTACTCAGGAGGCTGGGGCAGGCGAATTGCTTGAACCTTGGAGGCAGAGGTTGCAGTGAGCCCAGATCACACCACTGCACTCCAGGCTGGGTGACACACTGAGGCTCCATCTCAAAAAAGAAATGCAGTAGGATTCCTATCAATTTCACTTCTAGGAACACCATGATTAATTAGCCAATGCCATAGTCCGACACAAGTCAGACTATTCTGATTGCTGCTTTGCCTGTGCTGTCCATTACAGTAGCTACACCCACCTTACCTTTGATGGTTGATTGCCACCAATTGGCCCCTGCCACCTCTGGATTCAATTATTCCCATTGTATTTAAATTTTATAGTTGAGTGACTAGTTCCCACTGTTAGATCTGACATACTGTTAGATCTGAAAAGAGCAATTACAGGTCTCCTCAAAAATGCAGGTGCTGCTCTCACAAATCTATTTCGCAAAGCATTGGTTAAGAGTGTATCTTCTAGACCCTCCCAGCTGGGATGAGTAGGTCTAAAGTGACTAATCCACTCCACCATCCCAATCTCCCTAAGCCTTTGGATCCCTTCCTCTACATTAAATCGAGGGAGATATGGCATTTCCAGCTCACTCACAGTGGGCCATCTTTTAATCCATATTACAGCTAACCAAGGAAATAAACTATTAGAACCTTTTTAAACCCCCCATGCTGCAATGTTAAATGCAGAGTCCCTACTTAGTGACCCCAAATCAATACATTCAGCCTGATCCAACTCTATGTTTCTTCCACCATTATCCCACGCCCTTAATATCCATTCCCATGCCTGTTCTCCAGTTTCCTGCTTATATAAGTTAGAAAACTCAAACAATTCTTTTTGCATGTAGCACACCTCCTCATGGGTCAGACTCTGAACCTCACCTCTAGGGGCCCTCCAGGACTTTAGTCTAGTTATAGGCCTAGAAGCAAACAGGGGTGTAGGGGGGTGGCTTCTGAGGAGAATCAACATTATCTTGCCTGGCAGCTGCCATAGAGAAGGCCATCACTGTTGCCTCAGGCAGCCCAGGGTTTATCTCCTCATACAAAGGTGGAAAGGCTGATGGCAACATGGGTTAGTGAGGGGATGTTGCTGCTACTGGGGATGGGGAAGCTGTTTCTTCTGGCAAAAAAGGTTCATCAGAGTTCACAAACTCAGTGTCCCCAGCTTCATCAGGGTCCTCCCACATGTCCCCATTCCAAGTTTCAGGGTCCCATTCTTTTCCAATCAATGCCCTCACTTTAACAGTAGACACCTGGTGAGGCTGTGCATGCATCTTTCATTGCAGGTCAGCCACTCACATGATAAGAGCTTGTGTCTGTTTTCCCACAATTTCAGCTGTTTCTCTACAGCAGATAAGACTCTCACTCAGGGCAATCTTAGCAGATTTGAGACTCATATCTCAAGTATCTGCTTCTGAAGCCAGCAGTTAGAACCTCTGAGTTCATTTTCTTTCATCACTTTGTCAAGTGAACTTAGGAGCAACCAACCAACTTTTCTTCTTCATTATGTTCCTTGGTTCTCCACATATAGTCAAAGGCATTATGTATAGAGTAACTAAACTCATTGCCTCTCACAAGTGGTGATTCAGGCATGTCAAATGCATTTATTTTGCATAACTCTCTAAATGGTTCATACGAAGGACTATCAGCGTTCTCCATACTATTAGAAGTAGAGTCCTTAGCATTTTTGGTTCTAATCATATTAAGCAGCCAACTCCAGAAACCCCAAAACCAATGAAAAAACTCCATTCTTAATATTCTGTTTCTCTAGAACCACTATTGGTACCAAAATCTGTATTATTCAGGGTTCTCTAGAGGGACAGAATTAATAGTATGTATAAACTCCTATATATGTAGGAGTTTACTAAGTAGTATTAACTCACATGATCACAAGGTCCCACAATAGGTTATCTGCAAGCTGAGGAGCAAGGAAGCCAGTCTGAGTCCCAAAGCTGAAGAACCTGGAGTCTAATGTTCAAGGACAGGAAGCATCCAGCATTGGAGAAACATGTAGGCTGGGAGGCTAAGCCAGTCTAGCCTTTTCACGTTTTTCTGCCTGCTTTATATTTTGGCCATGGTGGTAGCTGATTTGATGGTACCCACCCAAGTTAAGGGTGGGTGTACCTTTCCCACTCCACTGACTCAAATGTTAATCTCCTTTGGCAACACCCTCGAAGACACACCCAGGATCAATACTTTGCATCCTTCAATCCAATCAAGTTGACACTCAGTATTAACCATCACAGTAAGCATTTTTTCCAATATGTTTAGTATGTGCTAGGCACCATGCTGAGTACTTCACATGCATTGACTCAGTAATCTACAATAAGTATTGTTAGCTAGAACTTACAGTTGAGGAATTTGAGGCATAGATAATTTAGGAAAGTTTTCCAAAGTTACAAAGGCAGTAAGTGGCAGAATCAGTATTCCAACTCCTGCAACTTCAGTTTATAGTCCTTATGTTTAACCTCTGCATGACAGTTTCTTTTCTAGTCAATCAAATATGTTCATTTTTAACATTTGTTTTACTGGTTATTGCCTCTATGCAGATATATGTACAAATTGCCTCTATTCCTGTCTTTCCTCACCTACCTCCCAGACTTACACTTCTCAGCCAAGCTGCATCTTTCTCCAAATCACTCAAGATTCACTTTTCATTTTTTTCAAAGATGGTGGATTAGAGGCTTTTAGCATTTTTTAGCCACCTGGAAACAGCAAAATAGTGCATAAAGATAAACTGTGAGCTTTCATTCAAGAAAAAAAAAATAGTAATCTGCTGGAATCTTAAAGGACATCCTAGATCTTAGGGAGAAGAATATGGACAAACAACCTCCATGGCAGTATCTAGCTGATAAAAAGAGTGTGTTGAGGCACAACCATCCTCACCCCACACTGAGGCAAATCTTCAGGCATTCAGGGCATCTGTTTATCCAGTTAACAGCCTGAGGCACCCCTCTCATCCTGTGCAGAGAATTTGGTGTAATAGGAGCCCCCTACACTTCATGGCCAGGAAGATCTCCACACATCTGATGTACCCATTCTCCTGGATTTTGAGTTTAGGCTACCTCCACTTCCCATGCAGAGAAGTTGGGGCCAAGGAGTTTTCCTAGCTTTATGCCTAGGCACATCTCTGGGTGCTTGGTGGCCACCCACTGGATTCTCCTTCAGCACTAGTGCTTGTGACTACCATCAGAAGACCTATAAATGGTTCTGTCTGGTTCAGCCCCACCCATCTTGCCCCCACTCCTGGGCTGAGCAGGGTGCTCAGACCACTGTGCACTCCAGGATCAGCCCATTGCCTGAGGTAACAGAGAATTTCTTCCAATAAACAAGGATCAAGTGTATACCCAAACCTATTGGCTGCAGCCAACTCTTACCTATAAGAATCATCTATGACTTCTAGGTCAAACTGCATAGCCCAATATAAAACCTGCTAATAGAGGTTTATAGGGCTATAGAAACAAAGCCAAAAGACAGTATCCAGAATTCTCTCCAGTTACACCCCCTAGGGAAGTGGGGAAAAAGAAAGAAAAAAATATTATGTGGGAAAAAAGAAAGAAAAAACACCTTGTCCATATGAAAATAATTACAAAAAATAGAAGTGCCAGCATCTCCAGATGACAAGAAATCAGTGTAAGAATTCTAGCGTCACAAAAAATCTGAATGTTGTGATACCATCAAAGGATCACACTAACTCTCCAATGATAGTCCATAATCAAAATAGAAACTCAGAAATGACAGATAAAGAATTCAAAGCATGGATTGCAAGGAAGCACAATAAGATCCAAGACAAGTTTGAAAATCAACACAAAGAAACTTCTAAAGCAATCCAGAAAATAAAAAAAGAGATAAACATCTTAAAAAGAAATTAGTCAGAGCTTCTGGAATTGAAAAACTTACTTAAGGAATTTCAAAATACAACTGAAATCCTTATCAATAAACTGGACCAAGCAGAATAAATAATTTCAAAGTTTAAGATTGATCTTTTAAACTAACACAGACAGAAATTTAAAAATGAGCAAAATCTTCAAGTAATATAAAATTATGTAAGTAACCAAATGTATGAATTATTGACATTCCTGAGAGAGAAGGAGAAAAAGTAAACAACATGGAAAACATATTTGAAGGAATAATTCTAGAAAATATCCCTATTTTTGCCAGAGAGGTAAACATCCAGATACAAGAAATCCGGAGAACACTTGCTAGATACTTTACAAAATGAACATAACAAAGGCATATGGTCACCAGACTGTCTGAGGTCAAATGGTAAAAAAAAAAAAATCTTAAAGACAGCTAGAAAAAAATGGTCAGATGACTTTTAAAGGGAAACTCTATTAGGCGAACACTGGACTTCTCAGCAGAAACCTTATAAGCTGGGAGAGATTGGGGGCCTATTTTCGGCATTCTTAAAGTAATTCTGACCATGAACTTTATATTCCATCAAACTAAGCTTTGTAAGCAAAAAGAAATAAAATCTTTTCTAGACAAGTAAATGCTAAGGGAATTAATTTTTTTTAAACCAATAATCCAGCCTTATGAGTTATTATTATTTTTTTTTTTCTGAGATGGAGTCTTGCTCTGTCACCCAGAGTGGAGTGCAGTGGCATGATCCCAGCTCACTGCAATTTCCACCTCCTAAGTTCAAGCGATTCTCCTGCCTCAGCCTCCCGAGTAGCTGGACTATAGGTGCCTGCCACCATGCCTGGCTAATTTTTGTATTTTTAGTAGAGATGGGGTGAGTTCTAAGAATGCCACCACAAGACTCACCTAAGCACATAGCTCACAAACTCTATAAAGCAACCACACAGTAGAAACTACAAAGCAACCAACTAAAAACTTCATGATAGGATTCAAACCTCATATATCAATATTAACTATGAATGTAAATGGTCTGAATGCCCTACTTAAAAGAGATAGAATAGCTCATTGAATTTTAAAAAGACCCATCCGTCTGCTGTCAAGAGACCGATTTCAGGTTCTGTTCCAAGATGGCTAAATAGGAACAGCTCCAGTCTGCAGCTCCCAGCGTGATCAACGCAGAAGACAGGTGATTTCTGCATTTCCAATGAGGGACCTGGTTCATCTCACTGGGACTGGTCAGAAAGTGGGTGCAGCCCATGGAGGGCAAGCCGAAGCAGGGCGGAGCATTGCCTCACCTGAGAAGCACAAGGGGTCAGGGGAGTTCCCTTTCCTAGCTAAGGGAAGATGTGACAGACTGTACTAGGAAAATCAGGACACTGCCACCTAAACACCATGCTTTTCCAATGGTCTTAGCATACAGCACACCAGGAGATTATATCCCACGCCTGGCTCAGTGGGTCCCACACCCACAGTGTCTTGCTCACTGCTAGTCCGAGATTGAACTGCGAGGCAGCAAGCCTGGCTGGGGGAGGGGCATCCACCATTACTGAGGCTTGCATAGGTAAACAAAGCACCAGGAAGCTGGAACTGGGTGGAGCCCATCACAGCTCAACGAGGCCCACCTGCCTCTGTAGACTCCACCTCTGGGGGCAGAGCATAGCTGAACAAAAGGCAGAAGAAACTTCTGCAGACTTAAACGTCCCTGTCTGACAGCTCTGAAGAGAGCAGTGGTTCTCCCAGTGTGGTGTTTGAGTTCTGAGAATGGACAGACTGCCCCCTCAAGTGGGTCCCTGACCCCTGTGTAGCCTAACTGGGAGACACCTCCCATTAAGGGCCAACTGACACCTCATACAGCCAGGTGCCCCTCGGAGATGAAGCTTCCAGAGGAAGGATCAGGCAGCAATATTTGCTGTCCTGCAATATTTGCTGTTCTGCAGCCTATGCTGGTGATACCCAGGCAAACAGGGTCTGGAGAGGACCCGCAGCAAACTCCAACAGACCTGGAGCTGAGGGACCTGACTGTTAGAAGGAAAACTATCTAACAGAAAGGAATTGTGTCAACATCAACAAAAAGGATATCCACACCAAAACCCCATCTGTAGGTCACCATCATCAAAAACCAAAGGTAGATAAAACCACAAAGATGGGGAGAAACCAGAGCAGAAAAGCTGAAAATTCTAAAAACCAGAGCACCCCTTCTCCTCCAAAGGATCGCAGCTCCTTGCCAGCAATGGAACAAAGCAGGATGGAGAATGACTTTGATGAGTTGACAGAAGTAGGCTTCAGAAAGTCGGTAATAACAAACTTCTCCGAGGTAAAGGAGATTGTTCAAACCCATCACAAGGAAGCTGAAAACCTTGAAAAAAGATTAGACGAATGGCTAACTAGAATAAACACTGTAGAGAAGACCTTAAATAACCTGATGGAGCTGAAGACCATGGCACGAGAACTATGTGAAACATGTACAAGCTTCAGTAGCTGATTTGATCAAATGGAAGAAAGGGTATCAGTGATTGAAGGTCAAATTAATGAAATGAAGAGAAGTTTAGAGAAAAAAAAGAGTAAAAAGAAATGAACAAAGCCTCCAAGAAATATGGGACTATGTGAAAAGACCAAATCTACATTTGATTAGTGTACGTGAAAATGATGAGGAGAATGGAACCAAGCTGGAAAATGCTCTTCAGGATATTATCCAGGAGAACTTCCCCAACTTAGCAAGGCAGGCCAACATTCAAAATCAGGAAATACAGAGAACATCACAAAGATACTCCTCGAGAAGAGCAACTCCAAGACACATAATTATCAGGTTCACCAAAGTTGAAATGAAGGAAAAAATGCTAAGGGCAGCCAGAGAAAAGGTTGGGTTAACCACAAACGGAAGCCCATCAGACTAACGGTGGATCTCTTGGCAGAAACCCTACAAGCCAGAAGAGCGTGGGAGCCAATATTCAACATTCTTAAAGAAAAGAATTTTCAACCCAGAATTTCATCTCCAGCCAAACTAAGCTTCGTATGTGAAGGAGAAATGAAAACCTTTACAGACAAGCAAATGCTAAGAGATTTTGTCACCAACAAGCCTGCCTTACAAGAGCTCCTGAAAGAAGCCCTAAACATGGAAAGGAAAAACCAGTACCAGCCACTGTAAAAACATGACAAATTGTACAGACCATCAATGCTAGGAAGAAACTACATCAACTAACAAGCAAAATAACCAGAATCAAATTCACACATAACCAAAATAGCCAACTAACAATCAAAATAACCAGGATCAAATTCACACATAACAATATTAACCTTAAATGTAAATGGGCTAAATGCCCTAATTAAAAGATACAGACTGGCAAATCAGATAAAGAGTCAAGACCCATCAATATGCTGTATTCAGGAGACCCATCTCATGTGCAGAGACACACATAGGCTCAAAATAAAGGGATGGAGGAAGATCTACCAAGCAAATGGAAAACAAAAAAAAAAGCAGGGTTTTCAATCCTAGTCTCTGATAAAACAGACTTTAAACCAATAAAGGTCAAAAGAGACAAAGAAGGCCATTACATAATGGTAAAGGGATCAATTCAACATGAAGAGCTAACTATCGTAAACATATATGCACCCAATACAGGAGCATCCAGATTCACAAAGCAAGTCCTTAGAGACCTAAAAAGAGACTTAGACTCCCACACAATAATAATGAGAGACTTTAACACCCCACTGTCAATATTAGACAGATCAACGAGACAGAAGGTTAGCAAGGATATCCAGGACTTGAACTCAGCTCTGCACCAAGTGGACCTAATAGACATCTACAGAACTCTCCACCCCAAAGCAATGGAATATACATTCTTCTCAGCACCACATTGCACTTATTCCACAATTGACCACAGAGTTGGAAGTAAAGCACTCCTCAGCAAATGTAAAAGAAGAGAAATCATAACAAACTGTATCTCAGACCACAGTGCAATCAAATTAGAACTCAGGATTAAGAAACTCACTCTAAACCACACAACTACATGGAAACTGAACAACCTGCTCCTGAATGATTACTGGGTAGATAATGAAATGAAGGCAGAAATAAAAATGTTCTTTGAAACCAATGAGAATGAAGACACAACATACCAGAATCTCTGGGACACATTTAAAGCAGTGTGTAGAGGGAAATTTATAGGACTAAATGCCCCCAAGAGAAAGCAGGAAAGATCTAAAATTGACACCCTAACATCACAATTAAAAGAACTATAGAAGAAAGAGCAAACACATTCAAAAGCTACCAGAAGGCAAGAAATACCTAAGATCAGAGCAGAACTGAAGGAGATACGGATACAAAAAAACCCTTCAAAAAATCAATGAATCCAGGAGCTGGTTTTTTGAAAAGATCAACAAAATTGATAGACTGCTAGCAAGACTAATAAAGAAGAAAAGAGAGAACAATCAAATAGATGCAATAAAAAATGGTAAAAGGGATATGACCACCGATCGTACAGAAATACAAACTACCATCAGAAAATACTATAAACAACTCATTGCAAATAAACTAGAAAATCTAGAAGAAATGGATAAATTCCTGGACACATACACCCTCCCAAGACTAAAGCAGGAAGAAGTTGAATTGCTGAATAGACCAATAACAGGCTCTGAAATTGAGGCAAGAATTAACAGCCTACCAACAAAAAAAATCCAGGACCAGATGGATTCACCGCCGAATTCTACCAGAGGTACAAAAAGGAGCTGGTACCATTCCTTCTGAAACTATTCCAATCAATAGAAAAAGAGGGAATCCTCCCTAACTCATTTTATGAGGCCAGTATCATCCTGATACCAAAGCCTGGCAGAGACACAACAAAAAAAGAGAATTTTAGACCAATATCCCTGATGAACATCGATGTGAAAATCCTCAATAAAATACTGGCAAACCAAATCCAGCAGCACATCAAAAAGCTTATCCACCATGATCAAGTTTTCTTCATCCCTGGGATGCAAGGCTGGTTCAACATACACAAATCAATAAACATAATCCGTCACATAAACAGAACCAAAGATAAAAACCACATGATTAACAAAATAAATGCAGAACAGGCCTTTGACAAAATTCAACAGCCCTTCATGCTAAAAACTCCCTACAAACTAGGTATTGATGGAACATATCTCAAAATAATAAGAGCTATTTATGACAAACCCACAGCAATATCATACTGAATGGGCAAAAACGGGAAGCATTCCCTTTGAAAACTGGCACAAGACAGGGATGCCCTCTCTCACCACTCCTATTCAACATAGTGTTGGAAGTTCTGGCCAGGGCAATCAGGCAGGAGAAAGAAATAAAGGGTATTCGATTAGGAAAAGAGGAAGTCAAATTGTCCCTGTTTGCAGATGACATGATTCTATATTTAGAAAACCCCATCACCTCAGCCCAAAATCTCCTTAAGCTGATAAGCAACTTCAGCAAAGTCTCAGGATACAAAATCAATGTGCAAAAATCACAAGCATTCTTATACACCAATAACAGACAAACAGAGAGCCAAATCATGAGTGAACTCCCACTCACAATTGCTTCAAAGAGAATAAAATACCTAGGAATCCAACTTACAAGGGATGTGAAGGACGTCTTCAAGGAGAACTACAAACCATTGCTCAACAAAATAAAAGAGGACACAAACAAATGGAAGAACATTCCATGCTCATGGGTTGGAAGAATCAATATCGTGAAAATGGCCATACTGCCCAAGGTAATTTATAGATTCAATGCCATCCCCATCAAGCTACCAATGACTTTCTTCACAGAATTGGGAAGACCTACTTTAAAGTTCATATGGAACCAAAAAAGAGCCTGCCTTGCCAAGACAATCCTAAGTCAAAAGAACAAAGCTGGAGGCATCATGCTACCTGACTTCAAACTATACTACAAGGCTACAGTAACCAAAACAGCATGGTACGGGTACCAAAACAGAGACATAGACCAATAGAACAGAACAGAGGCCTCAGAAATAACACCACACATTTACAACTATCTGATCTTTGACAAACCTGACAAAAACAAGAAATGGGGAAAGGATTTCCTATTTAATAAATGGTGCTGGGAAAACTGGCTAGCCATATGTAGAAAGCTGATACTGGATTCCCTTCCTTCCACCTTATAAAAAAATTAGTTCAAGATGGATTAAAGACTTAAATGTTAGACATAAAACCATAAAAACCCTAGAAGAAAACTTAGGCAATACCATTCAGGACATAGGCATGGGCAAGGACTTCATGACTAAAACACCAAAAGCAATGGCAACAAAAGCTAAAATAGACAAATGGGATCTAATTAAACTAAAGAGCTTCTGCACAGTGAAAGGAACTAGCATCAGAGTGAGCAGGCAACCTACAGAATGGGAGAAAATTTTTGCAATCTACCCATCTGACAAAGGGCTAATATCCAGAATCTACAAAGAACTTAAACAAATTTAAAAGACAAAAATCAAACAACCCCATCAAAAAGTGGGCAAAGAATATGAACAGACATTTTGAAAAGAATACATTTATGCAGCCAACAGACATACGAAAAAATGCTCATCATCGCTGGTCATCAGAGAAATGCAAATCAAAACCACAATGAGATACCATCTCATGCCAGTTAGAATGGCAATCATTAAAAAGTCAGGAAACAACAGGTGCTGGAGAGGTTGTGGAGAAATAGGAACGTTTTTACACTGTTGGTGGGAATGTAAACTAGTTCAAACATTGTGGAAGACAGTGTGGTGATTCCTCAAGGAATCTAGAACTAGAAATACCATGTGACCCAGCAATCCCATTATTGGGTATGTACTCAAAGGATTATAAATCATGCTACTATAAAGACACATGCACACGAATGTTTATTGCGGCACTATTCACAATAGCAAAGACTTGGAACCAACCCCAAAATCCATCAATGATTGACTGGATTGAGAAAATGTCATGGATGAAGCTGGAAGCCATCATTCTGAGCAAACTATCGCAAGGACAAAAAACCAAACACTGCATGTTCTCACTCATAGGTGGGAATTGAACAATGAGAACACTTGGACATGGGGTGGGGAACATCACACACCAGGGCCTGTTGTGGGGTGGGGTTTAGGGGAGAGATAGCATTAGGAGAAATACCTAATGTAAATGATGAGTTAATGGGTGCAGCAAACCAACATGGCACATGTATACCTCTGTAACAAACCTGCATGTTGTGCACATGTACCCTAGAACTTAAAGTATAATAATAATTTTAAAAAAGACAGACCAATTTCAAGTGTAATGACACCATAGGCTCAAAGTAAAGGGTTGCAGAAGGATCTATCATGCAAATGGAAAATAAAAAAGAGCAAGAGTCACTATTCTTATATCAAATAAAACAGATTTTAACCCCACAATAGTAAAAGGACAAAGAAGGACATTACATAATGATAAAGGTTGAAGCCTCATTCAACAAGAAGACTTAACTATACTAAATATGTGTGTACCCAATAATGGAGGACCCAGATTCATAAAACATGTTCCTCTAGACCTACAAAAAGACTTAGACCACCCAATAATACAATAACCACACAATAATAGTGGAGACTTCAACACCTCATTGACAGTGTTAGATCATTGGGGCAGAAAACTAACAAAGAAATTCTGGAATTAAATTTGACACTTGAACAATTGGACCTAATAGACCTCTACAGAATACTTTTCCCATCAACCACAGAACACACATTTTTCTCATCTGCACACAGAACATTCTCTAGGATTGACCACATGTTTGGCCATAAAGTGAGTCTCAATAAATTTAAAACAATCAAAACCATACCAACCATATTCCTAGACCACAGTGGAATAAAAATAGAAACTAATTTCAAGCAGATCTCTCAAAACCACTTGATTATATGGAAATTAAACAACTTGCTCCTAAATGACTTTTGGATAAACAATGAAACTAAGGCAGAAATTTAAAATTTTGAAATAAATGAAAACAGACACAACATACCAAAGTCTCTGGGATGCGGCAAAAATAGTATTAAGAGGAACGTTTATATTGCTAAATGCCTACATCAAAAAGTTAGAAAGATCTCAAATTAAGACTCTGTCATCACACCTAGAGGAGGGAAAGAAACAAGAACAAACAAACCCCAAAGCTAGAAGAAAAAAAGAAATAACTAAAATCAGAATAGAATTGAATGACATTGAGACCCTGCAAATCTAGAGACTCAATAAAACCAACAGTTGGTGTTTTGAAAGGATACATAAGATTTATAGACCACTAGCCAGATTAACAAAGAAAAAAGAGGGAAGATCCAAATAACCACAGTCAGAAATGAAAAAGGTGAAACAGAATACGTAAGATCCTCAGAGCTTTTTATGAACACCTCTACACACACAAACTAGAAAATGTAGACGTAATGGATAAATTCCTGGAAACACACAACCTCCCAAGATTGAATCAGGAAGAAGTTGAAACTCTGAACAGACCAATAGCAAGTTCTTAAATCGAATCAGTCATAAAAACATACCAAACCAAAAGAGCCCCGACCAGATGGATTCACAGCCAAATTCAACCAGATGTACAAAGAAGAGCTGAATTAATTCTGCTGAAAATATTCCAAAAAGTCAACAAGGAGGGACTCCTTCCTGACTCATTCTGTGAAGCCAGAATCACCCTGATACCAAAACCCAACAAAGACACAACAAAAAAGAAAACCACAGGCCGATATCCCTTATGAACATAAATGCAAAAATCCTCAACAAAATGCTAGCAAACTGAATCTGGCAGCACATCAAAAAGGTAATTGACCATAATCAAGCCTTCATTCCTGGGATGCAAGGTTGGTTCAGCATACATATATCAATAAATGTGATTCACCACACAAACAGAATTAAAAACAGAAACCATATAATTATCTCAATTTATGTGCAAAAAGCTTTTGATAAAATCCAACATCCCCTTATGATGAAAACCTCAACAAACTAGGCATCAAAGATACATACTTCAAAATGATAAGAGCTACCTATGACAAACCCAAGCCCAACATCATACTGAACAGGCAGAAACTGGAAGCATACCCCTGAGAATAAGGATGGCCACTCTCACCACTCCTGCTCAACATAATATTGAAAGTCCTAGCCAGAGCAATTAGGCAGGAGAAAGAAATAAAAGACATCCGAATAGGAAAAGAAAAAGTCGAATTATCTCTCTTCACTGATGGTATAATTCTATACCTGGAAATCCCTGAAGACTCAGCCGAAAGGCTCCTAGAACTTATAAATGACTTCAGCAAAGTTTTAGGATACAAAAATAAATGTACAAAAATCAATAGCATTTCTATATACCAATAAAATTCAAGCTGAGAGCAAAATCAAGAAATACAATCCAATTGACAATAAAATAAAACACCTAGAAATACATCTAACCAAGGAGGTGAAAGAGCTCTATGAGAACTACATATGAAACACTGCTGAAAGAAATAATGAATGACACATACAAATAGAAAAACATTTCATGCTCATGGATCAGAAGAATCAATATTGTTAAAATGACTATACTGCCCAGAGCAATCTACAGATTCAACATGATTCCTATCAAACTACCAACATCATTTTTCACAGATTAGAAAAAATTGAAGTCGTATGAAACTAAAGAATAGCCTGATTAACCAAAGCAATCCTAAGCAAAAAGAACAAAGCTGAAGTCATCACATTACCTGGCTTCAAACTATACTACAAGGTTACAATAACCATAATAGCATGGTACTGGTGCAAAAACAGAAACATAGACCAATAGACAGAATAGAGAACCCAGAAGTAAGCTACATGCCTATAACTATCTGATCTTTGACAAGCTGACAAAAATAAGCAGTGGATAAGGGATTCCTTGTTTAATAAATGGTGCTGAGACAGGTGGCTAGGCATATGCAGAAGAATAAAACTGGATACCTACCTCTCACTATATATACAAATTAACTCAAGAAGGATTAAATATTTAAACATAAGACTTCACCTGTTAGAACCCTAAAAGAAAACCTAGGAAATACCATTGTGGACATCAACCTTATAAAAGAATTTATGGCTAAGTACCCAAAAGCAATTGCAACAAAACAAAAATTGACAAGTAAGACCTAATTAAACTAAACAGCTTCTGCACACCAAAATAAACTGTCAACAGAGTAAACAGTCAGCTTACAGAATGGGAAAAAATATTCACAAACCATGTATCTGACAAAGGTCTAATATCCAGAATCTGTAAGGAACTTTAACAATTCAACAAGCAAAAACCAAATAACCCCATTAAAAGAAATGATTAGACACTCCTCAAAAGAAGACATGCATGTGCCCAACAAACATATTAAAAAACATATAAAAATCGGCCGGGCCTGGCGGATCACGCCTGTAATCCCAGCACTTTGGGAGGCCAAGGAGGGCAGATTGCATGAGGCCAGAAGTTCGAGACCAGCCTAGCCAACTCGGCAAAACCCATCTCTACTAAAAATACAAAAATTAGCTGGCATGGTGGCAGGTGCCTGTAACCCCAGCTACTCAGGAGGCTGAGGCAGGAGAATCACTTGAACCCAGGAGGCAGAGGTTGCAGTGAGCCGAGATCCTGCCATTGTACTCCAGCCTGGGCAACAGAGCAAGACTCCTTCTCAAAAAAAAAAAAATCGCTAATCATCAGAGAAATGTAAATAAAACCCACAATGACCTGTCATCTTAATGGCCATCAGTCAGAATGGCCATTATTAAAAATTCAAAAGTAACAGATGCTGGTGAGGCTGCAGAGAAAAGGGAATGCTTATACATTGTTGGTGTGAATGTAAATTAGTTCAGCCACTGTGAAAAGTAGTTTGGAGATTTCTCAAAGAATTTAAAGCAGAACTACCATTTGACCCAGTAATCCCATTACTGGGTATATACTCGAAGAAAAATAAATAATTCTACCAAAAAGACACGTGCATTCATATGTTCCTTGCAGTACTATTCACAGTAGTAAGGACATGGAGTAAGCCTAGGTGCTCATCAACAGTGGATTGGATAAAGAAAATGTGCCTATGCACACTAACTAGAAAACCTAGAAGAGATGGATAAATTCCTGGACACATACAGCCTCCCAAGACTGAATCAGGAAGAAATTCATTTCCTGAAGAGACCAATAGTGAGCTCTGAAATTGAATCACTAATAAATAGCCTACCAACCAAAATAAGTGCCCAGGACCAGATGGATTCACAGCTAAATTCCACCAGACGTACAAAAAAGGGCTTGTCCCATTCCTATTGAAACTATTCCAAAAAAATTGAGGAGAAGGCCCTCCCCCGCAACTCATTCTATGAGGCCAGGATTATCCTGATACAAAAACAGAGGGGGGAGGGATAGCATTAGGAGATATACCTAATGTTAAATGACGAGTTAATGGGTGCAGCACACCAACATGGCACATGTATACATATGTAACTAACCCGCACGTTGTGCACATGTACCATAAAACTTAAAGTATAATTAAAAAAAGACCTGGCAGAGGCAATAAAAAAAAGAAAACTTTAGGCCAATATCCCAGATTAACTTTGATGCAAAAATCCTCAAGAAAATACCTTAATCAAAATACCACAATCAACTAGGCTTCATCCCGAGGATGCAATGTTGGTTCAACATATGCAAATCAATAAAAGTGATTCATCACATAAACAGAACTAAAGACAAAAAAACACATGATTTTCTCAATAGATGCAGAAAAGGCTTCTGATAAAATTCAACATTCCTTCATGTTAAAAACTCTCAATAAACTAGGTATTGAAAGAACATACCTCAAAACAAATCCACAGCCAACATCATACTGAATGAACAAAAGATGAAAGCATTCCCCTTGAAAACCAGCACAAGACGAGGTTGCCCTCTCTCACTACTCCTATTCAACATAGTGTTGGAAGTCCTTGCCAGAGCAATCAGGCAAGAGAAAAATAAAGGACATCCAAATAGGAAGAGAGGAAGTCAAACTATTCCTGTTTGCAGATGACATGATTCTATATTAGAAAACCCCATAGTCTCAGTCCAAAAGCTCCTTCAGCTGACAAACAACTTCAGCAAAGTTTCAGAATACAAAGTCAATGTACAAAAATAACTGGCATTTCTATACACCAACAATAGCCAAGGTGAGAGCCAAATCAGGAAGGCAATCCCATTCACAATTGCCACAACAAGAATAAAATACCTAGGAATATAGCTAACCAAGGAGGATCTGTACAATGAAAATTACAAAACACTGCTCAAAAAGTCAGAGATGACACAAACAAATGGAAAAACATTCCATGCTTATGGATAGGAAGAATCAATATCATGAAAATGGCTATAGTGCCCAAAGCAATTTTCTATTTTGTTATTCCTATCAAATTACCAATGACATTCTTCACATAACCAGAAAAAAAGCTATTTTAAAATTCATATAGAACCAAAAACGAGTCTGAATACCCAAGGCAATCCTAAGCAAAAAGAACAAAGCTGGAGGCATCATGTTATCCAACTTCAAACTATACTATAGGGCTATAGTAACCAAAATGCATGGTACTGGTACAAAAACAGGCACATAGACCACTGGAATAGAATAGAGAACCCATAAATAAGGCTGCATGCCTACAACCATCTGATCTTCAACAACACTGACAAAAACAAGAAATGGGGAAAAGATTCCCTATTCAATAAATGGTCCTGGGATCACTGGCTAGCCATGTGCAGAAGATTGAAACCAGACCTTTCCCTTACATCACATAGAAAAAATAACTCAGAATGGATTAAAGACTTAAACGTAAAGCCCAAAACTATAAAAACCCTTGAAGATAACCTAGGCAACACCATCCTGGACATAGGAATGGGCAATGATTTCATGACAGAGATGCCAAAAGATATAGCAACAAGAGCAAAAATGGACAAGTGGGCTCTAATTAAACTTAAGAACATCAGCACAGCAAAAGAAACTGTCAACAGAGTAAATAGACAACGTATAGATGGGAGGAGATATTTACAAACTATGCATCTGACAAAAGTCTAATATACAGCATCTGTAAGGAACTTAAACAAATGTACAAGAGAACAACCACATTCAAAAGTGGGCAAAGGAAATGAACAGACATTTCTCAAAAGAAGACATACATGTGGCCAAGTATATGAAAAAAAGCTCAATATCATTGATCATTGGAGAAATGCACATCAAAACCCTCTCACACCAGTCAGAATGGCTACTATTAAAAAGTCAAAAAATAGCAGATACTGGTGAGGTTGTGGAGAAAAGGCAACAGTTATACACTGTTGTTGGGAGTGTAAATTAGTTCAACCATTGTGGAAAGCAGTGTGCAATTCTTCAAAGAGCTAAAAGCAGAACCACCATTTGACCCAGCAATTCCATTACTGGATATATACCCAAAGGAATATAAATACCGTAAAAACACATAGATGCAAATATTCACTATAGCACTATTCGCAATAGCAAAGACATTAAATCAACCTAAATGCTAATCAATGATAGCTTGGATAATGAAAATGTGGTACATATACAACATGGAATACTACGCAGTCATAAAAAAGAATGAGATCATGTCTTTTCTGGGATCATGGATGGATCTGGAGCCTATTATCATTAACAAACTAATGAAGGAACAGAAAACTAAATACCACATGTTCTTACTTAAAAGTGGGAGCTAAATG
Organism: Nomascus leucogenys; assembly: GCF_006542625.1. Taxonomy (NCBI): domain Eukaryota; kingdom Metazoa; phylum Chordata; class Mammalia; order Primates; family Hylobatidae; genus Nomascus; species Nomascus leucogenys. The sequence continues at coordinate 67,506,069 of NC_044391.1, forward strand.
ATAAGAATTCATGAATACAAAGAAGGAAACAACAGACACTAGGGTCTCCTTGAGGGTGAAGGGTGGGAGGAGGGAGAGGAGCAGAAAAGATAACTATTGAGTACTAAACTTAGTAACTGGTGATGAAATAATCTGTACAACAACCCCTCCTGCCCGTCACATGAGTTTATCTATATAACAAACATGCACATGTACCCCTGAACCTAAAATAAAAGTTTTAAAAAAGAACAGTTTGGCAAAAATTATACTGCAACTAAAATTGTATTTGGTAGAGTTTGTCCAACATTTAATGGATGAATATAATTAACCCTATCTGGTAGGTCAATTCTTTCATCTACCTATGAGAATACTCTTAAGATAATCCATAATAATAGACCATTTTGTTTCCATTCTTCTAAAAACTAAAAATAAAAGTCAAATGGCCTTTAAAAATGTGGTACATATGCAGTGTGGAATACTACAGAGCCATAAAAAGGAACAAAATCATGTCCTTTCCAGCAATATAGATGCAGCTGAAGGCTATTATCCTAAGCAAATTAACCCGGGAGCAGAAAACCAAATACGTTGTGTTCTCACTTACAAGTGGGAGCTAAATATTGGTCATTCATGAACATAAAGATGGGAACAATAGACACTGGGGACAACTAGAAGGAGGAGAAAGAACAAGGGGCAAAGGCTGAAAAACTACCTATCAGGTATATGCTGACTACCTGGGTGATGGGATCATTTGTACCACAAACCATCTCACACAAAATACCCATGTGACAAACCTGTACATGTATGCTCTGAATCTAAAATAAAAATTGAAACAAATTTTTAAAAGAATATATACAGGTAAGTGTGAACGACAAGTGTCAAAATGGCCTGAAACTGTCAATAACAATTCTGGCAAAATCCATGTGGTAGGGAGTGATTTGGGTGGAGAACAACATAGAGCTGATATGGTAAAATTAAATAATAATAATCTCACGGGAATAAATTGGGAATTGGGGAGATAATGAAATCAGTTTTGGAACTGTGCAAAACTTTATCTGGTGAAGGATTGAAATCTGAGTCTCAATAAACAAAGAAGCAGCACTCATAATATAATTTACAGAAAGAAAACACAAACAGCAAACAAATATAGCTTTAAAATGTTTAGCCTCTCTAGTGGTTTAAGAAATAAGAATCCAGATGATCTTAAGTTACTATTTGCTACTTATTAAAATAAAAACAATAAATATATAAAAACAAATATATTTATATATATTTATAAAAATGTATATAAATATATATACAAAAATATATAAAAATTGTGTATATATAAGTAAACATATGTGTATATTATTTATATATATGTATATATAATGTATATAGTGTACATCTATGTATGTTTGTGTGTGTATATGTATATTATGTGCATATATATATATATATATATATATATAAAATGTAGTGCTGACAAGCCAGAGGGAAAATGGTATATTCAATTCCCGTTACTCACAATAAAAACAGTTACAGTTCTAAAACCAAATGAAAAGAAGGAAGGAAGGAAGGAAGGAAGGAAGGAAGGAAGGAAGGAAGGAAGGAAGGAAAAGGAAAGGAAAGGAAGGGATTGGTTCACTTTCCCGGGAAGGAGGGAAGAAGGAAGGAAGGAAGGGAGGAAGAAGGAAAGACGGAAGAAAAGGAAGGGATTGGTTCACTTTCCCAGGAAGGAGGGAAGAAGGAAGGAAAGAAAAGGAAGGAAGGAAGGAAGGAAGGAAGGAAGGAAGGAAGGAAGGAGGGAAGGGAGGGGATTTGTTCACTTTCCCAGGAAGTAACCTCTGGTTGAGAGTGGGCCCCATAGCACGTCTGTGCTTATCTACACCTTGCTTTGCTGATCTTGTTACTCTTTAGTGCTATTAAGTAATGATCTGTGTGTGCTTTGTATTCCCTGAGTAGATGGCAATCTCTTCAAAGTAAAGCTCTGTGCTCTCCATTCATTCCACAATTCCTTCTCCAACTCAATTGTGACCATGATTAACTTTGTTCACTCAAAACATTCAATTATATGCTTGCTGAATAATAGGGGAAAATCTTGTGGTTATTTCCACATAGATTTGGGAGGTAAAAGCCAAGGTAATATGGCAGAAGAAGAATTTGCTACATGTAAGAGTTTTGTATGGCAGAATTGGCATTTTCAAGTCAGAGAAAAAACAACTGATTACCTATGAGGAAAAAAAGTATGTTCAATCTTGATACCATATTCAAAAATAAATTATAGATAAAGTCCTAAATATTTTTTTTAAAGTTTAAAACAACTTATTTGTTTCCTTGGGCTTGGAAGAAAAATTAAAGTAAAAAAATAATAAATTAGACCACACCAAAATAAAAAGCTACTGTATGAAAAAAAGACATTTTAAAAGATGCTAAAAATCCAGGGACAGGCTTTAAGAAAGTATTTGTCATATATGACAGGCAATTATTATCCAGGATATAAAAAAGTATGAATAGGTAAGAAACATTCTAGTTGGTAAGAATGTAAAATTGTGCAGGCACTATGAAAAGCAGTGTGAAGTTTCCTCAAAAAATTAAAAATAGAATTACCATAAGGCTCAGCAATCCCACTTCTGCATATACATCCAAAAGTATTGAAAATAGGATCTCAAAGACATATTTGCACACCCATGGCCATTGTAATATTATTCACAATAGCCAAGAGGTAGAAGTAACCTAAATGTGCACAGATGAGTTAATGGATAAGGAAAATGTGGTATATACACACATATAATGGAATGTTATTCAGCCTTATAAAAGAACATCTTGTCATATGCTACAATATGGATAAACCTTGAGGACATTATGCAAAGTGCAATAGGCCAGTCACAAAAATGATAAACCTTAAGGACATTATGCAAAGTGAAATAGGCCAGTCACAAAAAGACAAACACTGCATGATTCTATTTATATAAGGTATGAAAAGTAATCAAATTCATAGAAGCAAAAAGTAGAATGGTGGTTGCTGGGTCTGGAGATAGAAGAACGAAGGGGAGAATTATTCAATGGGTATAGAGTTTCAGCTTTGCAAGATGAAAAAGTTCTGGAGATCTGTTGCACAATAAGGTGCTTATGGTTAACACTACTGTACACATAAAAAATGGTTAAGATGGTAATCTTTATACTATGTGGTTTTTTCCCACAGTTAATAATCAGAGCTTTAAATCTCAGTTTGAGAGAAGCTTTCTATGTAAATACTCCAGGAAGAAGATAACATTTGGCTTATATTCAGTCGTAGATATAAGTGCGTGATATAAGACCTTATTCTAATAGCAGGTTTTCATAGCAGGAAGAATGGCTGGGAGCTTGAAACTTTGGGGCTTCTGAAGGGGCAAGTGGGTGCAACAGTGATCCAAATGGGTAAGCAAATGCTGTTGCCGGTGCAGTAGGTCAGCGATGTCTGTAATGGTGAGGAGGGCACATTTAGGCATTCACCAATATGTTTGATTGGTAGATCGTGTTCCTATACAAAATTTTCCAAGGAGTCAAGGAATGTTTGGAAAATGATTTTTTTTTTTTTTGAGTCAGGGTCTTTCTCTGTCACCCAGGCTGGAGTGCAGTGCACTACGCTCACTGCAGCCTCCAATTCCAGGGCTCAAGCAATACTCCAGCCTCTTTCAGCCTCCTGAGTAGCTGGGACTATTGGCATGCACCACAATGCCTGGCTAATTTTTCTTTACTTTTAGTAGAGACGAGGTCTTGCTGTGTTACCCAAGCTGATCTCAAACCCCTGAGCTCAAGTGATCTGCCCACCTAGGCCTTCCAAAGTGCTGGGATTACAGGCATAAGCCACCATGCCTGGCCTTGACATGCTTTTTTTCTTATTTTTAAATATCTCTAGTTACTTAATTTGCTGAAAGCTAAATTTAAAAAAACTCCGCGTTGCAGGATAATACTTAATACTGTGCTAAGTGTGTTTCCCATTGCAGAGCAGTATCACCATACTTAGTATTAAGAAGGTTATAAAATATCAAAATTTTAAATGAACAAAGAGAGTATGAAAATTATGGAATACTAATGTCATCTTTTGATGGAAGAACATGGAAACAAAAACAGGACACTCAAATCAATTTTTCTTAAACTGTAACTTTATTTGGGCAAGAGAATTTTCCTTAAATAAAGCTATCATTTTTAAACACCTTAGGACAAACTATTTTTTCAAATAAAAATTTATGTCAGAATAGTCTTGCTTAAGTGGTTTTCTATTCTACCATTTTCTCATTATTATGAATATTTGCTTTATTGATATATATATCTCAGTTACTCCCTGTGACTAAACTGCTCTCTCTACTTGAAATCAGAAGACTTATTTTAGGTAATTTAAAATTTATATTAGCACAGTGTCTATAACAAATTGGTAATGCAGATTTATTTTAAAAAAGAGGAAAAGAAGCATTCTAACAGAAAAAATGGTCAAAGAATATAAACAAGCACTTTCAATGATTAAACAGTGGCTGTAAATATATTGCTAAATATGTAATCAGCTTTATGCAAAATTAAAACAATGAGATACTGTATCTGGCCATCATAAAGGCAAATATTAAATAATAATAATATTGAGCAGTTATAAAATTGCATGAAAATAACAACTCTCATATACTGCTGGTAAAAGAATAAATTGATGCATTTATTTTTTTAGAATAATTTGGCAGTTTCTATTAAGTTAAAGATGTGCATGCTATGTGATCCAACTGGAGAAACACTTGCATAAGCATATGTGGAGATGTGTCATGATCTGCATAATTCCATGTGGTATTTTTGTAATAATGAAAAATTTATGAATAATGAATGATCATTACTTGAGGAATAGTTAAATAAAATGTGATATATTTATACACTAGAATTACAGTAGTTAAAGCAATAAATTACACCTGTATACTATCAACGGAATTAAATCTCCAAAAATTACTACTGAATAAGAAAAAGAAAGTTTTAAAATAGATACAGTATATAAATGTATGTTATAAAATATTATAAAACAGAAACCAGTCTTTTACAGCAATGTAAATGGAACTGGAGGTCATTATCCTCAGTGAAATAACCCAGAAACAAAGTCAAATACCATGTGGTCTCACTTATAAGTGGGAGATAAACAATAGGTACACATGGACATACAGAGTGGGATAACAGACGTTGAAGACTACAAAACGTGGGAGGAGAGTGAGGACTGATAAATTACCTATTGGGTACAATGTTCCCTCTTCAGATGATGGTTACACTAAAAGTCCAGAGTTCATCATGATGCAATATATGCATGTCAGAAATCTGCTCTTGGACCTCCTAAATATGTACAAATGAAAATTTTTAATGTAAACATGACATAAAACAATTGTATTTTTAATCTATGATACGAACATATAAAAAGAAGTCTGGAAGGATGCACAGCAAACTCTTAGTAGTGGCTTTCCCAGAAACTGTGAAAGGGAAGCATCCTCTTAAATGCCCAGAACTGACCCAGGGCCACTTTGAATACATTCTATTGGTCAAAGCAAGTTAAGGTCAGTCCAGCTCCAAGGTGACTTCCCCTCTTCATGGGAGGAGCAGAAGGAGTGGCATGCACCTGCTGTGGGGTGGTGGAATTGATGGCAACCATTTTTGGAAATTGTCTACTGTATTTTCCTTCCCCCATTTTAGGCAATTGGCACCCTCCAGCTCTTGGCTCCTTTGCTTCCCTCTATATCTCCCATCAAATTTTGCTTTACAGAAAGATTTTGTAGGAATGTTTTAAATGTTTAAATTGTGGATTTAAAACAAGTCATGTCACTCCTAACAGGACATTTACATTTGATATCTCTCTCTGATCATGGAAATAAATGCTCTACCTCTCTTTAAGGCAAGTTCAGGCATCAGCAAGTGGGGGAAGAGCTTCTTGGAGTCTTGCTATTAAGTCTCATCTCACCATTTCTAAGTGCTTTACCTCCTCCACCTTCTTAAAAGCTGGCTGGAGATAAAAGGGTAATGTCACCCTGGAAGGACTGAGCTCTTAATTCACAGATGTTGCTCCACAGCTTGGGTCTCAGCTTCTGATGACTTGTTCATTGTTATCTGGAACAGAACCGTCCTGTAACCACATTCCCATAGCTTTATGATCCACAATTAGGAGATTGACTATGTCAGATTACCAAATAGAAGGAGAGAGACAATAAGAATTCATTTAGTAATCTATCCAAATATATTTGTTGAGATCCATGTAGCTGAGAGCTATGCAAAATACTGGGTGTACCAGTAGAAAACAAGATAGGCAGCATCTGTCCTCACAGAGCTTATGGTCTGGTGGGCTATACAGACAAGGAGAAAATATGGGTAATATGTGTTAGGTATAAATAAAAAGAAATTATGAGGTGCTACAGGAAGACTATGCGGAGTCTAATTAGTGGTATGCTTAGTCTAATTACTGGCTCTACCAAAAAAAATTCAAAAAAGGAAAGATAAAAAGGAAAAAGCTCCTGATTTATAGTATTTGTCAATTTCCATGGTGCAAAGATTCCCACCAATTTCAAGCAGCAACATGATATCACTGAATGGAGTTACAAAAAAATGAACGGTACTTTTTTCTTATCCACATGGGCTGTATTCCAAGACCCCCGATGGATGCCTGAAACCATGGCTAGTACTAAACCCCATGAACACTATGTTTTTTTCTATACATACATACCTATGGTAAAGTTTAATTTATAAATTAGGCGTAGTAAGTGGTTAACATCTTATAATAAAATAGAACAATTATAACAATATACTGTAATAAAGTTATATAAATGTGGACTTTCTCTCTCTCAAAATACATTATTGCATGTAATATTTTCAGACTGTGGTTGACCGTGGGTAACTGAAACTATGGGAAGTGGAGCCATAGATCAGCAGGAACTATTGTACAGGCCAACAACAGGGCCCTATCAGATCTAAGCCAGTTAGGGTAGGAGAATGGGGATGTCAGGAAGGCTTTCTGGAGGAAGAGCCATCTAAGATGAGAACTGAAGGATGAGGAAGAATGAGTTAGATGAAGACGGTCACAGAGAAATATTCCATGTGTAGACAATGCATGTGTCAAGGCCTGAAAGGCAAGAAAGGACCTTGCACACCTGGAGAATGACTAATCAATGTGGATCAAGGGCATGGTGCTGAGTGATATGTGTGTGTGAAGGTAGATGGGGAGGGGTGTGTGTACATGGGCTTTGTATGTAGTGTGGTGTGTATATATGCATGAAATTGTGTGTAAGTGTGTATAGTATGTTATCTGTATATGTTATCTGTGCTTATGCACATGTGCATTTAGTACAATGAGAGTGTGTGTATGTGTACATGCATGCTGGTGTCTTATTCAACTCCAGCTGCCATAACAAAATACCATACACTGGGTGGATTGAACAGCAGATATTTATTTCTCACAGTTCTAGAGGATAGGAAGTCTGAGATCAAGGGGGCAGTGGATTTGGTGTTTGGTGAGAGCCTCTTCCTGGCATGCAGTTGACTACCTTCTCACTGTCTTCACATGGCAGAGAGAGAGCTATGGTCTCTTTCACTTCTTATAAGTACACTATTCTCATTACAGGAGCCCTACTCTCATGAACTCCTCTAAACCTAATTATCTCCCAAAAGCCCTGCTTGCAAATACCATCACTGTTATGGTTTGGCTGTGCCCCCACCCAAATCTCATCTTGAATTGTAGCTCCCATAATTCCCTCATGTTGTGGGAGGGACCCAGTGGGAGATAATTGAATCATGGTGGGGGGGGGGGTTCCTCCATACTTTTCTCATGGTAGTGAATAAGTCTCATGAGATCTTATGGTTTTATGAGGAAAAACCCTTTTCATTTGGTTTTCATTCTTCTCTTGTGGGCCACCATGTGAGACATGCCTTTCACCTTCTGCCATGATTGTGAGGCCTCCCCAGCCATGTGGAACTGTGAATCAATTAAACCTCTTTCTTTTGTAGATTGCTCAATCTTGTTATGTCTTTAACAGCAGCATGAAAATAAACTAATATAATAAATTGGTACCAGTAGAGTGGGGCACTGCTGAAAAGATACCAAAAAATATTGAAGCAACTTTGGAACTGGGTAACAGAGGTTGAAACTGTTTGGAGGGCTCAGAAGAAGACAAGAAAATGTGAAAAAGTTTGGAACTTCCTAGAGATTTGTTGAATCGCTTTGACCAAAATACTGATAACAATATGAACAAGGAAATCCAGGCCGAGGTGGTCTCAGATGGGGGTGAGGAATTTAGGAACTGAAGCAAAGGTGACTCTTGTTATGTTTTAGCAAAGAGACTGGTGGCATTTTGTTCCTGCCCTAGAGATTAGTGGAACTTTGAACTTGAGAGAGATGATTTAGGGCTTCTGGCAGAAAAAAATTTTTAAGCAGCAAAGCATTCAAGAGGTGACTTGGGTGCTGTTAAAGGCATTCAGTTTTAAAAGGGAAACAGTATAAAAATTTGGGAAATTTGCAGCCTGGGAATGCAATAGAAAAGAAAATCCCATTTTCTGAGAAGAAATTCAAGCCAGCTGCAGAAATTTGCATAAGTAATGAGGAGCCGAATGTTAATCCCCAAGACAATGGGGAAAATGTCTCCAGGGCATGTCAGAGACTTTTGCAGCAGCCGCTCCCATCACAGGCCCGGAGGCCTAGGAGGTAAAAATGGTTTCGTGGGCCAGGTCCAGTGTCCCTCTGCTGTGTGCAGTCTAGGGTCTTGGTGCCCTGTGTCACAGCTGCTCCAGGCATGACTAAAAGAGGCCAAGGTACAGCTCAGGCCATGGTTTCAGAGGGTGCAAGCTCCAAGCTTTGGCAGCTTCCATGTGGTGTTGAGTCTACAGGTGTATAGAAGTCAAGAACCGAGGTTTGGGAACCTCTGCCTAGATTTCAGAGGATATATGGAAATGCCTGGATGTCCAGGCAGAAGTTTGCTGCAGGGGCAGGGCACTCATGGAGAACCTCTGCTAGGGCAGTCTAGAAGGGGAATGTTGGATGGGTGCCCCCACACAGAGTCCCCACTGGGGCACTGCCAAGTGGAGCTGTGAGAAGAGGGCCACCATCCTCCAGAACCGAGAATGGTAGATGCACCAACAACTTGCATCATTCACCTGGAAAAGCCACAGACACTTAACACCAGCCCATGAAAGCAGCTGGGAGAGAGGCTGTACCCTGTAAAGCCACAGGGGTGGAGCAGTCCAAGACCATGGGAACCCACCTCTTGCATCAGCATGACCCAGATATAAGACATGGAGCCAAAGGAAATCCTTTTGGAACCTTAAGATTTGACTGCCCCCCTGGATTTCAGACTTGCATGGGTGTAGCCCCCTTGTTTTGGCCAATTTCTCCCAGTTGGAATGGCTGTCTTTACCCAATACCTGTGCCCCCATTGTATCCAGGAAACAACTAACTTGCTTTTGATTTTACAGGCTCATAGGTGGAAGAAAACTGCCCTATCTTGGGACTGCACACTTTTGAGTTAATGCTGAAATGAGTTAGGACTTTGTGGGACTGTTGGGAAGGCATGATTGGTTTTTAAATGTGAGGATATCAGATTTGGAAGGGGTTGGGGTGGAATGGTATGGTTTGGCTGTGTCCCTACCCAAATCTCATTTTGAATTTTAGCTCCCATAATTTCCTCATGTTGTGGAAGGGACCCCATGGAGATAATTGAATCATGGGGGAGTTTTCCTCCATACTGTTCTCATGATAGTGAATAAGTCTCATGACATCTGATGGTTTTATAAGGGGAAACCAATTTCACTTGGTTTTCATTCTTCTCTTGTCTGCCACCATGCGAGAGGTGACTTTCACCTTCCGCCATGATTGTGAGACCTCCCAAGCCACGTGAAACTGTGAGTCCACTAAACCTCTTCCTTTTGTAAATTGCCCAATCTCTGGTAAGTCTTTATTAGTAGTGTGAAAAAAGACTAATACAATCACATCAGCGGTTAGTGCTTCCACATATGAATTTGGGGGAAACACAAATATTCAATCCATAGTAGTGTGTGTATCACTGGTAAGACAAACACAGGGCTGGGATGTCAAGAGTTGTGTAAACCAGTAGGTCACATCTGGACCCTCTGCTTTAACACAAGATTCTGCCCAATCTTTGGGGCAATCTGTCTTTCAGGGAGTTTTTTTTTTTTTTCTCTTGAGACAGTCTTGCTCTGTCACCCAGGGTGGAGTGCAGTGGCGCAATCTTGGCTCACTGCAACTTCACCTCCCAGATTCAAGTGATTCTCGTGCCTCAGCTTCCTGAGTAGCTGGAATTAAAGGTGCACCACCACCCCTGGCTAATTTTTGAATTTTTAGTAGAGGCGGGGTTTCGCCATGTTGGCCAGGCTGGTCTCAAACTCCGGACCTCAGACGATCTGCCCATCTTGGCCTCCCAAAGTGCTGGGATTACAGGCTAGAGCCACTGCACCTGAGCCAGGTGATATTTTAAAATATCATAGGAATCCAGCTGTTTTACAACTCTTGATAAATTTCCCACTAGCTGCAGCCTCCTTTTTTGACCCAGAGAGTCTCTTGGGGTGATCCAGTTCAGTTCCTTGGTGTTTTCTGATGGTAGAGATTGGATGGAAGGAAGGGCTTTCCCAGGATCACCTGGTAGGAGGTGGTGACTAGCACTCAGACTTCCAGAACCTCAATCCCTGGTTTTTCTTTTTCTTTTCTTTCTTTCTTTCTTTTTTTTATTGAGACAGAGTCTCGCTCTGTCGCCCAGGCTGGAGTGCAGTGGTGCAATCTCGGCTCACTGCAACCTCCGCCTCCCTATTCAAGCAATTCTCCTGCCTAAGCCTCCGAGTAGCTGGGACTACAGATGTGTGCCACCATGCCTGGCTAATTTTTTGTATTTTTAGTAGAGACAGGGTTTCACTGTGTTAACCATCTCCTGACCTCATTATCTGTGTGCCTTGGCCTCCCAAAGTGCTGGGATTACAGGCATGAGCCACCATGCCCAGCCAGTCCATGACTTTTCTACTCTCCCATTAGTAGAGCTGGAGTCAGTAGTAACATCATATAATTTAGTCAACCCTTGATTCTAAACAACTAGCCAAAATAATGACAAAGCTCTACTAAACAATATTTTGTTTTATCACATTTTAAAATAGAAAATGGTCCATGTGATGAGTACTTTTCATAGGCAAATAATTATTTGGTAAAATAATCCAATTTCATTTTTTCCTTTTTCTGCACAGCAAGATGAGGAATTCTATTATCTTAGCAGCAGCTTTACCCTTTCATCAACCCATCAGCATAGTTTCTTGCTATAGGAACTTAGATTATTGGCTTGAGACTTTTCCTCATTTCTTTTTTTTTTTTTTTTTGAGACAGAGTCTCACTCTGCTGCCCAGTCTGAGATGAGTGCAGTGGCATCATCTCAGCTCACTGCAAGCTCCGCCTCCCAGGCTCATGCCATTCTCCTGCCTCAGCCTCCCGAGTAGCTGGGACTACAGGCGCCCACCACCACGCTTGGCTAATTTTTTGTATTTTTAGTTGAGATGGAGTTTCACCATATTAGCCAGGATGGTCTTGATCTCCTGACCTCATGATCCACCCACCTTGGCCTCCCAAAGTGCTGGGATTACAGGCATGAGCCACCATGCCTGGTCAACTTTTCCTCATTTCTAATACAAGCATTTAGTGCTGTAAATTTTCCTCCTAGCACTGCGTTGAATGCATCCTCCATATTTTAATATGTGAGTTTAAAATTTTCATTCAGCTCTATGTATTTTAAAATGTCATTTTATGCTTCTTCTTTGACTCATGGGTAACATAGAAGCGTGTTGTTTAATTATCATTTATTTAGAGATTTTGCTATTGCCTGTTATTGATTTTTAATTGATTCCATTATGGTCAGAAAATGCACTCTATATTATTTCAATTTTTTAAATTTGTAAGGTTTGTTTTATGTCCCAGAATATGATCTATCATGGGAATATGAAAAAACTGTGTTTTTCACTGTTGCTGGCAAACTGTTCTATATATATATCAATTAGAACCTGTCGGTTGATTGTGTTGTTTATATCTTCTATATCTTTGCTAATTTTCTATCTAGTAGTTCTATCAGTTTCTGAAAGGTGGGTGTTGAAGTCCTCAACTACAATGCAGATATATCTGCTTCTCCTTTCTACTCTTATCAGTTTTTGCTTCTTGTGTTTTGAAGCCTATTGCTTGGTATGTGCATGCTTAGGCTTATCTCTTCCTGATTAATCGATCCTTTATTCTTATGTTCATGATAGGAAAAATGGACACCTCTTGTCTATAGTAATTTTATTTTCTCTAGAGTCTGTTTTACCATATATTAATGTAGATACTCCTTCTTTATATTATTACTAATTTTTGTATGTATATCTATTTCCTTCCTTTTATTTTCAACAAACTATGTCATTGAACTAGAAGTGAATCTCTTATAAATGGCATATAGTTGGGTCATGGTTTTTATTCATTCTCCAATCTCTGTTGATTGGTATATTCAGACCACTAACTTATAAGGTAATATTGATATATTAGTGCTTAGGCCTACCATTTTATTATTTGTTTTCTTTGGTTCTTGTTCCTGCTTTGCTTTTCTTGGGTTCCGGTGGGTTACTTAAATATTTAAATACTTAAATAAATTCATCTTAATTGATTTATAGTGTTGTTGAATGTATGTCTGTGTATAGTTTTTATAGTGGTTGTTTTGTATATTACATTAGACATATGTGACTTATTGCAGTCTATTGGTATCAGCATTTAACCACCTTGAATGAAGTGTAGACACATTACTTCTATTTAGGTCCCTTACCTTCCACATTAAAAAAATATCTTTATCTTGAGTATCAGTATTTTTTTTCAATCAAAAATGTATTTATAAAACTCATTAAGAACAGAAAAGTCTTATATATGTGCCCATATTTCTTACTTTCCTTTGTTTCTTCTTCTTTCCTGATACTCCAACATTTGTCCTTTTATCATTTACTTTGTGTTTGAAGAACTTCCTTTAGTCAATCTTTAAGAGTAGGTGTGCAACAAATTAAAGGTTTAGCATTTAAGTTTGGAGGATAGGAGCTGTATTCATTTATTCTTATACTGCTATAAAGAAATATCAGAGACTGGATAATTTATAAAGAAAATAAGTTTAATTGGTTCATGGTTCTGCAGGCTGTACGGGAAGTATGATGCTGGCATCTGCTTGGCTTCTGGGGAGGCCTCAGGAAACTTACAATAGTAGTGGAAGGTGGAGAGGGAGCTGGCACTTCACAAGGCCAGAGCAGGAGGCAAAGAGAGAAGGAGGAAATGCCACACACTTTTAAACAACTAGATTTTGAGATCACTCACTCAGTTTCACTATGACAGTACCAAAAGGTATGGTGTTAAACCAAAACCATCCCCATGATTCAATCACCTCCCACCAGGCCCCACCTCCAACATTAGAGATTACAATTCTACATGAGATTTGGTGGGGACACAGATCCATACCATATCAAGAGGCTTCTGAGGCTTCTTTTTAAAATTTCTGTTATTTTTTTCTTGGTATAGTTTTTGCCTTGTGGCTAGCTTTAATGTATGCTGATCTAGTTTGCTTTTATAAAAATGTTTAGTTTAAAATAAGTTTTTCTAAGTACTATTTTTTTTTTTTGCATCTTGGTTAGATGATCCAGTCCTACCTGTATGGGCCCAGAACATCAAAACATTTAATTATGACTATACCACTCTGATTAATCTTATTTCATTAAGACATAAATTGCAAAACTTTGAGCTATACTGACCTGGTCCCAGAAAGATGTAATTAAGACACGTTTAGGAAAATAAGCAACCATACCATAGACTGGGAAAATATATTGGCAATCTGGACATGGATCCATATTTAAAGAGCTTCTACAAATACACAATAAAAAGACAAAACCTAAATTTTAAAAATGGGCAAAACATTTGAATACACACTTCACAAAAGAAGATACATGAGTGACCATTAAACACATGAAAAGCTTTCAACATTAGTTGTCAGAGAAGCAGAAATAAAAATCATAATGAGTTACCATTTCAGACCCTCTAGAAAGGCTAAAGTACAAAAGACAACACCAAATGTTGGCAGGGCTATGGAATCAGTAGAAGTTGTAGGTAGTACGAGTGGAAATGAAAATGGTAGAAACACTGTGGAAAACTATGTAGAACTTTCTTATAAAGTTAAGCATATACTTACCCTATGACCCATCAATCCCCCTAATCGTTCATTCATAATCAATCCTTAGCACTCACATGTTTTCCTTGCCCCCATATTTTCTCTGCTTTTTATTTTACTATTCTCATGTTTCTTCTATTCTCTCATTTTCCATCTTCAATGGATTCTTTCAAACTCACCATAAAAGACTCATTTCTTCCACATTCATTCTAGGTGGTATATATGTGATGCCAAAATTATAATCATCATAATAATTTAGGATTAAATATCTATTTTGCCAAAATAAGATGGCAATTATTTTCATGATGATGGCTATAGATGTTAGCTATGTGTCAAAGGTAACAATGAAAATGGAACATATACCAATATAAGACAGACAGTATTTGGATTTTAAATTTTGTTTCATGGACAAATAACACAACATTCTTTAACAATAGATCAAAAATCACATCATAGTCATTTGAAAAGTTCATTTATTATATACCAATATACACTTTCTGTAATAAAAAAGAAGCCTCCCAATACATTGAGCCATCTTATAAATGAAATAAGAAAATAAAATTTTCATCTGTTTACAAATGGGGTTAAATTAATCAGCACAAGCTATCATATGTATGTCTGCCCTGCAGTATATATGAATTTTAATCCTGGTTATGAAGAAAAAAATGGTGCTTTATTATTTGGCACTATAGGATGCTCTTGAACATTCAGAAGATACCTTTTTCCACTTTTTATTTTTGTATACTCTTTAGATGAGTGAAAATGTAAATATATCTTAAAGATGCTATTTGGCAGATTTTTTTCAAATAGTAGTAGCTCAAAAGTTATGATACTTTCTAGTAATGCTCAATTTCCATAACAAAGTGCACTATTTTTACAGTATTATGCCTCTAGAAAATAATGCATAAGACCAATATATTTTCTTAGGCACAGTCCACAAAATTTATTGAAATATGATTTAGTATTATCATACGTGTATGATACTTGTATTTCATAATTGGCTTTACTAAAATATAAAATACACAAGTGTTCTTACCATGATTTGAAAAAAAGGTAGTGAACTCCAGAAGTTATAGGCTGTGAGTAGGAATTTTTAAATCCATTTTATGTAAGTTTGTTATGGAAGTGAGCAAGAATGATCGTGTGCATTTCTTTGTAGTGTTAGCACTTATACTTTTACGGAGAACCACTCAACACTGTATTAAATGGCCAATGAATGTCAGCAAACACCTGTGTGAGCTAAACTGAACTAAATCCTATTTTAGATATGCTAAATTAAAAGAACAACTTTAGTATTGATAATAATTTGCAAAAAGAAACTTATTTTCTTGTAGATCATCCTATTATTGTAAATATTGAAGAAGAGCATTGCCGAACTATATATAACTTAGGTTTCAAATTTAAATTATCCCCAGACATTTGTAGACAGATACATATGAATGGATTTTCGAGCCCACCAACTTAATTTCCTGCCCCCACCCCCAATAATATAAATGCTTTGACTGTGAAGAAAGAAAACTACACATGTAAAAAATAAAAATCAAATGTACCATACATTAACATTCTGATGACTACAGAATAAGATTATATACATAAACATATAGCAAATCACAGTTTCCTGCACTGAATGTTTATCAAATAAAAATGTATCAAACAATACTGGGTAGTGTATCTCCACGATTGTGGTCTTCTAAAAATTCTGAATGAGGATGGAAGACGAGAGGGAGAGCATTGTTCAATGACAAAAGTATGACAAGAGGATTTAGGAATAACATGAAAAAGCAGGTGCTTTCTAGAACAGGCAGTTTAGCTATAAGCATTATTTTTGTTGTTGCTCTACGATTGAAATAAAGCCCCTCTCTAGTGTTTTAACATTTAAATATAGATGTTTTAACATCTACAAAAAATCTATTGAATATAGAAGTCACAACTCAATGTCACAAACAGGGTGGGCAAAATATTATTTTGCTGTTGACACTGAGATGCTCTAGACTGGTGTTTGGCCATTCATGTACCTTACAGAAACAGTTCCTAAGACATGCCTTTTGCCTCTGTTAGTAAACAGACCAGAGACTTTGGTGCAAGACTGACAGAAGGCATTAAATGGTGATAGCTTTGCCACCAGGGCATTTTTGTTTGATGTTCTGAGAATGCAAATGTTTGGTACTTTTTTAGGGGGTGCAGGGTGAGGAGACGGCAGGGGAAAGAGTACTATCTGATGATTGTTACATGCAGTTACCCTTATTCTGCTTGTAAAGCAGCAAAAATACACCTTCATCATCTCACACTGCTCTAGTAAAACCTGGGCAGAAATGTGCACCACAGGTTTTATTTTAAACACATACACAACCATCCTTGACAAAAACAGTGATTTTCCTCTTCTGCAGGTGCCTGGTGATATTACTGGTAAACATCTTTGGAATCTTCCTGTTATTTCCTATGAATAACATTCCAATCAAGATAATTCACATGTCTTTTGGAGTATAACTTGCAACCATTTCCAATAGAAAAAGAAAGTATTTTTCCTTGTGTTAGTGATGCTTGGAATTTGGAGGATCATAAATCCAGTCAATTATAATGAGTGCCATGCTTCCAATCATGAAGATGATTCCAACCACAAGGAAAATTAAAGCCTGTAATTCAGAGAGACTTTGTTAGGAACTCAGAAACCATACTTAGAACAATTTGTTTTTTAGTTGTTTACATAATGTGGCAATCTGATCTAGATATTGAGCCATATTATTCTTAATATCTCAGATGCCCAGTCCTAACCTATCAGTCAATTTAGAATCCTAGTTGAAGAAAGAAGAGGAATACAGTGGGGAGATACAACCTACAGGTTCAACAATGGAGTAATAGGTAACTGATTTAGTACATCAAGATGATGGAATACACTGTGATTATTAAAAATCAAGGGACAGAAAAAGATTCAATAATCTAGAGAATGCTTACAATCTTTTAGGTGAAAAAGAGCAGGTTATAAAAGAATAGCATATATGATATGATTCTAATTTTATAAAGCAAACAAAACCAAAAGCTTAATAGATGTGGCAACAAAAAAGTGTATATATGTGTGTGTGTGCATACATATAATATACACACACATATATAAGGATATATGTACATATCTACATATAAAATACTTCAGCATTTCAACACTAGAAGATGCCTTACATTTTATCACATACTTAAACCTCCTAATTCTACATATAAGAAAGCAGCAACTAAAAATTTTTCACTAGAATGGGTCTAGGAGATAATTGTACTCATTTCACAATTGGTCAAACTGAAAATAGGTCACAAACAGGACAAGTAATTTGCCAAGTTCATACTGCTGTTAAAATCCAAGCAAGATGGACTACATAGAGTTAAAATATGGGGGAAAGCTGCTGGGTGGACCTTTTGATACCAAATTATCCTGAAGTCCCCAAAACATCCCAAAGGTAAATGACTTCAAGGTAAAAATTCAGAGTAATTCAGTAAGAAATACTCTTTTCAAGCCTTAACATGACTTTGTTAAGGAGTGAAAGATAATATTTCCTTATTGGAAAAACAATTATTTCTAACACTTGTTTCTATAGTAGTCTATGGAAAAGAAATATGTACTCCCTAATTTAATAAGACTGTATTTTGTATCTAAAGAGGTTAACAGAATGATGAATGGTTCTGTTCTGGATCTTAGTCCACACCAGGGACAACAGGTACTACGGAGGGGAAAACAAAAGCAACATCTTTCCTTTGGCTTTACAAACCTAATAACCATGACCAAAATATTTAAATTATTCCATAACACCGCTAGGGCGCCTAATTCCTTCTTGCATGATTTTCCATGGATAGTGCAACACAGCTTGGTATTGGACACTGCTATGTGCCTGAAGCATATGTGCCTGTGGGAAAGGCTACTACTATTTGAATGTATGACAGACTCAACACAGGGTATTTGATATTTGAAGTAGAATCATTTGAGTTTCAGAAATATGTCCCCTTTCTCTGCTACCAGAAAGTTCTAGCCCATTTTGGATTTTTCGTTCTTGTACATTGATTCATTTTTCTAAACTATGTGTATTTTCCAGTTTATTCTAAGTAGTTGGAAGAACAACCAATAATGGGGGAAATTGCAAGGTTTACTTACCCCGACCTTTTGGGGTGACCTGAAAGGTTCTTTCTTGACAAGTTTAAGATAAAAAACTGCTGGAAGAATAAAAATCAGCATAGTGGCAGAAGAAGCCCCTGAAAAGACAAACACAGGGCAAGGTCAATGTCTTACCCAGCAGGTCTTAGCAAAGGAGATGCCAGCACACACTTTAAGAAAACCAAATATAAAGCTATCCTATACTTAGCACTAAAAACACACACTTAAGTCACATAAGCTCATCTTGGTTATTTATTCATAGAAGATATGTTTATAGAGATAATTAAAATGTACCTAACATCAAAGCTGCATAAGTATATGCAACATATAATAAGCAACAAAAGGCTGAATTTAACACAAATTTACAGGGGATTAGTAATATAAATACATACTAAGGTGACTGAACTTGGGACACAACCTATCCACCTCTTACTTTGCAAGTGACCTACACATGGCTTTTTTAAAGTTTTAGATTGTGTTTAAAGTTTAACCCCTCAATGAGTAGAATGAAAATTAATAGACCACACAGTTGTGGGAAATAACTAACAATATACTTTATATAATCAACTTCCTACTCCTCTGAAGATACCTTTCAATGTTCAGCTGATACTCATAGTATCAGAGAGCTTCTGGTAGGTAAAATCTATCTTCCTCTTTTCCTGATGACAGAGCTAATACCTAAGTCCAAATCCTGGGTCCACACCAAGGTATATGACTTGACTTTTATGGGGTCAGTTTCCTCATCTGTCAGAAAAAGCAGCTTGACTAAATGACCTATAAGGTGGCTCCCAATGTCAGTCAGGAGGAACAGAAAGTGACCAGCTCAATCACCAGAGCCTCGCAGGGATAAAGGGAATCCATGAGCCTGAGAAAGACTGGGATCTGGATGACCCAGCACTGGTTCCCTGTCCACCATTTAATGAGGCACGAGTTTGGGTTGACCAAATTGAAGCCTTTCTGAAACTCACCTATGAATCCGAAGATGTATTTTATAGTTGGCACAAGGATGACCAGAACATTATTAAGTGCAATAAGCACAGCTGCAATCAGGAAATGTCGTATCCAGCTGAAGGGTCTTTTGGGAAATAACAGTGTGGTCACTGATGTACGAATCTTAAACAAGAAAGTTCAAAGGCAAGATCATTTCTTTGTTTTTGACTTTATCTATTACTTCAAATATTCTCATCACTCTAATGCATTTTCTTTCTTTTTCTTTTTTCCCAGAAAAGATCTTGATGCTTTCTTCAATTTTTTTATTATTATAAAACATACATAACATAGAATTTACCATATTAACCATTTTTAAGTGTAGAGTTCAGTGGTATTAAGTACAGTCATTTCAGTCAACAACAGACCACATATAAGACAGTGATACCCTAAGGTTGTAATACTGTATTTTTACGGTACCTTTTCTATGTTTGGGGACACAAATACTTACCATTGTATTACAGTTACCTCCACTATTCAGTACAGTAACATGCTGTACAGGTTTGTAACCTAGGAGTACTAGGCTATGCCATATAGCCTTAGTGTATAGTAGGCTCCACCAATTAGGCTGCAAGTACAATCTATGGTGTTTGCACAATGACAAAATTGCCTAAAGATGCATTTCTCAGAATATGTCCACATTTTTAAGCAACACATGACTGTACATTCATCTTGTGCAGTCTTGATGCTAACTTTTGATATTTGAGATGGAGTGTCATTTTTTCCTTGGTGTATTTTATAAGACAATATTTTATGTGTTCACTTTCTTAGTTTTCAGAATTTATTGTTAAAAATAATCTCAGTCAGAAAGAGATAACAGGTAAGACACATAATTAAGAAACACAGTAAAACCCTTGTTGATCACAAAACATGTCTCATCAGACTGGATGAGACATTAAGGGCAAGCACTGAATAGATTTACACAAGATTGTGAAAGGAATTTTTACAAATCTAGGTTTTCCTTAATTTTGCATTGTATTTAACATTTTAAAATAAAATTTTAAAATGGTATTTTAAAATTTTGATGTTTTTGTGTTTGCTTCTTCCTCTTTCTCTCCTTTCTAGCTCTCCCTATCAATAGATTGTAAATCTATGAAAGGCAGGGAACAGGACCTAATAATCTAAACATTCCTCAGACTTTCTAGCTTAGTGTTGTGCACACAGCAGGCACTGAATAAAAGCTTAAATTAAATCGAATAGTAGTAATCTTATCCTTCCCTTCAGGATCCTTGACAGATTTCAGCCCTATTTTAGCAGTTGAAATAAGTAGGCGAAGGGTCAAGAGAGCCTCAGTTTGCAGCAGCTGCTCAAGTTACACTGTTGTAACTGGATAAAGATCCCTGTGGGCAGAGGGAGGGAGTGACATTTGTGTTTGTACAGCTTGACAAAGTTGAAAACACTCTTATCTTTGGAATCTTTTAGAGGACACTTTTTGGACTTAGTGGAATTACTCTATCAACTTTCCAATAAGTGAATACTTTGGTTAAGCTAGGAGTTCACATTTTTGGAAATGCTGTGATTGATTTTCACTTTAAAATTTTAGTTCTGAAGTCACTTAAGGTGCAGAGATGGGAACTCATTTAAAAGAGAGAAAATGTAAAATATATTTTGAAACATGTATGAATGACAAAAAATTCAAGCTAAATAGCTTGCAGTTTCTCATGTGACATTCCTTTCATACCACTCCACCAAAAATTAAGGCCATCTGTTTAGGCTGAAAGACAATTTCATTTCTAGAATGATAAACCAGATAGTCTCTGGAAATAGTTTAAGAATAACTTTGTAAAGGATTTTAAAAATTGGATTAGTGAACATTATGAAACTCATTCTGAAAAGTAAACTGAGTAAAGCAAATGGTGTGATATTGTTTTCCTCAGCAGCCTATAATTCTATATTATGATCTGCAATTAGTGCTTATTCAATATTGTCAAAACTGGTCCAATTAGTAGGCTTACAAATTAGCTTTTTATGGTATATACATAGTGCTTGAGGACTTAATTTGTTTCACAGTGTTAAACAGAATAAACAAGTATGAAATAGAGGTTCATTTTCAGAGAATAGTCACAGTTTGATTTTTAGTCGCTTGTTAAAATGGTGCATTGAAGTCAATAAGCTGAGTTAGAGTGAGTTAGAGGCAGTCCTATATGTCCAGGGCCTCTGAATGTGAAAGCAGTCTCCTGGCTCCCAGAAAGATTAACATTTGGCCTAATGATATGAGATCACAGAAAGTTTATGGGAATAATAGGTAGAACGGTTGGAGTAAACACAAAAGCTTCTTCCTCTTTGTGAATAAGGAATAGGAAAATTCCAAACAGAACTGAAGGTGGTTTCCAATGCATTCCTGAAGAGGGCAACAGAGCAAAGAGGGAGGGAGGTACTAGGCTTGTGGTGGTGGTGGAAAAGATCAGGAAGGAAACTTGCTGGTCATTCCACGTTAAAGTGCTTCCCTGAGGAGTGAGCCTAGGACCAAAAGCCCCCAGCAGTTCTGTTTACCTTTGCTAGGGCAGGCCACTGGCTGACTCCCACCAAGCCTCATCTGCTCTTCCACTTAGCTATGTGCCTTTTTCTTTACTGACACAAGTCGCTAGGAACCTGGAAATGTGGGTCAGATGCTGTGGGTCAGGGAGGTCCCCAGCACCATCCAGGGCCTCTGACCCACAATGATTCCATTAAGGTTCTATGCAGCTCTAGAGACAACATCTGTTATTTCCAGAGAAAGAGTCCTGAACAGGAGCCTGTTAGGGGGTGCTGTATTCTGATGCAGGGGCCCAATGTGAAGGTCAAAAATGTGGAGGCACAGCAGGAAGTGAGAGTCTTAGCTCTAACTCTTAAAAAAAAAAAAAAGCCTCTCCCATTGTTTAGACTTAGCTCACACTTTGATTTTGCAGGTTTGCTTAAGGCAAGGATGTTGGAAATACCTACGAATCACTGCTCCACTGCAGTTGATAGCGATATATGCTGCATTTCTATGTCGATATCTACATACACTTCAAAACAGGAGATCTGAAGGCAACATAAGTGAAAAGACTGATTTTAACTATAAGATGAAATACAAGTAGCTAGGGATCTTTTTTCAAAGGCGTGGCAGGTGAAATTTGTGTCTGTGTGTTCATGATATATCCGTTAGGATTATTTGGTTTCTTGTTCTTTATGGAAATATGGGAACTTTACTGCTAAAAGGGAAGCATAAGCTGAAAATGACATGATCAGTCCTCTGGAAGGAGGTGCCATTCCATAATTGATACCCCACCCACTATTAAGAGAGAAAGAAATGTTGGGCTGCTAGTGAAAACACTACCTTAATTCATTTCATTTATTCACTTGTTCAACAAATACTACAAGCAGTTACTATGCACGTTTTACTAAGAAGGAAAAAACTAACCTGATTGGAAAAAAGAAAGATAATAAATGAAGTAGAGAAAAACAAACCCCAGTCATATCTTCTCAGGCTCCTAAGAAAGAGAGCCCAGCTACCATGCTGAAAGAAGAACATAAATTAATGCCTAAAGCTGATAGATTTTAATTCAGATTAGGTTTTATTAGTTTTATTATTAATATGTGGAGATATCAAGGCAAGGTAATAAACTTATTGGTGAAGAGTTCCTTAAATGAAATAAACTGTCAGAAGAGCCATGCTGTGAGTCAGCATTTGACACACTGGAAATCTGAGCCCTAAGTTATATGAAATAAACAAGCAAAAGCACCAATAACAACTTTTATCATTTTAGGAAAGAAAAAAATTTGAATTTAGCCTCAGAGGACTTGACTGAGATCCACTCACGGAAGTGACCACTCTCTGTCACCATCTCTATGTATCCGTCATCTATAGGGAGGTTTGGTTCATTTAGCCCAGATCCTCAACCCAGCTGAATTTGTGGCACATGTCACCAAGGGAAAGAGTGTCAATGCTTTTGCTAGACAAGGCAGTTTATACATTTCAAGACAAGGCAAGATTCATTTGAAGACCATTTTTCTTCCCAAGCACGATGGAGCTCACCCTCTGTGCCAGTCACTGTGCACATCCCCAAGTCCCAGGGACTTATGACTCTGTGGGGCAGTGGAGCACTTACACAGATTATATAAACGTAACATTGCAAGGGTGAGGACAGGATAATGTGCAAAATGTTTCATAAATGCTAATGTTGAGTGGAAATACATAATGAAGGATAGCAGTTAGTCATTTTTCTGAACTCTGGTTCTTATGGTCAATTTTGGTTCTAATGGCATCTAATGTTTACACACTATTGCTGTTCCTGATGGTCAGATTTATACCAGTGCTTTATTTCTCACATAGGGTAAGAATTTCTAAGGGGAGATTTGGATTTTCCGCGCTGAGGTAAAATGTTCATCAGTAAATGACTTTTACTTCCCATGACAATAATTGCAGCCCTCAGTGTTGGGCTATGAGCTGCACTAGTTGAACTGTTACCAGCTGTCTGTGTGACGATGGCCAATTCTGGCAATCCCTTAAGACCATGGCTTGAAAACACTATATGAATATGAATAAAGCAATACAGAAGAAGCACATCACAGATTTCTTATGCTTTGATTCTACAATGATGTGAATGCTTACACTGTGCCAAAATTTAGTTAGTGTTTTTTTTACACATAAAAAGAAGGGCTCCAGATATTCTTTTCTCAGTGAAGTTGTTTGCCTGGCAATTTTACCGTATCGTATACCTTCTGTTTGTAGTTGTCTTCTGTCTTGTACCCAAGACGGAGCTGATTTTAGGCTAAAGCTATGTATGTGTATGTCATCTGAAATACTTTCAGATATATTAGAGGCAAGACATGACTTAAGAGTAAAATATTAGCCACCATAGTAATACGGATCTGATTTCATGCACTCATGAAAAAGGAATGTGCCAAAATATATTTCAGCACACAAGCTTCATTTAAAGTGACCACAGTGTCATTATAGAAATAGTCTTCATATGCCAGCCGTGTATGGAACATTATGTCCAGGACAGTGCTGGTTACTGTGTCACTTATTTTTTTCCCCCTCAAATGAATGAGTAAATTCAGTGTTTATGAAAGAGGAGTTGGCAGGAGGGTGAAGACCTGTGTTTATCCTTAGGTGGTGGTTTTAACTCACGCAGCCCAAACCTTCACTACCAGCTCTGGGATCTCAGAACAAACTGACGCCAATGACAAATGCCAGGGAGGAGTGACTTGGTGTGAGTCTGGCAGAGGCCATGTGTAAAAGAGATATGTGATAGATAGTATAACTGTTTTTTGAAAAATTTTGTTCTGGTATATAATTTACTTAACATGAATCCCCTTTTCATTAGCCTTCAAGGCATCAGGTTAAATAAGGCAACTTTTGTATATTATTGCAGCACGACAAACTGGAAAAAAATGAAATGTCTTCAAAACTGTGAAGAAATTTAATACGATTTGAAAGTTAATATGGTTTTGGCTTTCAAGGTTCCAAAGTTATATGAACTCCTACTCAGTTTTACTAATCCACAAGACAGAAGCTCCAGCTCCACTTTTCAAATTTGAGTTTAAAAATAAGTTTTATGATTTTTTTCCTATACAATAAAAATTCCACCTGAAACTACTTGCTCTATCTACACATTAAATGGCCAATTTTAAGTGGCTCAAAATGCTATAGGAAAATAATAATATCCTCAGGCATTGCAATTGCAAACTCACCCTATAATTGAATCAAAGTGAAGGTAGAACACATACTAATTTATGGGGTCAAGTAGGTTTCTTTCATCAAAGTCTTATGTACTTACTGGGAAGAGGACAATGGGTACAGTTAGTGTTACTGCCACAAGGACTGCCAGGCGAACCATGAGAAGAGGGATGTCGAATGTATACACTTTGCTGTAGGCATGAAGTAATTCATCTTCAACTTCTCCTACAACAGGAAAAAGAGAATGAGCCCACTTGGTGTTGTCAAATCAGCACAGGTCACTTGTGGCAACATTTTATAGAGAGAGCACAGAACAGAGGAAAAGACCTAGGTTGGGAATCCAGGCACCTCTGGTCTTGCCTCTGAGCTCATTAGCCATGCAACCTTCATTCAAAGGAAAAAAGAGGTCCTGAAGCTGATAACGCTGCAGAAGCTATAATACAAAATAAAGAGCCTCTCAAGCTCATTTACATTGTGATAAATCTATCTCCGCTGTACAGAAGCAATTACAAATCAGACAGAGACCAAGGTGCTCTTGTTGAAGGGGATGAGAGGCCCAAGCCCCACGTCTTGTCTCTCCCAGCCTACCACCTCCCCTGCCCCTACCTGCGCAGCCACTCCTGATGCAGGTTACAAACCCAGTGTGTAAACTCTAGGATGAATGATTGCTACCATTTTTTCAAGCTCAACAACTATGACTCCATCGCCACACTAAAACAGATATTTTTGGGCTTTTTCAAGTTTTTGCTTGTCTTATGAAACTCATTAAAATAAGTATAAGTAACATACAGGGATAAATTAGCATAATTTTTAGAGGGTCTCCCAGTGGGTACTACTCTAAAACGAAGATGCTGCCCTACTTGAAAACACATTCATTCAGGATTCCAAACACAAATAACAAGAAAATATTTATGGAATCAAACGTAGTTGGATTTTCACCTCAAGATCAGACAAAAAGAAGTGAAAATACCTTCAGTAGTATTGACCTCGACATTCATTATTTCACAACCAGCAAAAAGTTAATGCCCAATCTAAAGCACATGTTTGGTCAATAGTCAAATATTAGTCAAACAGAAAGAAAACCTAAGCAAATGGTGGCCTACTCCTGAATCTTTTCCTCCACACTTTGTCATACCTGCAATTCAATTTACTAAGTCAGTAAGAAAAAAAAATTAAGTTAAAACTTTAAAAGTAGGTTTATACAAAAATGTATTTATATTGATACACTGATTCATGTAAACATATGCTACCAGGTCAATATGTGATTCCATGAAATCTGTTTATGTGGCCACACTTCATGGAAGGAGTACAATCCTACTCCCTTTGTGAACAGTTAAGATGCCAGAGACGAAATGTTGCAGGCATAATCTAATGTGGCCATAGTCACTTTTTTTTGGTAGTGCATTCTTAGATTGAAGGAAATTCCGTCATGTCCTCTTTCTTAGGAAATCGTTTAGTATAACAAAATAGAATGGGACATGTCAGAAATTTTACCTAAAGTCCCAAGCTCCCAGATTTGACTTGACTGGTAAAGAGGAGGCAAATTCAAACTTGAGGACCTGGCAGTTTCCCTGCCATTTGTGTGGCAGTTAATAATTCCATCAAAGGAGCTTTATCACATGCAAGTGGATTCTTTCTCATCACTTGTAGCCCGAGTTGGACTATGGAGTCTAGCCAAAGAAATATCATCTATCCCTAAAGGAAAACAATTTTGTCTGAGGGATATTTTTTTATAAAATATAGGTTAATTCACAAATTGTTGTAACTTGTTAGCCAGGCTGAATCAGGCCCCATTTCCTCAGTTCAAGTGACAAAGCTAAAATAGTATATTAATTGAATATGTGTCATCTATAGATCATGCTTATAGAAGGCAAGTTTTAAAAATCATACCTACCCAGGTCAAGGATCAGCCTAACAAGGATTTGCATATAGAGAATGACTTTCACAGAGTGACCTACCATAGAAGGTTAGGTAACCAAAGAGGGCAGCAAGCAGGTACATGACAAGCATCCCCGTGATGGAAATATTTGACACTGTTTGCATTTTTCTCCGGGACCGACTGGAAAAAGAAAGAACACCAAGCTTTGTTTTTTAAACTTACAAAAAAATCACTTTTCAAAATGAAAATAATAATAAAAAAGTATATCTATATTGTTCATCGTGAAGACATATTTAGTACATAAACTTATAGCTGATTTAAATTTGTCTTAGAGAGCTCATGAGGATTCATTTCCATTTTTCTTAAACACTACCCCTTCAGTCTTAAAAACAACCATTTCCCTAGAAGAGGAACAGTCTATTTCATGTCAGTCAGTAAGCCTGCCCACTGAATAAGAATATAATTAACATAAAGATCAAACAGCCTCCTAACGTAGAAAGCTTTTGCATTTCATAATGAGACGACTTTAGATGAGGAAAAGAACCTACTAGAGTCAGCAAAGTAATACTGCCAAGAGTCCAGACTACCGGCAATCCTGACATTGTTACCTGAAAAGCTTCTGGAAACCATTCTAGAGTGAACCTGGCTGCCAAAGATCAATTGTCAGTCTTCTGGAGTAACTGCTACACGTGATTTTCAAAGTAAATCAAAGACATCCAAATACTTGAAAGTGTTCTGAAATTTTTTATGAGGTAAATCAGAATTTATGGGGAAAGTTTTGCTATTTAGTGAGAATGAAGACTGAGGTTACTGATATCTAGATTAAAGAAGTTGAGAATTATTATATAATACCCTCCCTTAAAGGAAAGAGGAAGACAGCTATAATGAGTTCATACCCTTTGTTCCCAAGCAAATATCAACAACTTCAAAGGGAAAAGAATACAAATGAATCATAGACCATCAGCTGGAAGAAACAAGATTTTCTAGCCAGTGACTCTATTGTACAAATAAGACAACGAAGGACAGATATTGACACATCTCTTGTAATGAATGTGTTCTAGACAAGGGTTAGGTGCTGACTATAAATGACATCAGTGGCTTATTGAGGCTGCCCCTAACCTTAAGTTTTGGTTGTCATGGGTGTTTTCATTTCTAGTCCAGCTGACATCATTTCTTCCCAACAAAATTCAAATTTAAATTCCCAACACCTGCCAAAATTATTACAACCATCGACTCCTTGTCCACTTGCCATGAACCCCTCCCCTGAACCATTATGGTGGAGAGAAAGGAGAGAAAGAAGAAGATAAGGTAGTGCTGTAGTGGGCTGATTCCCACCTTTCTGATTAAAGCATGTTACTGAGGAGTGGATGGAATACATATTTTCTCTGAAGAGGAAGCTATAAACTGTGTTTCCTCTTAAAGAATCTTTGAACATATGAGCAGATTTTCAAAGCAAATTAGAATGCTAAAATGATGGCTGCCTTACTCTTTAAGTTCACTGTAGATGGGAAGGACCTCAGGGTGGCATACAAAAGCAAATGCTAGGATAGGAATTGCATAGGCCGTCTGAAAAACAAAGACAACACCACGTATTTAGCATTCCAACATAGAAGGTGATCTCAGGCCATCTCAGTTTATTGAATAAAAACTTAGAAAACACATAACTATACTCATTAGAAGCCTGGACCTCTCACTTACCCGGGAGTTGAATACAAAGTATTTGGGTTGACACTTGTCATCACTATGAGCTTCATATTCTACTCCACTGTCATGAAGGGAGCCCTTGGCCTGGTTCTCATCCAGCCCTGCAGGATTGCGGTGGGTGTAATCCATCATGAAGTTCACATCAGAACTCTCAGAGTTGTTGGGTAACATTACCACATGCATTGGAAGTGTGTTGTTGAATGACAGATTTCCAACACTGTGATCCAAAACAGGTAGAGGGCAGGGTATTTGGAATTTCTTGTAAATCACCTAGACTCAGTCATTAAAAAAGAAAAAAAAAATCAGCTTTTTGAGAAAAAACAATGAAATAAGAATCCATATGTGTGGCTTACGGGGTAGGGTGTGAGGGAACTCAGTTAGGGATTCCTTTTAGACTAATGGACAAAGTAAACTTCCTCTAGCCTCTGTTCTAAGGGAAGAGTTGGAGCTGTAATTGGCAGCCCTGCATCTTAGAGTTAACAGGACAATATTTTGAATGAGGCCTTCCCACCCTCTTTCATGCCCTTCAATGAGAAAGATGATCATTTCCTTATTTCTTCAAACTAAGGTGACATGGGTCTTCAAAACTTTTTTTCCTTCTCCTTTACCTCTTTGGGGAAATGCTTTATAAATTTTGGCATTCATGATAGTGCAAGAAATTCCCTCTTTTGTCAGGGGCCTAGAGAGGAGGATTTCTTCTTTAATTCCACTGTGCTTGTCCTCTCTTAGTGGGTGGAATGTGTAAAAGAGAATGGCTGATTCATGTGAATATGGCTATAGCCTTCTTGTTTCTCTCCTGGGACTCTCCTCTACTGTTCTAAATACCAGATTATTGTCATGTTCCTGCTTGAAGTTTTCCTTTTTTCCCCATATATAACCAGTGTGCCTAGACCAAACCATTAGTAGTAGCTTTGATGTTCTACCTCAACTATCTTTAAATCGTAGCTGCTCTTTTTTTGTTCTAAATTAGTCTACAAGAAAATCACTTGTGATACAAGAACTATTTCATATTAGTGAAGTGCTTGAACAAAATGTGGACACTAATTTAGGCACAAAAAAATTCATGCTAACCAACCTACAAGGATCATGTCATCACGTCACTTACCACACTAACAAAAAACACCATGCATGTAAGAGAAAATCCACTGGTATAGCCAAGATAACCTAGAAGTTAGAAGAAGCATTTTGGAAGGTGAATATGGCATCTACAATTAGCTAACCTATTTAAATGTGAAATAAAAATAAATATATTTCCAGTTAGAAAATATCTTTACCTAAATTTTTAAGGAGCGAAAGTGGAAGAATAATTCCAACAGACACAAATATGATGAGGTAGTTGCCATTGAGGTACCATTCTCTAGAAGAGAGAGACAAGGATATTACAATCAGAAAAGACCAAGTAGAATGAGTCACTTGATGTCACAGAAGGAACATAAGACATACCCAGAATTTTCTTCAAGTCCCATGAATGCTCTGATTACTTCGGGTAGTTCATATTTAATGATAAAGAGGTAGCTTGACATTGCTAAAATGGAAAATGTGACAGCTTAATGGTGTGGATAGCACTGAAGTCACATGCAAGCAAGTTATGACATTTGGGATAAGTAAGACGAACATCTAATCCCCCAAATGGAAAAAAGTCATTGTGTTTTTGGCAATGCTTCCAAATTCTCTTCCAGGATAGACATTTGACCCTCCAGCTCTTGTTAACAGTATCAGGGCTGATTGTGTGTTAAATCCTGCTCCAAAGTTTACAGTGAAGCTGCAGTTCTAAGGTTCTGCCCTCATTAGTTATAAATCAACATAGCCCATACTCAGTGTGCCTGTGTTAGTGTCTATAACTTGGGCAGTAGTCTGGCAATAAAAGGCATGGGCCAGCTGAGATATGGCAGAATCAAAGGGCAGATCTGCAGAGTCAATACATCCCCTCTGGTTTTCTGCAGATGGGCACCAATCTAGTCCTCTGGGATCTGTCTGAGGAGCACACAAAGTCTCAGACCACTTATTGTCAGAACCAAAGTCTTCCTGGATTGATAAAAGAATACAAGAGATGACAACTTCTCTCCATCTTTGTTTTTTTTTTTTTTTTGCCGCTCTTCATCTTACTCTTCTTTTGGCCAACTAAGGAATTATATAAAGTGGCAAAATTTCATGAGCATCTACGTAAGTGATATATGAGTGATTATCTACTCTTGTGAAAGATTTCTTGATGAAATCTACAAGCCCTCTCCCTGAAAAAATGAATATGTATTCATATGCATAACATTACAATTTTGCCTACAATTGTAAATATTTATGCATCATGCCTTTTTCAAGCCCACCCATTTGGTGAAGGATAACGTTAATTTGTTGACACATGGCCAAAAGATTCAGTTAAAAATAGAACTCACAAATTTTACATGAAAACTTTAAGTGTGTCCTACATCCTTCTAGTGAACTTTTGCTAACAGGTGCTTTGAAACACATACTTAAATTGTAAATTAAACTACTGAGTTTAAAAATATTTTCTTCACTTCATACGTAACAGTGATGATAATAATTCCCCACATTGTTTAGTTCTGCACATTACTTCATTTGATCATGTGAAAAACCCTGTGAGATGACAAGATATATGTTGTTATTCTCATTCCACTGATGAAGATATAAAAACTCCGAGATGTTAAGTTGACATGTCCACAATCACACAGCTTGAAAAGGACGGACTACATCTAAAACAGAAGGGCTGGTGCTTCTTCTCTACTGTCAAAGTGAAATAATTTTTACAATAGCAGATGTATCTTCTGTACACATTATTTGGTTAATCTTTGCAAAGACCTTGGCTAAAGCTAAATCTTACAGAGTGTGAACACAGGAGGTATTTCTGATTAGCTGGTTTGGTGAGGTACCATTCAGTGTTAGAGCTATTAATTGCTGATTTTCAGTGATGTCAGTGATGTCAACATGTTTGGTCTTCAAAAATTCAGAATGATCCAGACATTAATCTGTTAATAAATAAATGTTAACTTTTTAGGGGATTGAGAAAATTAAATGTTCTAAATGTAGAGTTGTTAAATACAGAAATACAAGTGATTTATCTTATGCCAAATATCAACTAATCAAATAAAGTAACCAAAGCGAGAGCATTATTTCTGGGGTGATGTTATGACATTTCATCTTACTCCCTTAAAGTCACACCTCTTACATGTGTGAGGCTCGACTGAGAGACCGCTTTATAGTTTATTCCATTATTTAGAAGCATAGCAGTGGCTGTACTTTGAACCACAGCTGAGGTGCTGCCACTCAACTTGTTGAGTTCAGGGTTAATTATGCTTATGCCTGGTTATTTCAGTTGTTAAATTAGACCAACTATAAGGCAATCCTATGAAATGCTCGATACTTTAAACCTTAATAAGGCTGAGAGTTTGAAACAAATGTAAAGTGGTCTATTTGTTGGGATTTGGGGGGCTAATATGCATATGGCTCCAAACCAGTAAAATGAATGAGACAATTCTGATATTACTGTCAAATTCTACCCAAGATTGTAGTCTTAACATATAAAAAATTTTTTTAACACAAATCATTAAGATATGGCTGAATTTTATTTATCTGCTTACCAACTATCCATTATCATGGTGAGTATAGTTAGATAGGTTACTAAAGAAATTTCTGCATTCCAGAAATCCTCGATAACTCCAGTGAATTTATTTATTAAAATGGGTTGCCTGTTTGCAAGATCTCTGTGCAAGTGTATTTATTGTAGCATTTTTATAACAGTGAAAAATTAGAAACAATCCAACTGTTCATCAATAAGGATACTGTAAACCAATTATGGCATTTGTGTAATGGAAACCTCAAAAATCATTAAAAAGAATAACATGCAAATATATTCAAGGCATATTGTTAAATTTAAAAAGAAAGCTGAAAATCGGTATCATAAGATGATCCAATACTAACAATATTCAATGTATTTGTTGAATTAGGCATAGAGGAAAACCTATGAGTCGTTATTTCTGAGGATGACTGACATAAACTTTTCTTGGTAATTTATATATTTATGTAGTGTTTTAGTTTTTCACAATCGTAATATATTCGTTTTATAATTTTTTAAAATGCCTATTTAAAAAATAATTCAGGCAACTCCAGAGTAATGGATATGGAAGCAGAGAACCAGGGAGGAGAGAAGCATATACAGAACACTTATTATGTGCCATACGTTACCTTATTTCATCCTCACAATGGCCTTTGTAAGGTAATTTTTATACATGAAAAAATTAGACAAAGGAGTAAAGCGATCTTCCCAAGTTCACAGATAGTGACAGAAACAGACTCAAATTCAGGTCCATCCGACTCCAAAAGCTTACTCTCTACTCAGGTGTTTTAAAATATCCTTTAGAAAACAGTCACGTACCAGATACAAACAGGACCATGAGAGCCCCAGAAGGACTAGTATTTACCAGTCTAGAGAAGCAATAGACCAGGTGAGCAGAATGAGAGAGAAAATGTGTGTGTGTGTGTGTGTGTGTGTTAGGGTTGGAGGACGTTGAGAGACTTGCAAGGGGAGAAAACAGCCTGTGAAAAGAAGGCATGGATTATTTTTAAAAATATTAAAATAGGGGAATAAATATAATTTGTTATGGTTTGACACAGGACATGTAGGGTATAGATGATGGATGGATAGATAGATAGATAGATAGATAGATAGATAGATAGATAGATAGATAGATAGATAGGGGCATTGCTAGGAAAGGTTTAGAAAGATTGAGCAGAAGAACTAGACGAAGATCCTGTGTCAGTCCAATGAGTTTAAGTTTTACCTTGAAAATAATGAGGGCATGCTGAAGAATTTTATGCATGACAAAAGTAGAAACAGACTTAAATCTGAGAAAGTTTATCTGGAGAACAAATCAGAGTTTATCTGGGAGCAGGGGAAACTCAAGCCAGGAAGACCAGTTAGAAGACTACTGCAATAGTCTGAGCTATAAATGGTGATCATCTGTGGTCATGAGGACGGACGGAGAGGAGAGGTTCAAGAGATAAGGAAGAGATCAAATGAACAGAATTTGCCATTTGATTGGACATGCAGAGTTGGGGAAAAGGAAACGTTTACGCTGACATCCAGATTTCTGCCCTCAGAAACTGGACGACTGCTGGTGGTATTCACTGAGAAAAGAAAGATAAGAGAAATAGAATAGCAGGTTTAGGGACTGGGTAGGAGGTGAGGGAGTAAGTGTCACTATGTGGGGAGACGGCTGGGACCATGTGCCAGGAAGCAGCCGGCAGGACATCTGAAATACAGGTTTGGATGCCTTCTGAGGGCCAAAGACACAACAGAAACAGTATGAAGCTGGTGGGCAAACACACCAACGAGAGAACATTGTTAAAAATATATATATATTTCTAGGTCCTACACTGGAAATTATAATTCAGTGGGAATTACAAGAATCCATAGAATCAACAAGCCAGGGTTTATAGTGCATTTGATGCCTAGCCAGACTTTTGCCTTAGTAAACTTCTAGAGACACTGTCTAGTGGGCTGGCTCAGTGCAGGCTGCGTTTCAAGGACCACAGCATTTGGCTATGTTCCCCCAGACACCCACTTTTCAGTTTTGTAAAACAAACTCAGTCACACATAGAAAATGTCAACTGTTTTGGCAGTGACAGATATAAGCACAAATTCTTCAATTTTTAAGAGTAATAATTCATGCTGTAACAACATTAAAAATCAAGAAAGCTTTTATTTTATATTTTAATTCTAGAATTCAATTGGCAGGGTTTTATATGTTATTTCATTCTTCTATATTGCTGTTTTTAATTAAAGCAGGACACAAACCTATTTAAAACTAACGTTTTAAAATTAAAGAACTATAAGTAGCAATTTTTCTGTATCTAAAGTGCCTGTTCATTGCCGTAAGTTTTCTCATTTATTGAACATGCTATAGAAAGTGTACGCGATCCATTGAAAAGTATATCCCCTTACCTCCAATGTTCTGCATTGTAATGGAAACAAAAGCTCCAATTTTTCCCGGCCATCCAAATGCCTTTTCTCCTAATTTTTCATAAATCAAAGACCCTACAATCAAAGATAAAATAGCCTTGTTAAAGAGATTGTTTTAATGACTAAAATATTTTTGTCATATAATTCCACGCTGGAGTCTCAAACATGTAAATAAACATCATATAGAGATTTTAAGCCCAAAAGATGCAACCTCGAAAACCAATAAGCAATATATCAAAATGTTCTCCAAACAGGAATCAATGGCTTTATTTATTTTAGCTGCATGTAGCAAGTCAAAACAGTTATTTCTATCATATATCAGAAATTTCTTTTTTTCTATTTGTCTTGAACCTGAGCCAGTTGACTTTCACTCCTGCCTCTCACTTGCCCAAACAACTATAAACACTGAGAGATCGTGTCACTGGGCTCAGAAGAAAATGAAATGTGAAACTGACTATAATCATCCTAAGGTTATGAAACAACAGACTGAAATACTGTTTTATGAGAATTGAAATAGAATGTGTTGGACTCAAGTGGTAGCATACCTCCTTCCTTGGCTGTTTTTAATAAAAGGTGAACTGAATACAGTGATAATATTGCCACAGCAAGCAGCATGATTCTGCAAAGGGAAAAGAGAGTAGGTAATAAAGTTTCTACAATAAATAAAATGTAGTCATGTTAGATGTTACAATAAAGGATCACATTAATCTTTTCAATGATCAACTTTCCAAAAGTATGTGGATTTGGGGGAGGCTGAGAAATTCTTTTCAGAACTCTACACATACCCTTTAAAGTCGTAGAAATAGAATTTGCTATATTTTACATACCTGAAGTCCCTAACTTTTTTTTTAATGTTACCCAGTTCTAGAATCTGGTTCATAACTTAGATGCTAAGTGTATAGCAACATTAGCAAATGCTACATCTACTTACTCAGCACATGGGAATATGTACATCATATTCACATCAGCACTTAGAATTGAAGGTCTATTCAATAGCCTGACTAAACCTTAATCTGAAATCTAGGAATCCAAAGGCCAAAGCATGCAGTCTGAGCTGCATTACTGCTGATCCTGTGCATTAGAAAACAAAGTACTTTGTAAGCTAGAGGGGCAGGCAGTTGCATATATAATAGAGAAAGCAGAGAAAGCTAAGGATGGGGCAGGAAAATTCCCTTTTTTTTTTTTTTTGCATTCAGAGTCATTTCTGGTGTTAGGACCCCCACATGCATGTATGGTTTCTGTATGTTTATACCGATTGTTACTTTTCCAAATCCAAGATTTGGAGCACAAAAATAAGAATGTTGATAGAAGCATCTACGTAATAAATGGAGGAGCAATGCTAACTTTTACCTGGAATTCAGAAAAAAATCTTTATCTTTGTTTATTTTTAAAAAATACACTTTCCCCACGATTGATCTAATCCTTTGGTAATTCCCAATGAAATCAATACTACAAATGTACATTTGGACCATGAATTATAAATTCTATAACCCCTGTAGAGCTATATTGCACTCTTATTTTCCATAAAGTATGTCTGCCAGAACTGTTTAACCAATGACTTATTCCTATATTTTTCCATATGCCTTATGAGCTTAACTGTTTTTAAGGAATAATGTAATTCAGATTATATAATTTTGTTCCCTGGAAAAATAATGAGCATTCCCTGTATTCTAAGCATGTACTTTCTCTGGCAGAAAATACTAAGAGTAAAACCAATAAAATACTGTGTCACTTGCTATAAATTAAGAGAGAAAGCCTAATCCAGTCTGTGCTACTTAGACACACAAAACACACCCCATGATGTTTAGTGATTTAATTGTTCTGACCAAATTAATCTGCTAAGTGTTTATAAGCCTAAAATGAGGCCCTCATTTTAAAAAGTGGAATATTCTTCTCTCATGAAGATGATCTATGAATGTGGGATTAGGGGAAGTTTTTCCTATTTCTATTCATCAGCGATCTGTAACTTCCTAATTCATTTTAATGGTATGTATAATTAATAAGGAAAGGCAGCTTTTTTGTCTTAGAGGTAATGCACATTACAAAAGCATACAAATATATGACTACATACATAGCTATTAAAATTCAGATTATTAAAATCCTAGTTTATTTCAAAACATGGCTTATATAAAAGTAAAGTTGATATAAAAACCCGTTCAGCTAAAGAATATTATACATAAAACAGTTCAATCAAAGCACTAACACAATATAAATATTTATAGTCCTGATCCTTAGCCCACAAATAGCTGTGTGATTACTAATCATACGTGATATTCAGAACATAAACAGCACATATTTGTGATATAAATGTTGCATTCTTAGACAGTTATTTAACTCTCTAGCATTGCATTTGGGATTAGGATCTGTGTCCACAGTGGTGCCTAACATCAGACTTTATTCTTGTGAAGAATTCCACTGCTGCCAACTATATCTTGGAAAATACCAGGCTGTACATGATGCACATAAACGTCTGTTGTTGTCTGTCATAGACAGTGCAGTATCCACCCTACAGGTCAGCTACCAGATGCTGCTACCCCTAGGCAGCATTTGAACAAGTTTGGTGAAAGTGCATAGGTTTAGGAATAAGGTTTGATCACTCAACAAATATTGCCTGTACCGGGCACTGCTCTAGGTTTGGAGGTAGAGACATTGGTGAGTAAAAACAGACATGGGCTCAACTTTCTAGAGCTTATAGTCCAGCAAGGGAGACAGATATTAACCAAATGAATCAGACAAATGGCACTAAAACATTAAAACTGTGGTGAGTGTTATGATAAGGTGATTTGCCCCAGTCATGGAGGTCAGGGCGGGCAGTATTCAGGTGAGACTGAACTGACATATGAGGAGTTAACTAGATGAAGAAGGTAGAGAAGAGGGTTCCAAGACCATGTGCAAAAGTCCAGTGGTGAGAGGGAATGTGGCATCTTCATGGGATGGAGAGAAGGCTATTGTGCCCAGTGTATCTGTTGCACAGGGGCACAGGGAATGGGACATAAGGTAGGCAAGGGCATGCAGGGCTCTTAGGCTTGGTTGCTTCTTTCCTAAGAATGAGATAAAATCAGATTTGCTTCTGGGAAAGATCTTTTTGGTTGCTAAACACCAAATTATTTCAAGTATTTACTGAATAACAAAATTCTTCTGGTGAGGCTGCTCCAGCACTTTGGTTGATTGAGCACATACACTTTCTGCCGTTGGGTTAGGGATGGTTGGGTGACCAAGTGCCATGATTAGCCTCCTCTGAGTTTTTCCTCAGGTTGCAGTTCTATCTAAAAGCCAGAGGAATTCATTAATACTTTCTCAGATCCTTCACGTTCACAAAGATCAAACTTGAGATTGTTAATTGAAAAAGCCACCAGGTATGCATGGACTTCATCATCAAATGTAGACATACACATTCACTTACATAAAAAGTATGATCCCTGTGTTGGCCATGGCATAGGACAAGCCCAGGATCCCACTGCCCATGATGGCATTACTCAGGTTAAATGAAGACATTCCAAAGGAAGTGGTTCCGGGATGCTTGAAGAAGAAGGGATGTATTATAAGCAAACATTTGCCAAAGGGCATACCTTTAGGGGTTATCCTTATTCTCACATTATCTGCAGATTACAGTCCAAAATTGAAGACTAAGATAAAATTACAGTGAGTAAAGCCATTACTCAACATCAATAAAAGCATGTAATTTTCAACGGAATGCAGTGCTTGGTTTCAGCAGAGGCCTCAGTAAAAATACAAATTACAAGGGGAGTCACATAAAGAAGAGAAAACATGTATGATTGCAGATTACCTTTGGGTTAGAATGATTTCCCCCCAAAACACATAAATTTCATAAATGATTTATGCAGCCATATGGCGAACAGGAAAAAACAAGCCCTTATTCCAGTAAGAGCCTGAATAAACAGAGAATGTGCTGATCAAGGCTTGGAAAATTTCAGTCACATTGTTTTCCCACAGAGACCTAGGTAGATCAGACACCCTCAGTCCCGTTCATTGCCTGAAAGCATAGATTCACTTACATGTTCATCACCATAATCTGCCAGCTTCTTTTTCCCCAAAAATCCATTTGTCAGGAATTTCTGACTTTCAGCGTCTTCGTTAGCAAATTGACTGAACACATACACACACAAATAAGAAAGTGAAAACATCTAAATATATGCTCTGAATCATATGTATGTTTCAGGTGATCTAAGTAACTGAATCAGAGCAGGGGAAATAAGACATCCCAATTTTCTTTTCCTCCTTCACACTAATGGTCATTCCAGACCAACAACTGAGCTCCATTTACAGCTATACTTTGGGATGGAAGAAGGATGATATGAAGGAGGGAAATATTATTTTTAGTTAAAAAATTGTTTATACCACATTTCCTCTTTCTCACATTAGCTATGCAAGAGACTACAACTAATTGTGTTCCCATTTAGAGCCCTTCCAAAGAAAGAGTACAGGGTTATGACAGAGTTTTCTGAACTACTACCGTACCATAATCAGATGATTTTATTAATTCAACAAATATTTATTAAAAGCCTAGGCACTGTGATCCTTATTTCATCTGATGCTCAAAATATCCCTATAGGGAACTGTGGCTCAGAAAGGTGAAGCAGCAGGCCCATACCCACCCATACCCAGGGGGAGACCCCATTCTCCCCCTGGCATCAAGCAGTCCCAGGCAGTGGGACAGAATGAAAACATTATAAAGGAATATAAAAGGAGAACAGGCTGTTGCAAAAAGAGTCAAAAAAAGGAATTCTTAAAAAAAAGAAAAAAATAGAATCATTGAAATAAAAATCTCAGCTGAAGGAAGACTTATAAAATTGAAAGACAGATCTGTGGAAATCACTCAAATTATAGCACGAAGAGATTAAAAAAAGAAAAATACAAATAAGAAGTTAAGAGCAATGGGGAAAAAATAAGAATTACAAGTTCAAATATACACTGATAGTCATTCCAATATAGACAAAACAGAAAGAGATAATGGCAGAGAATTGTCCAGTGTATTTTTTTGGTACAATCATTTATACATATATCTCTTATTGGAAAGGAATTCAGTGGCAGCTCTGTGTTGTGTTGGTTGTTTCTGTGTGTGCATATGTGTTTTAATTACTCTCAAAATGTACATGGATTATTAACAGATAATGAATGAAACTAAGGAAATTATTAAAGTAATTCAATGAATTGGCAAAACAGTTGGGAGGGAAAGAAAACTTTAAGATGTCACTATCCACAGAGCATTGTGATTCTGGTTTTCTTGGACACAGGCTAGAAGATGTACAACTTGGTCATAGATCTGTGCTGGTCAGCTCCTGCAGTTACACGCCAGGGCCTTTGAGGCTATGGACCTAGGACCAGCCACATTTCCAAGAAGCTCCATTAATAAGGCCGGCTGCTGCCATTGCATTTTTATACTGCAAAATGTCACAGACTTTTTAGTTGTTTTTATATAAAATGCTCAACTATGTATGATTTTAAAAGTGCTTTCAAATTGATGGGTTGAAAATTTTAGGACATTTCCTACATGAAAAGAAAGATAAAATAATTAAAGATTGTTCTATTAATATAATCCTAGAGGCCAGGCACACTGGCTCACGGCTGTAATCCCAACACTTTGGGAGGCCGAGGTGGGTGGATAACCTGAGGTCAGGAGTTCGAGACCAGCCTGGCCAACATGGTGAAACTTCGTCTCTACTAGAAATACAAAAAGTTAGCCGAATGTGGTGGCAGGCGCCTGTAATCCCAGCTGCTCGCTTGAACCTGGGAGGCAGAGGTTGTAGTGAGCCGAGATTGCACCATTGCACTCCAGCATGGGCCACAAGAGTGAAACTCTGTCTCAATAAATAAATAAATAAACCTTAGAAATAAAATAGAAAATAATTATTGTAGGAGATCTGTACAAGCTAGTTTTTATAACAGAAGCTAATCCTGAAAATAACATGGAGAGGAAAGAGGATGGCAGGGTTACTTTTTGAGAATAGGAGACAATATGAGATGTAGATAGAAACAGCAGACAAAACCACAAAGTTGTATGTCCTTTTCTAGAATTCAAGGCATAAATAGCTCTGAGTACACAAGTTAAGAACATTTCCTGGACTTCTCCCCATATTTCTCATAGAAAGCACAATGCCCTCAGTTGTTGTCTCCTTCCATTTCCATTCACCCCGGCCCCCCACCCACCACTCTTTTGTGGTTTACATTAATGGTCTGTAATTAATGTATCTGCTTTGTGAAGACTGGTACATAATGTTCACAGTTGGAGACTGAGATGACAGGATAAAATGAAGCCTAAAATGGGCCTGAGGACTATAAAAACAAAAGTGCCACCTAGAATTTAAACTCTGGAATGTCCAACACTCTATTCTTTATTTTAATCAATAAACTAAAATCTGTATTCCATAGTAGTTTTTAAAATTGAGAATTTGAAAGTAAACAGATTTTCTTTCTTTGAGGCATTTGCATGTTCTTATTTTGGCATGAGATGAGTTGTAGTCATTTAACATGCCAAGATTGTATAAAATAGATGGGAAATGTCCCCAGTATGTTAAATGTTTTGATACCAAACCCAGCATGTATTGAAAACACAAGTATAATGATCACAAATAAATACATTATGTTGAATTTCCCAAAAATTTACATTTAAGGGTTCAATCTGAACCACACATAGTTAAACCCATCTCTTTAAACTGATTTTAAAAACTGCAAAATGATGTCCTATGTTTAAGCCAGGAGAAAAAAGGTAAGTCACTGTGAGTGGTTCGGAACACATTGCATGAAGCTTAACAAAAGCATTCATGCTCTTTCCATTCTGGCTTTTGAGGATCAAGTGGAATGACACTATGACAATTCTTAGGAGGGTGTCCCCTTCAACTCTGTCAACATCGGCAGAGCTCATATTTGTGTGCATCCCTTTCAGAAACAAGCATCCTCATGTTTGAATCAATTTACTAAGGGTAATGCAGTGAAGGAGAAGTAATAAAAAAGTATTGAATGTCATCTGTATTCTGGGCACCCATCCTATCCTTGAAAAGCAGCTGTTGGTTTGCCATTTTACATTTTCCACTGAAGCTCAAAGAGGACAAACAGCTTCTCTAAAGTCAGGCAACTACTCTGCGGACTCCAAAGCCCTGTCTTCTACCACCCTAGTGTTTCCTCAAGGGTCACCTAATTTAGAAAATGCCATAATTTACATCTCAGTGGCCTCTCTAGTCTGACATCCCTAAAGTTCATTGCACTGAGATACTTGAAGGAAGAACAGTGCTTTCTCCTGATGGATTTTCCTGGGTGTTGTGAATAAAATGAGAAGTCTTTGAGCACAATATTCTCTATTTCAGGCCTAGATTTGGTCAAAAATTCCCTTCTGAGCATCTTAAATCATGTACAATTTGATATAACTTTTGTGGGAAATCAATTGACTTATCAAATAACTATTGTGCACTTACTATGCTCCAGGCAATGTGGCAGGTGGTGGGACCACAGAGGCCATTAGCCTGTAGTAGTGGCGTAATTAACATCTGTACAGGGAGAGGGTACACGAAGGAGGGGCAGTCACTTCTACCTGGGGGAGTAGAGTAATTTGGAAAAGGCTGCATAGGAGACCTGATGTTGAGCTGATTCTTGAAGGATGAGAGGTGTCAACACAGAGAAAGGGGGAGCAGGTGACTGATTCCAGGCAGTTGGAGCAGAATGAGTGAAGGCAAGTAACAAATAGGGAGAGGGCAAAAAACAGGACAGGAGTGGCAGGTCAAGAACAGCTCACAAAGGACCTTACGTGCCCAGCAGTGTGTAATCTACTTTCTCTTATGGCTATTGGAGAGGTGCAGAAGGGCTTTATCTAAGGAGGGAAATTGATTCAATTTGCAATTGTAAGAGATTACTCTTGCAGAAGTGTAGAGGGCTCGACAGAGGAGAGCAAAATGTAAGACAGGGAGACAAATCAGGGCTCACTCCCTGTCTCACATTTAATGTAGGCCTAAGGTAAGACCACAGAAGAATGGGTACAGAAAAGTAGGTGTATTTGAAGCATTAATAAGGTCAAACCAACTGGATATGACTGACCAATGGCTATGTGGGTCAAAGTTTACACCTAGGGGCTTTTGAGTGAGTTGCTAGATGATAGCAGTGATTTTCACTAGGATGGGGGTTACTAGAGGAGGAGCAGGTTTTGAAGGGAAAGATAGGAGTTCAGTGTTAGACATTACAGGTTTAACTTTATAAATGAGGCAATTCAGACACAGTAGTGGTCCAGTAGAGATGTGCAGTAGACATTCAGATATAATGATCTGAAATTCAGTAGAGAAACTTAACAGGCTGGGTATATGGCATATATTTGGTGGGTAAGGCCGTAATAGTTGTGAGTGAGCTTGCCCAGAGGATACTTTAAGAGAGAAAAGAATCCCTACAGAAACCAGGAAGTGTAGCAACATTCAAAGAGGAACCTGAGAAAGGTAAGAGGAGCAATAGGCTAAAATAATTAAAACTATTACACATTATTAATGGAGACAAGAACATTGTAACCTCAATTCTAAATTAGTCACAAAATAGATTGACATTATCACTGTATTTCAGGACCAGGGAATTGATGTGCTAGCATCAATATCATTGTTTTCTCAAATTTACCTGTAATAAATCCAGTTCTTCCCATCAAGACCCTGTTTTCCATGTCCACATCCTGTCTTATTTTTCCATGGAACCTAGTAATTTTTAACCCCATACCTGCTCATTGCTGCCTTTTCTGAATTTCCTATCCCGATGTAGCTGTCTGGAACACTTTCTCCGCTGCTGCTCTCATCATCTGGTTCGATGTTGACATTTCTCAGTTCCATGGGATCCATTTGAGCTGTCAGCGCTTTCTTGTCCACACACAAGCCCCTTCAGTGTAAATAATATACTGTACCTTCAGCTTAAGGTTCTTCCACTTTGTGTTGATGTTCAGAACACTCTGTTCTGCAAACAGAACACAACATACATCATTATAATTTTATTTAAATGAAATAAGTGAATATGAATCATCTACATTTTGTATGCTCTCTGTAAAAGGGAGGGAGGAAGGAAACTCCTGAAAACTTTACATAAGCAAATCCTGAAAGGTTCCTTTACCCAATACAAGAAAGAAAAAAAATGGAAGAGAAGAAAGGAAATTACTAATAACTGCTAAATTAGCAGATATTTATAGAGTGCCTATGTATAATGAAAATGGAAGGTTTTACTAGTCACTATGGAAAAAAAAGAAATCTTAAGACATGGCAGCAGTCTTCAAGGAAATTTAGGTGTTTGTGAGTGGGATGCATGTTTTAAAAGAAAGACAAAAGTAAATTGTTGACAAACAAAGGTCTACCAAGGTAGAATCTACCAGTGTCTCTACTAGCAATAACTAGAAAGAAAATTACTGCTTTAATTTAATTGCACATGAAAGAATTAACGCCACCAAATGCTTGATAATATGCAACACAGGTGAGGATCAAGTTTAGGAAGTAACTTTCTAGGCACTTGGATCCTGAAGCCAAAGTTAAGAATAGTAACAAAAGAAAGTTCAGATTTACCTCTGGGTCAGCATCACTCATCATCTATGTCAAATTAAAATGTATTTTAACAACAAAGAGATCTAGATTTTAGCCTCTGCTCTGCCTTTAATTCACTGGATCTCAGCATAAGTCATTTAACATTTGGGGACCTCATTTTCCTCAACTGTATAGTGAAAAGGGGTGGACTGGCATTGTGTTTCTGAAAAATGCCTTGAATCTACTATATGTTGCTGATATAATTTCTTCTGAAATTCTTACCATTAGATTCATTCAATTATTGTTGAACCATTATATTAGGAGAAACACTATCATTCTTGAAAAGTGTGGTCCTGAAATGTGCAATACCCATTTGATAAGGAAATCTTGAGCAGAGAAACTAACATAAAAATTGCTCCAGAAGTCATGAAATCTGCTATTCCTCTGACAATGAAAACTACCACATGGGAATACCTCCACAACCCAGTGCCATGGCAGTACTTTTTTGAAAGGCAACTCACACTTGAGAAAAGTTCACATCCTCAAATTACAAAACATATAAAACACACATGGAAACTCACTAGTAAGAGTGCCAGTAGGCACAAGAAATGATAAAATTCACATCTAAGGAACTACAAATAACAAAGCAATTTAAAAGGGACTTTTACATTATTATAATAAAAAGAAAGACATTTTGAAAGAAAACATTCAAAATAAGAGAATAACTTTCACAGGATAAAAACATTATAAAGGAATATAAAAGGAGAACAGGCTGTTGCAAAAAGTCAAAAAAAGGAATTCTTAAGAAAAAATAGAATCATTGAAATAAAAAAAAAACTCAGCTGAAGGAAGACTTATAAAATTGAAAGACAGATCTGTGG
Source organism: Nomascus leucogenys (assembly GCF_006542625.1). Taxonomy (NCBI): domain Eukaryota; kingdom Metazoa; phylum Chordata; class Mammalia; order Primates; family Hylobatidae; genus Nomascus; species Nomascus leucogenys. The sequence continues at coordinate 67,550,905 of NC_044391.1, forward strand.
AAATCACTCAAATTATAGCACAAAGAGATTAAAAAAAGAAAAATACAAATAAGAAGTTAAGAGGAATGGGGAAAAAGTAAGAATTACAAGTTCAAATATACACTGATAGTCATTCCAATATAGAGAATTGTGAGACTAGGGTGCGACAAAACAGAAAGAGATAATGGCAGAGAATTGTCCAGAAATAAAGAAAGCAGTTCTCAGAATTTAAAAAAATAGCACACAGCATTTTAAGCAAGAAGAACAAAAATGAATCTATTATTAATATAAGGCAGCCTAAGTGTACATACATAAAAGATCAAAACAAACAGGTTAAAAGCTAAGAGAGAATAGAATTAAGACATGCATATGGTTAAGAGAAAAAAAAAAGAAACTCACTAAATGAGTACAAAGGTTTTCCTCACTCTTCACACAGTACCAGTCTCACTCCCCAGCAGCAACCACTATTGACGGTTTCTGTTTTTAGCTTGTTATTTAAAATTAGCCATTCTAGATCTAAATAATTCACTAAAGCTTTTTCGACTTGGTTTACTGATTTTAGACTGGTTACCCATAAAAAATAAGGACATTAGCATACTTTCTCTTTCCTTCCTTTTCCTACACTCCTAATTATTTTAGTTAATAAAAACAATTTGAGAATCATAATATTTTCATCTTGTTCTGTGAAACAAAAGTGTCATAACTTACCTGTACGTTGTTTCTAAACATGGAAAACCAGTAAGCAGCAATTACAGTATTATCACTGTATAAATAGTATGCCCTAAAGACAAAGTGGTGTATTTGACTACATAATAAATGAAATATAATTCTATATTACCAAAACTTTGAAAGCAAATTTTCTATGCTCTTTCTCATTCTGAATGGCTTCCTCCTCCAATCTCTGAGTCTTGCTCAACTGCTAGTTTCTTGAACGCCATTCTATCTTCTTTCTTCAGTTTATTTTGCATTATGCTAAAATAATGCCTTGAATAACTTTTTTCACACAATGAGCCTATGTCTGTAAATAGAATTTCTGAGTGGCTTCATGTTGGAAATGTCTTTATTTTGCCTTCAAACTTTGTTAATTGTTTGAATTCTAGATTCAGAAGCATTTTCCTTCAGAATATTGAAGAAACATCTCTCTTCTAGCTTCTATTGATGAGTCTGGTTCTTATTTCTTTATAATGTATCGATGTTTTTCTGAGGATTTTAGAATTTTTATCCTTATCCTTTCATCACGACGTGACTAGATGTGAGTCGCTTTTAAAATTCATCGTACTCAGCATGCAGACGTCCTATTCAATCAAAAGGCTTGTGTCTTTCTTCTACAGAAGACACATTTTCTTCTAAAAATAAAAAAAAGTTCTACTATTTAAAAAAACTATTTCTTCCCCTTTGTTTACTCCTAAAACTTTTATTAATCAGGTATTCGACCTCTTGATCCATATTGCTAAGCTTTTCTGTTTATGTTCAATCTGTTCATCTTACTACTCGATGTTTAGGAGTATTTCCTCAATGTCACATCCAAAATAACAAATTTCACCTTCAGCTATATCCATTTCATTTTCAACTTGTGAGCTATTTTTCTCAATCATGCTCTTAATTTCTAATTATTTGCTCTTATCCTCTTTCTCTTTTTTCATATCACTTTTTTTGTTTTATGTATACAATATTTTCTCAGATTTTTCTAAGGCTATTGATGTGAGGTTTTCAGAAGTTCCTTTTGTTCCCTAAATTATATGTTTCTTCTGAAGTTAGTTATTCTGTTTGTTCCCTTTGGTCCTTCTCTTCCATGCTGCGCATTTTCCTTAGTTTCAAGTGTTCCTAGGTTATCTGTTCATATTTGTGAATGATGGAGCGCATTGATTAGCTTGGACAGCTGGTACTCAGAGCTTCTCTGAAATTGTGTGGGCCCATTTCACTGATGGGCTGCTCCCTTGTAGGTTCTGTGTAAGTGGTTCTTCTGCTGCTTGTCTGTGGGAGGAGCATCCCACTCCCAGACACAGCTGCCACTCTAGGAGCAGTTACTCTGGGGATGAAGCATTTTAATTATCTTCTTTTTGGTAGAGCTTCCATTCCTGCTTGTGATACCTCTTTGTCTGCAGTAGAGGCCCTAATACTTATCCTAGCATCCTCCCTTGAGCTTTCTTTACAGATTGGATCACAGCTTTATCTTATAGTCAAAAATGGCATCCCAAACAGACCGTCATGTCTAAACTGAGGTTCCTTGGTGGATACCTGATCACTGGTTGCCCATGATCTATGCCTCCTCTTTGTCTACATTGACTTAATTTGAAGCTACTGCAGGGCTCCCTGTGGGAAAAGCACACTTATCTTGGTTCCTTTCCTCTTAGATTTTCCAACCCTATCTTCTTTCTGCCTTCTAGGAATTCTCAAAAGTTTCTATTTGCTGATGACAACACTATTGCTTTTCACAGTTTTTGTCGTTTGTCCTTTTAAAAATATGTGACATTTCATTGCTTGACTTCCTTAAAGCTAGATCCTAAGCCCCATTCTTCCAGGCCACTCCCAAGACTTCATATAATGTAATGGTTAATTTTATATGTCATTGTGGCTGCATTAAAGGATGGGAAGATAGCAAGTAAAACTTTATTTTGGGGTGTGTCTGTGAGGGTGTTTCTGGAAAAGATTACCATTTGAATCAATAGACTGAGTAAAAAAGGTCCACTCACCACTGAAGGTGAGCATCTTCCAAACACTCCAGGTTCCAGATAGAACAAAAAGGCGGAGGAAGGGCAAATTTACATCTCTGCTTGAGCTAGGACATCCATCTTCTCTTGCCTTCTCCTGCCCTCGAACATTGGAGCTCCTGCTTCCCAGACCTCGCAATTCTGATACTTATACCAGCAGCATTTCTCAGCCTTCAGCCTCAGATTAAATTATGCCACCAGCTTTCCAGCTTGCAGATGCTGTACTTTGAGACCTCTTGGCTCCATGATCATGAAAGCCAATTCCCATTATAAATATCATCTTATATCTATATACATCTATACCTGTCTATTTATCTCCAGTTGGTTCTGTTTCTCTGGAGAACTCTGACAAATACATATACCAAAGACTCCTCAAGTTACATCAGCCTAGGCTTCTCCTGGGAACTCGAGTTCCATATGTCCAGGGGCCTAAATATCATCTATATATCTCAAAGGCAGTTTAAATTCAATGTGTTCAAAGTCTAACTTGTGATAGGCCCTCTTCTTCCAATGTTTCCATTCCAAAGAATGTTGTCACCATTTATCCAGTTATTCAAGTCAAAAGCATAAGAGCCTTCTATTATAAATTTTTCTTTCTTACCCTCCACATCCAGTTCTTTACAAAGTCTGGTTGACTTTTACAAAAAACTGAAGTATTTCTCAAGTTAATCTTTTTCTCTTCATTTCTTTTACCTTCACTCTTGTCCAAGCTACCATCATGTCTACTGTAAAAATCTCCTAATTGATCTTCAATTCTCTTTCGCCTCCCCTAACCACCTGCACCATTCATTCTTTATCCAATACCCAGAGTGATCTTTGAAACATAACAGCAACAACACAGATCATATCATTTATTTGCTTAAAACCCTTTAATGTCTTCCCTTTACTCTGAGGATAAAGTCCAAAATTCTCAACATGCCTGGTAAGATTCTGCCTGGTCCACCCACCTCTCTGGTCTCATCTCCTTCCACACTCTCCTCACCTTAGTGTTCTAGCTACACTAGTCTTTCCATTCCAGAAATCCACTGTGTTCTCTACATCTCAGGTCATTTGCACATGTGGGTCACAGTGACTGGCATGCTCCCCTCCCTCCTCCACTCCATCCTGAATTTATGCAGCCCCTCTAGGGGGCCATAGCAGTGTCTTTCATAGTATCCAATTTAGTCTGGGGGATCAGGGAAGGCTTCTCTGAGGAAGGAGCAGTGGGGCTGAGATCTTTGCTGCTGTGAGTATACATGTCTGCAGTCCAAAAGCTTCAGTTAAAGTCTGTTCTACTTTGTATATTAATAGGAACCTCATTCATTGCATTTGCATTAAGCCATGCTAATCCCAGGATTTTTTTAAAAAAGATATATCGAACACTTACCACATGCCAGCCACTGTTTTAAGGCCTTACATCTATCAGTTCTTCAGAGCGGTCCTCTGAGGTGAGTACAATTTGTTTTCTTATTCCCATTGTACAGATGAGGTAATGGAGGCACCAAGTTGAGTGGCCTCCATGCTATGCCACCTTTGTATTGCTGTCTCTACTACAGAGAACTAAAGCCTAATCAGGGAACAGGAACTATGGCTTTGGCAGTAAGCAAAACTGGATATAAATCCTGGCTACATTAACTCACTTCTGACTTTTCTATCTTCTATAAAATAAAAGTAATATTATTTACCACAAAGCAGTGTTGTGAGAATTTAAATGAGATAATGAGTGTCAAAGTTTGGCCTATAGTAGACCTTCAATAAATTTAAATCTGTTTTCTCTCTTCCAGCAATCAGAATTGAATTGATGTCTTTATCTACCTGCAAACATACATAGTATTTCATATACATAATTAGACACTTACAAAAGAGGGCTTTACAGTTCTCAAAACTCTCACAAACATTATGAGTGAGGTAGATGCCCCTTCACAAGTGAACAAATTAAGACCTAATTTTATGCTGTTTTAGCATATATAAAATATTTATTGGGATGGTCACGGTGGCTCACACCTGTAATCCCAGAGCTTTGGGAGGCTGAGGAGGGTCTATCTCCTGAGGTCAGGAGTTTGAGACCAGCCTGGCCAACATGGCAAAACTCCATCTCCCCTAAAAATACAAAAATTAGCTGGGCATGGTGGCGCATGCCTGTAGTCCCAGCTAATCAGGAGGCTGAGGCAGAAGAGTGGCTTGAACCCAGGGTCAGAGGTTGCAGTGAGCCGAGATTGCACCACTTCATTCCAGCCTGGGCAACGAAGACTCCATTTCAAAAAAAAAAAAAAAATGTATTCTATTTTTGCCTTGGCCAAGGGAGCTATCACAAAAGTTAGGACACGTTTTCATAGCTTATATCTTAACTCTGAAGATTATATTACTGATCTATTTTAAGGGAACAATGGTTAAATGCACAATTCAAAAAGAATTAGCACATTATTAGAAACTAAATATTCTGAATCATCTGTCTACAGCACAAAGTATATGCCTTGAAGTCTTTAGACTATATCATAATTGCTAAAATTTAATCAGAAACTATGGAAGACACAGAAGATGAATAAAATAGACTCCTTGCACCTGAGGAACTCAGCCTACCAAAACAAACAGATTTTGAGCAAACTCTTAGACCATAATATAAATAACATTTTTTACCTTTTCCTTGGAATAAATATGTATGGAATTAATCAAAGAATTATTGCATGGGTAGGATAGAAAAGAGTATTGCTGGCAAACACTGTAATTGAAACATAAAATTTTCATAGGCATAGATTCTTCTGCTGTTTGCCATCTCAGAACATGCTACCTTCATTCACCCAACCACTCACTGGGCAGACCTGGCTGTCCCATTCTCTATCCTTCACCTCCTACTCATGTCCAGCGTATCACCAAGTCCTATCAGTCCTTCTTTCAACATTTATTTAAAATTCATCCACTTCTATCTCCATGGCCACTATGTTATTCCAAATGACTGCCCTACTGAAGGCCCTACTGTGATTTTGTCATCACTTTTAGACTAAACTCAAATTTCCTAATACACTGGAAGGTCTATACACTTTGACCCAGACATAGTTCTTTAGTCTCATACTGAATCCCACCACCCCTCACTCACTGAATATATTGGTCTTCTTTCATTTCCCCACTGCCACTGCAGGACCTCTTAAGGCGCTGTTCCCTCTGCTTGGACTGCCATTCCCCACATTCTTAGCCCACGTCCCTCCCAATATTAAGTAAAACAACCTGAAAATCTTTAAAGGCCAATTGGTCAGAGTGTCCTTCTCTGACCCCATATTCCCACATTACACTAGATCTGCCACTGTATGCTCTCCTCTCCTCCATAGCATTTATCACACTTTTTACTTACTCTTTTAGTTGCCTATTTGATAATTAACTGTCTTAGGCAGGAAGCTTCATGAGAAGCTTGTGGGGTTGTGGATTCTACATATTCCCAGCATCTAGCACAGTGCCTAGTGTTACATTCCACTAAGATAAATACAATTTGATATGATCTGTGTTATATTAATAGATAGAGGTATGCTTTTTGATTATAGTTTTATAGGATAATGCTTCAAAATGAAATGAAAATTCTCTCCTCTGATTGTCAGGAGAAAAAATTGCTTTGTTGCACAGAGAATGTTCAAAATGCTTCTAAAAGAAAAGTCAAATGTAGTTCAATAGAATTTTCTATAGGCTAGCCTTTCTCCTCATTAAAGTTAAGTTTCTCTGCAAAGAGGCCTTGCAGAAGCAGACTGGATTTTCTAGCACAGCAGTGCTCAACTGCATGGTTAATTTAATTCACTCTTCGTGAAAATACAAAGTCAAAACTTGAAACCAAGTATTTAGAATATTATTATATTAGAATAATTTCATTTCTATCATATTAATTAAAAGATATCTAAGTGTTCTGAGTAGCTAATTCTTTATATCCAAATTCTAATTATCAAACATTGTAATGTCTTGTTCTTTGGATGGGTACCTAGGAAGTTCAGGTTGTAAGGGTGTCAAAACAGTAAATTTCTTAAATTTTACCTATATGGTTCAACTTCAAAGAAAGACATCAAGTCTGGAAAGCAAAGCAGTCCTTGAGTCGAGAAGCAAAAGTTCTGACCTTCCCTGGTTACTGTAAACATTTATTTTACCTGATAAGTGAAAGTGAAAAAGGGAGCTAATATTGCCAGAGCAGATTTCCCAGCATTGCTGTCTGTCTCATCTTTCATGCCTACCCAGCATTGACAAATTCACTTTGAAATTTAGATTTAGGTAGCAGATAGCCTCACCTATCATTTACCCTTTGGTTGAGCAAGGGTCATGCAACTTCTAAAAGCCAAATCATCTTGTATCCAAGGAACTTCTTTAAATCTACATCCACCCTGTACCACAGATAAATGAATGTAGCTTTCACACTACAGTCAATCTAATATTGCCTTTATATTAAATTATCTTAATTTCCCCAACAATGCCATTCTTGTCATATTTTCTCATTGAGAGCGCTTGTTGGTCTATAGCATGAGTTCTCACAGAAATTAGCCTCCATAAAAGTATTCAGTCTGAGGTAGCTCTTAACGAAGAAACCAACAATAACAGCAGAACTGTACTTGACTATTTCCTATTGCTAGTGCTAATATTTTAGCATTTCCTTTTTTTTCCTCTACTCAGATATAGCTTACAGGTAATATCTAGGAAGAACTAGAAAAGTTAAGATAAATAACCAAATACCAAGGTCTTTTCCCATTTCTGAAAAGATTACATGCTTGCTAATATAAGAATTAAAGCAGTCATTTGATGAGGTATAAAGGACTGGTCATAAGATTTGAATATGCGATTTTGTTTACAGACTTTGTAGCTCTGCTCTTAGGAGAAAACATAGTCATCTTAAACATAAATTGCCACATAAATTTTAGTTCATATTTTCCCAAAGAGTAGTTTCCAGAATGCACAGGGATATGTAGCATACATGATATTAACATAGTGAACTCTTTATGCTCCACATTTTAATGCCTGATACTTAATCTGTCATGAGTTCTGGATGCAGTAAGTTCCATTCATTATAATAGATACTGGACCATTCCCAGAGGTACTTTTTTCTTCTCATTAGAATAATTATTTTCACTTTCTTTAAACTAACTCACATAACTGAAAAAATAGCTTCAATAACCTTAAAGCACACTGTTTAACATGTTTAAAGAAAACTCAAAAGTTGAGTCATTAAAGCTACATTTTTCAGGTCTTAAATGTTGCCTATATACTTCTTAGGAGTAGGAATGTAAATACTTTCAAGAAAATCCCAGAATGCTATCTAAATATAAATCGGAACTGGAGGATCTTCAACTATAAACTAAATGGCAATCTTTTATTTAAAACACTCCCAAATTTCTTTACTTTATCAAAACTAAAACTTTTTAGCCCAGTGTTCATGAATGTGATATACATCATCAATTCAAATATTCTTCCACTGAGTTACAAAACACTCTTAGTTTTACTATACCCTGGGCATTTAACTAAAACCATCCACATATGCTCTTTAAGATACTCAAAGTACAGGGATACTTAAATCCACTGGGAATTCTCCTCTGTCTGATTAATAAATTTGAGGAGAACATCTCTACTTTTAGATAATTGACTCTACTCCTTCAAAATCTAAAGCTATGCTTATATTCCATTCAATTCCCTAGTTTCTTCTAGTAACTTTGTTCTAAAAATACTCCTTAACTAAAATGGTCAAATTAAGAAGAATAGGTAAGACACAAGATTTTTTCTTTTTCATTTGAGAATGGTGCAGCCCAAACTCTTAGCCATTCACATCTGCTGCACTGAAGTGATGTTCCTTCTTTGATTAGTCAAAAATTTTGTGGGTTTTTTATTTGTTTTCAAGATAAACAAAAATCTTTAATAGTGTAATATTGAGAATGTACTTCTAAACTTTCATATTTTTTCCTAAGACAGATTATGTCAATTCTTCATTATAGTCCATGATCAACCTGGAGATATAAATAACTAAACACATTTTACCGGCTGTATTTGCAATGTTTCCCTTTCTTGTTACTCACTGTCCTAATTTTATGTTAAATTAAACCTAAAATTATCTGTAAAAGAAAACTGCAATCAGGACCTGGGTAAATAATTTCAATGTTTGACATTATACTGAATTGATCATTTCTAAAATGAGGAAAAAAAGTTATCCAAGTAGTATTTTCAAACATTTTAATTTATAATGAATAAACAATCAACACAATAAAAATAAGAAAGTAAGCATTATTTTAACACTGCAAATATTCATGTAAAAACAGCTGTACCTTAATTATTTATCCAGTCCTGTGCAGGCTTTCCTGACTTGTTTGGAATGGCAGACCCTTGTAACAGCTTTGATTTATATGAAACTTTAGAGATCTAGACATTGATTTAAAAACCAGTGGGAGTGAACAAGACAAGCCAATCAACACCACCACCTCACCCCAACACCTCCTTCTGTCTAACTTGCGTCAGCTCTTGAAAAAAAAAAAAAAGACAGAGAAGCTAAGTCAGTTTACTGTTGTACATTTGGATTAAACATCAGTTACACCAATTTCTATTTGCTTTTAGAATTTTGACTTTCATACAATAAAATAATCACTGAAAGTTTTAGGTTGGTTGGTGTCATTCTCTATTAAGATTTTACTAGGTTGGTTGACTGATGAATCCAGAAATATTCCTTTTTCAAAAGACTTATGAGTTGAAGTCAAAGTAAAACAATGCAATAACAATAGTTATGAGGTCAGATTGTTTAATGAAACATTATAATCAAAATCTCCAGAAAATATTGATTACATACTGAAAGAGTTATTTTCTTTTGAGTTGTTGATCTTTTCAGAGAAAATTTTACAGAATGACAAATACTTCCAAACAGTACTGTTACTCAAGATGCCATGAAGTTGGAAATCACAGGCCAATATCAGCCACCACTCCTACACCAAAGGCAGTGTGCTGAGTAGGCAAAAGGCTGTTTGGCATTTTAAAAGAATTTTTAAGTAGGTATTTTCTCCATTAAAAAAAAAAATCTACTTGGTTTTCCACATGTCAAAGGTAGAGTTTTTAACTCTACCATATTTTATATGTTGGCAAATCATTTATTTACTCTGCTATTAAAATGTATCAACTAGACACTACTCTGAAAGTAGGCAAGAAAAACGAATCACAAACGAATCAAGAATTGAGGGTTCTTTGCCTTTTAAGTATCTATGACATGAATGAACAATCTAATAACCAATCAGAGGCAATGCTAGATTACAACAGATGTGTCAATTCCTATTTCTATAAAAGAAAACTAAACATTGCTCCTCGAGTAAGACATTCTTAAGTCGATGCAAGACATTAAACATTAAACAAAATGTGTAGTTAACTATTTTTTTTCCTTTCCAAATATGCCTGTTTGGTCTATTAACCATAAAAGTAAGTATGGCAAACTTACTTTTACTTGTCTCTTAGCTCATTGTCTATTTTTTAGAGTTACCCCATAGTTTTATCTTTTATCCGATGAGAAGTATTACGGTCTAGGAGAACAATGATAATAACAAATGTACTAATTTTAATGGTAGGGAAATCTCAAAAAAATTCCTTTTAAAATTTCTATTTTCATCATTTAATAGTGATGCTTCCAATTTAAGATTTCTTTCTGTTTGCAAAGTTACCAGATAAATATAAGATTAACCATGCAAAAAATTGCAATAATTATTAGAAAATCAAATCTATTGTGGCAAAATTTCATTTAATAGTGGGTCAATCAAACAAGAATGAATGCACTCCAATATGTTAATTTGATATTAAATTATAATATCATATAAAATAGGGTGGAGATAAATGTATAGATCATTAAAGTTTTACTCTTCCTAAAATTGTAAGCTTTGGCTTTGTTGTAATTCTGATCTTCAAGTATAGTAAATAATTATAGTAAATTAGCATTGGATAAAAATTAAAAGCACACATAAGAGACTTCTATTGAAGAGTTTAATCATGTTTCTTTTAAAACTACTCTACATAGCAAAATTGTTATTACAAAACTTTTCTAATACTGACTTAAAAATCAAATATATACACATGAAAACTAATTTGACAAAAGTTAATAAATTAAAACAATGAAGTATCTGGTTCATTGTTTGACTATTTTTTTCCCTAGATCATTTGACATTTTCAGATGCGGCCAAAATTAATGAAGAAATATATGGTCTGCTCTCAACAAAACTCACAATAACTTTTCTTTCATAAGCAAAACACAGACTTAAGCATTATAATTTAATGTTCTGAATATTTGTTAAAATCATACCACAATGTAATCTCATGCGCATTTGCTAATAGACTTGTGCTGTTTGGAATTTTAATGCATGGCATATGCAACAGATTCAATTAGGCTCATGCTCGTTTCATGTATCATAGTAGAAAGAGCTAATCATCAGAATATGGGCAGAACTTAAAAATGAATAAAATGAAAAATATGTAAGTAGTGAATAATGAATCAAGTCTGGGAATGAGATGACAAACACTTTAACTTGACCTTCACATAAGAAATTAAAATATGTGCCACCATGAATAGATATATGAGATTTGGTCTGTGTGTCTATAGGGGTAGGGGCTGGGGGTAAGACACATCCACATAAAGGGAGACTTGGCTTCCCAGACTAGAACCTAATTAGTGTCAGCAGAACTGCACAGCGTGCTCCAGGACTCCAGGAAATAAGGAGTCCCTAGGGACTGAGGACATTCAAGATTTCAGAGAGCCCACAGACCTTGAGGCGGCTATTAAAAAAGTCCATGTGAGATTCTAGTAGGTGGAGAGGAAAAGGAAAGACATCCTAGATGAAAAATACCCTTGTAATTCTGATCTTCAAGTATACTAAATAGTTACAGTAAATTAGCATGTTGGATTAAAATTAAAAGCTAAAAATTAAAATGCCAGAAGTATATTCTGGCAACAGTGAGAATCATTCTGGCTCCAGTAGAGACCTTCTGGAGCAAAATAGGAGAACAGAATGGAATAGTACAGACTGCAAAAGGTGTTAAGTCTAGGGAACTCAGATTTGTAGTGATGAAGATCTTTTGAAAGCTTCTGAAGAAAGTAAGAAAATCAGCATAGTAAAAATGTAGGCGAGATGATGGGGTGGAGGTAGTGGTGGAGGTGGAGGTGGGTACAGGGAGGCCAGTAGGAAGGTTGACTGATAGTTTGGGTTTGGTGATGTTTGCCTATCTGAGAATAATGGCAGAAGGAAAGGTAGACAGACAAAATTTAAATTGGAACCAATGGTAATTTGACTCTTTTTCTTGTATTCCTATTTCTTGTTATCACTTTCACTAGCTCACAATGCTATGAATTTTAAGTGATCATTTTATGAAAAACAAGAACTAGCAATAAAATCTTCATTTTCCTTACATAGAGAAAGAGAACGTATGGTGATAATTCATCCATTTCGGCACCCGTTTCATCAATCTATGACTATCATCTTCAAATAGTATAGAGAAGGTCTTAGAATGTACATCCCAATGTAATGTTATCTATTGAAAATACAAGAATGTTGGCTCAAAATACAGTGATTCAGATTATACCTGTACATTGAATAAGAAATTTTCTTATACATATTTAAAATCATTGATTATATGGTTTAAAATTTCTACCTCCAACAATGACCTTAAAGAGAAAGTTCCAGCAGGATCAAGTTAAAATTAGTCAACAATTAAAAAAAAAAATCTTAGACCATCATGGTATTTTGCAATGACACTAGGAGAGATAACCTGTTGTTCTCACCATGACTATACCCAAATTTCTAATTTTAGTCATAGGACAAAATGATATTTGAAAATAAAATTTGGTTGTAGCCAAATTGGAAGGAGACATTTAGAAACAGTAATGACTAAGAAACAAATTATGTATTTTTTAATACTTTTGTAATGCCTTTGTTTCTGTATTCATTGCTTTTCTTTGCTCTCACTTCAATTTCCCTTTAAGTCATCTCCCTTTTTTCTTGCTTCCATTTCTTGTTAACTTTTCTATACCACATTGTATTTATGATACCTTATTCTCCAAGAAGTTACCTTTTACTATAGATTCATAAACTCAAAATCTAATTGATTTTTTTTATCACATCATACGTAAATGTCTATCTGACCTCCCAGGTCTTTCCTAAAAAGTGGAAATACTAGCAAGACTGCAGAAAGAAACAATATTTTGATTATTTCTTTTTAATATAGATTTGCCATCTGCCTTTTGGTTTTCAGACTTACAGTGTTAAAGAGAATTTGTGATCTTTTTTGATGCCATTGTTTTGGCACTTCAAGTTCTTCATTTTATTTCTCTTTTAATATAGATACTTGCAAAATAAGAAAAATAGAGAAAATCCATAGAAAAATGTTACAGAAATCTTTCTAAAGTATCCAAATAGCAGAATTCTCTGCCATGATAAAGGGGAGTCAAGCACTTCTATACCCGAGCTGTCATATTATTTGTATCCCTTGTAAAGTAATGAAAACTTAGGTACACTATAGGCAGCTCTTTACATGGTTCTGTAATTATTAACCTCAACTTACAAAATAAAAAATTGGAAATAAAAGAAGAGATAATTAAATGTTACCCCCCCCAAAGGCCACATATCAAATTAATTGCAAACAGAGAAGTAAAGATTAATAATTTTCTAATTTGCTTTGGCAAAGCATCTCAGACTTCCGTGGAAGCTTGAGCCACTTCTATTTTTTTAAGACACCAAATTTACATATATATCTTTACATTGTTTTAATCCAAAATGGGATTACTAAAATGTAGTGCATTTTCAATATTCCTATTTAACAAAACAATATCTTAACACACATACAATACAAATGACTACATGATTAGGATCATTTGATGATACCTTCAAAAAATCTAAATTTGAGACCCTCCCAAATATGAAGCCCCAAAGAGCTTTCAGCCCAGGCCCCTGGGAGAGGCTCTGATTTTCCATTCTAAGAAACCCCACCAAGTGAAATGCAATGACCCACGAGTTTTGAGGAAATGGCTCAGTTGATCGCATGCCCCTCTTTTCAACTCAACCTAACCCACCTTTACAGTTATATAATGGAGCATTTTGGAAATGTTTGAATAGTCAACTACTATGTTGCAAAATTAGCAAACAAGTTTGGTTCAGGTTGACAAATTTATTGACTTTGCCACAGACCTAAATAGAAAATTGCTTTTAGCCTCCACTGACAAAACAAGAAAATTAAATTAAAAAAAAATCTGGTTAGACAACAGCCCATGATGTCTATATTTTGCCTCTGCCTTTCACCTTTGAAAAAGATCCTTCTGGGCCGGGCGTGGTGGCTCACGCCTGTGATCCCAGCACTTTGGGAGGCCGAGGCGGGTGGATCATGAGGTCAGGAGATCGAGACCATCCTGGCTAACACGGTGAAACCCCGTCTCTACTAAAAATACAAACAAATTAGCCGGGTGTGGTGGCGGACTAAGCGGGCAACTGTAGTCCCAGCTACTTGGGAGGCTGAGGCAGGAGAATGGCGTGAACCCGGGAGGCGGAGCTTGCAGTGAGCCGAGATCGCGCCACTGCACTCCAGCCTGGGCGACAGAGTGAGACTCCGTCTCAAAAAAAAAAAAAAAAGAAAAAGATCCTTCTGATCCATTTCATTTATTGATCCCACACTGAAATGATGCAGTGAAAAGCATCACAAGTTTATTTCAGGCTTCCACCTAAGCAGAAATATAATGTAACAAAGTCTATAGGACTTATGGGTGATTACAACTTAAATAATGTACTGAAATTCTAAACGTTAAATTAGAACTTTTAGAAGCTTGCTTTAAAGAATAATTTCTAGCCTTTAAAATGCCTGCTTGAGAAAACAGCACTGCTAAGAGATGTATAATTATAAGTATAACAATACTTCCTGAAAACTGACTCACCTTGTTAACGTAAGTTCTTCATATGGAATACATATTATGGCAGTGCTGGGCTGGGTTGACTCTCTAGTTCATAGCAATTGATAGTTTAAAAAATTACATTCTTCTTAGATCACAGCATATTAATTTCCATTACTCTCTTTCGTATTCCTGCCTGTCCCTACCAGAACAATTTTGATGCATTTTGATTTTGTAATTTCGTTAGTGATTGGACTTTGTAAACCTGTTATCATCTTGCTTAAATTTGGACTTTCGGTAGTTTAAGCTGTGACCCAATATGCTGTGTGGCTAGACTTTAAAAGCAAGGGGGCCCTCCTAAATGGTGATAATGCTAACATATGCTTCAAAGAATCAGGTGATAATGCTAACATATGCTTCAAAGAACATAAAGATATGTTCAGGCTGGCCTTTTTACTATCCTATCCAGAATGTTAGAAATAAGAAATGCATGTTCACTAGAAAATGTCTTTCAAAGGAATCTGAGCAGAGAGAGAGAAATAATAGTGTCATTGACATTTCCTAATTCACTTTTTAATGAACTCGGGAGGATTTCCGAGTCAGGTCTCCTCAGTAGAGAAGAGGGCAGGCTTCTGCCTTAAAAGCTTATTTCTCCTGCTGGACTCCAAGCAGCTCCCAGGTAGGGCCATGGTGTAGTCAGAGCCCTTCACAGGGACACTTGTTGCCTAATGCACCCATTCTTCACCACAAGAGTTTGCAGGGCCCAGCATGGGACATTAACTGAGCTTTTTGTACTTTATGGTTGCTTTAGTTAGGAATTATAATTCTTGGAAGGCTGGGTATAAAATTGGTAGCACCAGTCTTTCTTTAAATATAGGAAAAATAAATTCAGAATAGAATGCAATTTCTTTTCAGAAAAGTAAATGTTTTGACTTCATTCGGTGGGACAGCAGCAAAGGGCAGACTTTGGGCAGATGGTATATTTAGGTTTGGGGATGGATTCAAGTATGTTTAGATGGCCAATTTGCATTAATTATAAGTAATCTCCTTTTCTGTTTACCTTGATTAATATTAGACTATGCCTCACGCATAATAGGTACCATATAAACACTGAATGAATGAAAATCTTTATTAAAGGCACTGATTCAATTTGTGCATTCAAAATCTTTCTTTAAAACTTATTCATGTATGAGGTTGCAGCAAGAGACATTCTAATAATTATTCAGTTGATGGGTCCTGCTATATATTAAAATGTTCCTTCTTATCCTCAGAGCCAATTGTGAAACGGTAAATATTCATGCTATATGCAAGGACCCATTAGTTGCTTTAGAGACAGCTGCCTTACTTCAATATAAAGCAGTAATTACAAATGCTGTGTTCAAGGAAATAAGGACATAGGGCAATTATAATTAAAATAAGTTACAAATGGTGAGATAGAAAATCTAATAATAATAAGGTCCCTATGTTGTTTCAAAGATTACGTTGTTCTCACTCATAAGTGGGAGTTGAACAATGAGAAGACATGGGCATAGGGAGGGCAACATCACACACCGGGGCCTTCGGGAGGTAGGGGGTTAGGGGAGGGATAATTACATTAGGAGAAATACCTAACGTAGGTGACAGGTTGATGAGTGTAGCAAACCACCATGGCATGTGTATACCTATGTAACAAAACTGCACATTCTCCACATGTACCCCAGAACTTAAAGTATAATATAAACAAATAAATAAAATAAAATAAAATAAAAATTATATACAAAACATATAAAAATATATGCAAAGAGAAATCATGTATGTCAAAATGTTAATCGTGGTTATTTCCAGAATGTGGAAATGTAGATAGTGTTTATTTTATTTATATTTGCCGGCTAACCTTTAAAAAATACAGATTACTTTTATTATCAAAAAAGAATAAACGTAATTAGAAACAAAAGCAACAAAACAAAGAGTTCCTGTCTTAGGTTTTTCAACAATAATCCTGGGCATTAGCCACTAGCTAAATCTCTAG
The DNA here is from genome assembly GCF_006542625.1 of Nomascus leucogenys. NCBI lineage: Eukaryota > Metazoa > Chordata > Mammalia > Primates > Hylobatidae > Nomascus > Nomascus leucogenys. Next base: position 67,567,427 of record NC_044391.1, read on the forward strand.
TTTGGGATACTTAACCAGCAAACAATCAACTCCCTTAAAAAAATCTTTGATTCTGAATGGGCATTTATGAGCTATTTAGAATCTAGATAAAATTATACATCTCCAGTTTGTTCTGAAAGAATGAGAAAAAAATGATTGTTTTTTCCCCATCTGCAAGAGATATTCTAAATAGATCTCAAAATATTGTTGAGAAAAATGGGCATATAATATTTTTTACAATGCTGTGAGATAATCAGTTTCTATTATGGCAGAATAAAGAATCATCTCATCCATTCAGCAAATATTACTGAACACCTACATGTGCCAGATTTTATGCTAGGGCTAAGGCAAAGAGACAATTAAAAAATAAAAGACCCAATCCCTCCTCTCAAGACCTAGTCTTTCAAGTGAATTCATTGCATATGTAGGTCATGATGATGTAACAGGATGCACAAAATGCCCATGACATCTGAGGGGCAGGAGAAGTGTGGCACCCAACTCAGCTTGAAAGTGGCAGAGAAGCTTCTGGAGGAAGTAACAGCTGGGCTAAAGCCAAAAGAACAAATAGAAGTTGGCAGGAGAAATGCGATGGGGAGCAGACTGCAGGCAGAGCAGATAGCACAAGCAAAGGCAAGGAGGCAAGAAGCAGTTCCTGGCAGCTGGGTGTTTCTGAAAGAATGGAAAACACCACTGGAAAGGTCAGTGCAGGGATCACAGAGGGCTGTGGATACCAGGTCTTTTCTTTATTATGTTTAATTCATATGGGTTCATTAAAAAAGTCCAGCTCAGCAGTTCCACATAGAGCTTGAGATTTCAGATATGTGAAGAAAATGTGTTTTGTTAGAAATTGTGGTAATAAAGGTTACTGCAAACAGTAAAAACCACCTGGGTAGCACGAGGCAATCCTTCTTACATTGCATCCCTAGAGAGAGTGTTTATGTGGACCTGGTCCTCTGCTTTGTGTTTGGACCATCAGGATTATTGCATTAGGCTAAGAACAGAAAAGCTTAGGTTCATGAAGTATTTTGCTTCAACTGATGTAAACTATGTCAAAAAAAAGCTAATTCCAAGTCTTACAGGAATTGAATATTTAGCTATAGAAATCCTGACTCTTCCTTCCTAGATATTTGAAGTTGATTTTTTAAGTTAGACTCTAAATTTCAACGTATTTCAACTTGTCTTAATTATTTTAAAATCCACCTAAGTGAAGATCAATGCTTAAGTTAATTATATATGAGCACTTTTCCAGTAATATTAATTAATATCTTAATTTGCGAGCATTTATATTCCTTAATTATTTCTTAATAGGGTCTAGTATAGTGTTATAAGTAACAGTTGAAAGACTGATATGTGCTTATTTGGATGAGTGATCTGATTTTTACATGCGAATAAGACAATCATATTGACTTAAATAGTTTTGCTTGCATCTTTTCTTTCTTTTTGAATTAAAGGCTGATGGCGTTTCCTTTGATGTTTGCTTAAGACTTTTAGCATTAGCTTTTTCTGAGGAATCCTGAGAGGAGCTTCACTGTTTTTGTCTTGAAACTGTCTGTTTATCCCTTTATATCTACATGAGAAGTCTTCTGACACCCTATTGGTCTGAATGTCTGAACATGTTCTCTTCTGTTATGCTAACACTCAGTGCTGGACTTTGATTCAGAAGATCTGGGTTCTAATTCTGACTCCATTAATTACTAGCTGTGCTATCAACAACTAGGTAAACTCTATAAGCTTTTTTCTCATTTATAAAATAGTATATAGTTCCTAGGGTGGCAACAGAACTATTGGTGGCAGCAGATAAAATGTACACATTCTTTTATTTTAGTAAATTAAAACAAGGAATTTTACAAACCTAAAATAAACTATAAACATGACTGGAGTTCAAACTAGCCAAATTTCTTTCTCCCTGTGGAACTCTTTTTTGCCATTGTTTGGATTAAAAACCTTAGCAATGTCAATAAGTAGTAATTACACTTAAAAAGGGGTCAGAGAAATATCAAAGTGGTCTTCCAAAAGAAATGTTGGGCATAAAATTCTGACATGTTGATATGAAATCTCAATTCTGAATGTTTCAATTTCACTAATTCTCCTCAGAAAAATTTTCACCAAATGTAAATTGGAATGAGCTGTCTTTAGTATTTTTTTAAATTCCCTTTCTTGTTTTTAATCAATTAGTCAATTAACCAATTATTCCTTCAGTGAGTAATCTTTGAATATCTATTATGCACCCAGAATGGTTGACATCAGTGTCTCCGTGTCTTTTGGCTTTCCTTCTGCTTCCTCACATTGCCCCTGTTTTATTCTGACTGACCATAAGCCTTAAGATAACCAGGGAGCTTTACAGCTGAGCTGATATTCACAAGAGTTCTGTTGACATATACATATGTACATGAATTTATTAATTATGTTATATAAACAAAGAGATCTGCATACCTATATCTATGTCTGTATTTATATTTATTACAAACCACAGTCCTTTATTTTCTGTTCAGATGAGCTCAGCTTTCATCCTGTGTTCAGATGCTATGTTCCTCTAAGTTCGTTATTGTTTTCTCACTGTAATTCCAAACTCTTTTTCTCAAATATGGATCCGCCCAGTGAAATGGAGAACCCGTTGACTCTGGAGTTCAAACTCAAGGGTTCGGATCTAATCCCCACTCTGCTGCCTAGGAGCTGAGAGACCTTAGATAAGTCAAGTTAACCCATTCCTCCTTTGTGCTGTCTGTGCCTCTTGCAAGCCTCACTGTTGAGCTTAAGGGTTGCACTGTAACATGTTTGTTTACATGTCTGCCCTTCTAGACTCTGAAGTCTTCAAACACAGACACTGTCTTATTCAGCACAGCACAGAGTCAAATAGTAGATTCTGGAGCTCCACTGCCTAGACTTAAATCCGACTTCTGTCTTTTATCCTGTCTGACTTTGGGCAAGTTATTTGCCATTTCTGTGCCTCAGTTTCTGCATCTACAAGAAGGAGATAATAATAGTGCCTACCTCACACTGCTGTTATGAGGATTAAGTAAGTTAATATTTGTAGAACATTGAGAAGAGCATCTGGCACATAGTGAACATTTGTGCGCATTTGTTATATATGCATATTTAAAGAATTGTCTCCGACTTCAATACCTAATATGATACCTATTTAATAAGTCTTTTTTGAATAAGCAAAGTCATGCAAATATTCCGGAACTCAGTTTTCTCTTTAATACTGGGTCTAATGAAAACTTAGACAAGGTTATTGTGAGGGTTAAATGAGGTATTGGATATACAGCATTATAAACATACAAGGTATTTCTATTGTTCTTTTTTATAAAAGTGAAATGACATTAGCAAAATAGATTATAGAATTAAATTAGCTTCAACACTTTTTGCTTTGAAAGTGTATTGTTACTGTGTATTAGACTATTATTTCACTTGTTATACTATTGGTTAGCACTGGAGAAAAGGTGAAAAATGTGAGGTTTTGACCCTGACCCCTGGAATCTCAGAAAACAACCTCATAAGAAGGCACAGTTTGCAATATGTGTTTGTTTAATATTAACCAACCTGTGAAGCTGAACAGCCCCATGGTACATATTTACCTCTGAACCTGTCATCAGCACCAGTGTTTAAACATGCAAGTGTACTGGCAGATTTGGGGGGTTGGTTGGCTTTGCTTTGGGTTAATCTTTTTTGTAAGATTGATAAAACATGAAGACCCAAAGATGTACCATGACACGCTTTCCAAATGCCAAAGTAAGTGACCTACATTTCACTTACACTGTATCGTTTGATGTTGCTGAGCATTTTAATACTAATTGCCAAAACAGCCACACAGTTTTGGTCTAATCACATTCAGTAGAATCAAATATAAGATGCTTTTAATCATTATGAATCAGTGCATGGATTAGCTGGCAGCAAGAATGGATGACTCTGAGGCAGTTTCTTGATCAAACAAGACAACATGCTTGTCTTGGGACAAGATACATGGGAATCTCCCATCTTTACATCTCTTAAATTCAAGGCAGTCTTGCAAGCATGCATACATGCTACTTCTCATTAATTTGAGGTTAACCTGGCTAAATTGCTTAGAATTTGAGTTGAAGACTAAAAGGCTGTGGTGTCAAATACTTTAGTAGGTCCAGTTTCACTCATTCTTTGAGATTTAGAAACGAGGAGTTTTATTCATTTCAGTGTGCAGAAATAGATCATGTACCATGGCTTTGTGGCACAAGTTTTCACCTAAAATACTTAAGAAACAATTTTCTTCCAAAGCTTTGCTTTATCTCATGTAATCACAGTTATTCTATGTTATGGCTGCTAAAATTATTTGAGGATAATTGAATAGAAGATGTATATGAGATAGTATACTGTATTAACTAGATTTTTGGGCAAAATGACTTTTCAAGGATTATAAATGGCTAAAGGATACACACACACACACACACACACAGAATATGAATCATATTGAGATGGCCTTCCTTTTATCTCTTGAGTAGACTGGTAAATTATGACCACTTTTTGCTTGTTATTCAACTCCTCCCTTCCTCTCTTCCATCCTTCCCTTTCTTCCTTTTTTATTTTTGCACAGAGCAGTAACTTAGTAAAGAAGGCATGTGTCCAGTTTATTTACTTTCCTTCAATGAGATAATTTACAACCTTAGAACATGGCCTGGGATAGAGTAAGAGCTAAATAAATATTAGTTGTTGTTGTTGTTGGCTGTATATTTTTAAATCAGCAGACTCCATAAAATAGCCTAGGCACACAATATTTTAAGGGAATCTATTCATAAGCAGCAGATTATTTTGAATTCAGAATAATGATCAAATATTAAATAACTAAACTCCAATTCAAAAATTTAATTCTGTATTTCTTGGCTAAAAATCAGATGACAAATTTAATTCGTAGGCCTCCAGGCAAACATTTCAAGAATGGTTCCCAACTTTTGTTATTAATAATATTAACAGGTCCCCAGGAGAGATGGCTTTCTTTAGTAGGTCGCTTAAAATATCCAGCCACTTGGGCATTAGCATTCCTTGTCTTGTGTTAACTTGTTAAGGAGTTAACGTTTCACACATAGAAAGCCCTGAAAAAAATATATATTTAAAGAGAAATGCTGACATGGTCTTAATTCCTCCAGCACTGCTGCAACATCTGTTAACTGTAGTCTGATATTTAATAAAATATATGGACTTGCCATAGCAACATCTGCAACACAAAGAATATATGTGTTTCTCAGATAAAGAAAACTTTTAAAGAAACATACAAAAATATGTTAGTGATAGGTACCAATGAGATATTCCGCAAAATGGAAATATGTATAGCAGCAATATTTTAATATCAGACCACAGAATACTTCTAAACCCTTAGAAAATTTCTAAGTTACTTATTATTATTACTTTACAAAAGGAATCTTAAAGGGTAATATTTGGATGCATAATATTGACTCTGGCAAAAAAACACAAAACCATACATGTAAGAATTTGGGGTCATGACTGTCACTTTAGAAAAAGCATAATACATAAATATAATGTCTTTATTTTCTTTTGCCTGACACTTTCTGTATGTCTGAAGTATAATTTGTGGAAAGTGAACCTCAAAAAACTTTAAAAAACAGACAAAAAGCATTCTATACCTATTTCTAAAGTATATGCATAAAACGTTGCTTCAACTTTTATAGAAATAAAAATATGGGCAGCTGATTAGGCCTTCTTTCGGCCTCAATCAGCATATTTGGTGGCCTAAACCCTATGGGGAATTTGAAGCCTACCACACTTGACTATTTCCCCACTTTCTCTATTTAGAAGGTTTGCACTCATTTATTTTTGCTCAGTTAATTCTAGTGGAGAATAAAGTAGTAATAAAAATGTATTCACATGGCTATTGAACCGTTTTCTAAATTTTTTTGCAAAACAAAATATTTATAAGGTAGAAACTCAGAAATACATGCATATATATTAGTCTTACTGAGAGAATTACAAAGGGGCACCAAATAGGCTTTTAATTTCAATTCTGATGAAAAAATTCAGAAAGTAACTATGTAGGAAGTAACAGCTCAGAGGTATTGGGAGATCTTGGCATAGAATAACCTCTTACCCAGTTGAGGGAATCAAATTCCTGAAAACTCCATGATCGGAAAATTTCAGGTTGAGTAGCTTAATAGCTTAAGGGGAAGATATGGTTTACACAGTTGGGGCCAGGCTTGTGTATATCTGTAAAACATTTTCACACAAATAAAAGTAAAAAAAAAATCACCAATGATATTTTTACATAGTTTTCAGTGGCAATAATAAATACAATTAAATTTTGAGTTCCCACCTTTTGCTCACTAAAAAAGTTTCTAGAGTGGTTCTGTACAAGAGTTCCAACAACGGCAAACTCATACTACTTTGTTGTAGATAAACACATACCAGGGGAAATGTTTGGCCTTTTTCTATGAAGACATCCAATGCTTTTTTGATTTTATGGATTAGAGGAATTGTCTCCTGCTTGCTAACTCCCAGTGATGGTTCAGGAACAGGACTCACTTAGATGCTTGACAGGGAGAAACTTCTGATAACTTTAATTGACCTACTAGGTCTAGATGAGTAGATATTTCTCAAGCTTGTTCCTCTGCCTCTCAAAGCAGAGGTTTTTAACCTGGTGCACGAAGACGATATCACAAGGTACAAATTGCCAACCCTTCTTGCACTTATTGTTGCTCCTCCCCTCAAACCAAAACCCAGTTCTAAGGCCTTATCTGAAGCCCTAGGAGCCTTTTATGTCTTCTAAGCCTTTAGACAAAAGGATCTCCTCTCACTGTGCTTCCATCTATATTCCCTTTCTATCAGTGAGCCCCTGGGTCTTACTCTTTTTCTCTTAATTATTCTCAATCAGACTGACTGGGATTTGCATATATGATAAATTCATGCAACTTCATAAAAGATACATTGAAGCAAATTCATACTATGATTTTTGCATAGCTGACTGCAGTTAAAATTAATTCCTATTGGTAAAATTACTTAGATATACTAATAAAGTAATAGAAAATTATTATTAATAAAGGTTATATGTTCTTTAAAAATATTTTCTAGTATAGGTGAATAGTGTAAACATAAAATGTTAAATTTGCTTATTTTTTCAAGAGTTGAATAGAATAAAGAGAAATAATACTAAAGTGAGAAGATGATAGGTTTTTGTAAAAGTTTGCTTTTGACTTTTGTCTTGGGAAAATAAGACCTGTGTGTTCATCTGTCATTGTAGTAGGGAGAGCATGTAAGTGTGACCTTCATAATCCATGCTAGCATTTGTTTCTTATGAGATAATCCAATGGTTTGTGTCTTGCTGTCACTCATCTTCTGGGAGTATTCTGTAAACTATTGGTAGGTTACAGGGGCATGTCAGTGAGTTCTGCCACACTAGAGTCTTAAGAGAAGCAGCTTAGACAAAACCTATGAACTACCTCTATACGAGTCATATTTTCATTCATTCCAAACCAGTTCCCTATTTTATTTAAATATTATTTATATGCTGATTATTTTAGCTAAATCAGATTTGCAGAATGAGAAAAGCAAGTAAATTGTTCCTTAAACATGATTTTTCATGATCCTTGGCAAAAGTATTATAATCTAGACCCCAGAATGAAAGATCTGATTATTTAGTTTTGGTAATATAGTACAATTCATTTTTACTTCTTTATTATGAAAAAATTTAAATTAAACATAAATAGATGGAATAATATAAGGAACCCTCAGCTGGCATTATCCAATTTCAACCGTGGCCAATCATTGCATCTAAACCACTGTGCCCCCTCTCCCATTATTTTAAGGTAAATCCCGGATACATAATTGCATAATAAATATTTCTATGTATATCAGTAATAGAAAAATTCTTTTAAAATGTAGCCATGTGGGACAATTTTAAAAATCAAAACAACACTTAGTGTTTACTGGTTATATCTTGCAATCTTACAGAAAGTTGAGCAAGTGCCTCTGGGTGAGTAGACCAGTACACATTTTGAAACCTGATTGAAAGGACACTTCAGACAGGCTAAGTTCTTTCAGGAAGAAATGTTAGGTAAATCATGGGTATTAAAGTGGAATTGATCAAAATTAGGCAACATGTAGCCTGGAGGATCATCAGGGCAACAGAAGAAGAAATGACAAGTTGCAATTAAAAAAAAAAGGGAATCAATATTATGAAGGTTGGATTGAAGAAGGCAGAATTTTGGAGTTTGAGAATGACATTTTAAAAGTCATGTAAATCAACACAATTCAGAATATGGGTAATTCTGTAAGAGAAATAACTAGATTTCATCATCAAATAAATCGTAAGATGTGGAAAAAAGACATGAGAAGTTATTAACTCTGAGAACTGAAAGAGACTTAAGAGACTTATCAACCAATGAGAGTGAGAACTCTGGATTCTGATTCAAACTAACTAAGGGGAGGGAGAGAGAGGGAGAGAGAGAGAATATGAGAAATAAATGAACACTGCATGAATAATTGATAATATAAAGAAAATGTTGGTTTGATGAATATGCTAATTACCCAGATTTGATCATTACACATTATATATATCAATATATCACTCTGTACCAATTATTAAATACCAATTAAAAATTAAAATAAGAAAATAAATGTTGGTTATATTTAAGATGTGATGATATTTTAGTTATTCTTAAAGAGTTCTTATCATTTTGAGATACATAGTGATCATTCATGAATCAGATTATATGATGAGTAAGATCGGCTTGGAAATAATTTAGTAATGATTGTGGTGGGGTAGCAGAGGAGAAAAGATGTGAGTATAGATAAACTACAACAGACAAGTATTGATTATTGTTGAAACCAAGTGAAGCTGGAGATTCATTACACTATTCTCTGTACTTGGGAATGTTGAAAAATTTCCCAATTGAAAAGATTTGTTCAAATTTCCTAGTTTGGAACTACTACACATAGTTTTCTTGATAGTTCCCTCAAAAGTCTGAAAGAAGAAAGAAGATACTACAAATTCCTTCAGTCAACCAGAAGTATTAATTAACTAGCACTCTTGAGTTGTGCCATTATAGATGAAATTTATAATGATGACTCCGAGGCACTCTGAAACATTGAAGAGTTAAATTGTGTGCAACAAAATTTTGATTTTAAAGTGGGCCTCACTGTGTTGTTTTAACAGCTTTATTGAGGTATGACTGATATACAACAAATCATACATACTTAATGTATACAACGATGAGTCTGGACATGTCTATACACTTGTGAAACTGTCACCATGATCAATGTAATAGATATATCCTTCACTTTCAAAAGTTTCTTTGTGTCATTTTGTTTAGTTTTGTTTGTGATAAGAACACTTATGAAATCTACCCTATTAACAACACTTTAGTGCCTAACGATAGGCATTATGCTATATAGCAGATCTCTAGAACTAACTCATCTTGCATAACTAAAACTTTATGCCAATTTAACAGCAACTCTCTATTCCCCACTTCTTCCAGCCCCCGGTAACCACCATTCTATTCTCTGCTTCTGAGTTTGACTACTCTAGCTACTTCATATAAGTGGAGTCATGCAGGATTTGTCCTTCTGTGACTGGCTTATTTCACTTAGCATATTGTTCTCCAGGTTCATCCATGTTGTCACAAATAGCAGGATTTCCTTCTTTATCAAGGCTGAGTAATATTTCATTTTATGTATATACCACATTTTCTTTATCTATTCATCTGTCAATGGACATTTGGGTTGTTTCCATAACTTGGCTATTGTGAATAGCGCAGCAATGAACATGGGAGTGCAGGTATCGCTCTGAGATTTTGATTTCAATTCTTTGGATATATACCCAGAAAGTAGGATTGTAGGATCATATAGAAGTTCTATTTTTAATTTTTTAGGAACCTCCATACTGTTTTCCATATTGCCTGTACTAATTTATATCCGCATCAACAGTGTACAAGAGTTCCCTTTTCTCCATATGCTTGCTAACATTTGTTATCTTTTGTGTTTTTGATAATAGCCATCCTAATGTGTGTGTGGTGATATTTCATTGTGATTTTAATTTGCATGTCCTGATGATTGCTGATGTTGAGCATCTTTTCATATACCTGTTGGCCATTCGTATGTCTTTTTGAATAAATGTCTATTCAAGTCCTTTGATCCTTTTTTAAATCATGTTATTTGTTATGTAGGTGTTCCTTATATATTTTGGATATTAATTTCATCAGATACATGGTTTGCAAATACTTTCTCCCATTTCATAGGTTGCCTTTTCATTCTATTGATTATTTCCTTCGCTGTGCAGAAGCCTTTTAGTTTGATGTAGTACTGTGTCTATTTTTGCTTTGTTGCCTGTGCTTTTGGTGTCATATCCAATAAATCACTGCTAAGACCAATGTTAAAAAATTTTTCCCTATGTTTTATCCTAGGAGTTTTACAGTTTCAAGTCTTACATTCAAGTTTTTAATCCATTTTTAGTTTTTTTTTGTTTGTTTATGATATAAGATAAAAATCCAATTTCGTTCTTTTGCATGTGGATATACAGTTTTCCCCTCACCATTTGTTGAAGAGGCTATCTTTTCCCTATTGTGTGTTCTTGGGACCCTTGTTGAAGACCAGTTGATCATATATGTGCGGGCTTACTTCTGGGCTCTCTATGCCATTCTATTGATCTATCACTCTCTTTATGCCAATACCATACTGCTTTTGTTGTTTTGTTTGTTTTTTGGTACCGTATTTTTTCAGTTACTATAGCTTTGTAATATATTTTGAAATCAGGAAGTATGATGGCTCCAGCTTTGTTCTTTAATAAAATCACTTTGGCTATTTTGAGTCTTTCATGGTTCCATATAAATTTTATGATTATTTTTCCTATTTCTGTAAAAAATGCCATTGGGATTTTGATGAGGACAGCATTGAATTTGTAGCTCTCTGTGGATAGTATGGGCATTTTAACAATGTTAAGTCTTCCATTCCATTAACCCAAGATGTGTTTCCATTTATTTGCTGCTTTAATTTCTTTCATTGACCTTTTATAGTTTTCAGTATATAGGAGTTTTACCTCTTTAATTACGTTCATTCCTAAGTATTTTATTCTTTTTGATGTTACTATAAATATGATTGTTTTGTTAATTTCCTTTCAGAGTAGTTCATTGTCAACATATAGAAATCTAACTGATTTTGTATGTTGATTTTATATCCTGCAACTTTACCAAAAATAAAATCTGTGCCAAACATACATATTTTTATGAGACCTAAGATGGGAAGACTCCTTCTGTTTGTTTCTATCTCAGTGGGTGGGCAACTGGAGATTCTCTCTTCCTAGTTGATAGGCATAAAGGGACCCTACCCCTTCTTATGACAGCAGTTAGGGTTGAGAGACAACTTACTCAAAGACCAAAGCTAATAAGGTCCTGGCATGATGGATGAGCCAAAACTCACAACCCACTGTCTAACTTCTGAGCCCAGCTCCTAAGACAGTCCATCACTACTGGGTACCTACTTTATGTTGAACATGATTCATAGGATAGGATCCCTGTCTCCAAGACATGTGGAACTGAACTGGAGAGCTGGGGCAAATAGAGTAGGTTTTGTGTAGGAAGAATGGTGTGACTTCAGAGACAGAAGAGTGGATTCCAGGCAGGGGACATGGGATCAGAAGTTTGACCTTGGAAACAACAAACAAGTGTCTACTTCAGCTAAAATAGAATGTTTGTGTAGAATTTGGCTGAGGTTGATCTTGATTACCAGGTTAAGAAGTTTAAACTTTAAGGAATTTTGGTATAAAGAATAGTGGAAAGCATTATATTTGGTTTAATTCTTCAGTGTGGATACCATGATAATATTATGAAATAGCTTGAAAGTAATTATGCAACATATACAGTTTAACATATAGTTTAAAAGTAATTATACAATGCACATAAGGCATTTCTATTTTACTTTTCTTTCAAAAACTGTATTACTTCTCTTCAAAGAAAAAGCTTTAAAAAATTAGAAAACAACCCTCCCATCACCCTGTAAAAAACAATGCCTGCAATGTTGAGAATCATAGTCAATATATTTACATTTCTTATCACACCTTCCTAATGACTGTCATCATTAGTCAAATAAGTAAGCAGTATAAGAGCGGTATGCAAAATTCAGTGGGTCTTTTGTTTGGTCTCGTGACTTACAGAGAAGTGTTCATTCCCTCAAGATTATAGGATTAAATTATCTGCCCTGCCCACACACACAGGAGATATGACCCAGAAGAACAGCCTGCAAAGTAATGTGAGATACCTAATGTTTACTTAAAATAAATTACATTATAAAGACAGCACAAATGATTCTATTCCATTTCAAAAGACTCAGAAAAGGCAGATCTGCCTATAAAAAGAGTTATAAATTATTTTAGCTGTGATGTTTCTTCATGCTGAGACTTTGGAACCACCATTGCCAGCTACAGTCCATCCTTTCCCAAGATTTAGGACAAGGAATATTTTTCTGGTAACAGAAATCATTAAAACGGAGACTCAGGGCAGTGCATTCAGTTAAACTCAAGTCTAGTCACGGCTCCAGACTGACTGTTTCATTCTGTGAATTGACAATATGTCTCTGAAATTCCAGAATGTGACATTCTGAAACCTCAAAGGGATATTTACAAATGCTTTCAGAGAGTAGTGGATATTTTGTTCTCTTCTCTCTTTGGAGGTGGGAGGAGTTCTCCAATGGGTACGGGCTGACGGGAGGGATTTAGCCTAAGTCTTCCAGGTACTATTCAGAAGTGATGCATTTCCCTTGGCTAGTTACAGCCTCCAGTTTCAAGGTTTCTCATGCTTGTGAGCATGCAGATAAAGAATAACATTTCATTTTAAAACCTGACTTGAAGGAACCTCTGGGAGACCTCCTCCCAGCAGCAGATGAGGCGGAGGTCAAAGTAGTGTAACACTGACAGTCTCTGAACCTGAACATCTGCCCTTGATAGTTGCCTTTGGGCTAAAGATGCTGTTTTGGCTCTGGGTGACCCCTGTCAAACCCAAGAGCTGCTCACTGTCATTTCCAGCCATGCCACTATCCCTCAGTTGGCAGTATGTGTCTGAGCATAGATTGGCAGGGAACTTCCGACTGCAGAGGCATTGTTTTGATTCATTTCAAGAACTCTGAAATGTCTTAACTAAGGTAAAGTAACAGATTACTGTACCACTGTAAAAATTTTAAAAGGTACTAAATTTTATACCTTATTGTCTAAGTACATACTTTTTTTCTGTCCTGTTCCTTTTCTCCTTTCCAATCCTCCAGTGTTTTAAATGAAGATGGAGTGTATACATCCTTTTGCCCTAACACAAACAAATGTCATTTTGAAAATAAAAATATTCACATTTTGTCCTCATACTTTTCACCTCTTCAAGTGCCCTCAAGTACCTCCTTAATCCCACTGAAGTTCCAAGTTTCACTGATTTAAAAAGCAAAGGAAAATGTGCAGCACTAGATAGACTCAAACAACTGAATACTACTTAGCATGAAAAACGACCAAACTATCCATCTACTCAGCAACTTGCATGGATCTCAGGAGCATCAAGTTGAGTGTAAAAAGAAAAAAACTCAGTCTCAAAAAGATCACATGCAGTATGATTCCATTTATATAACAGTTTCAGAACGATGAAAATATGGAGATGGAAAACAAGTGGTTGCCAGGAGTAGCGAGGAGCAGGTGGAGATAATGATAAAGAGGTGGAACAAGGGAGATCTTGTGCAAGATACAGGTGGAAGTTCTGCATCTTGACAGGCCTATAGTGGGTCAGATTGCACAAATCTACACACGTGGCAAAATGGCATAGAAACTATACACACATTATGCCAATGTCAGCTTCCTGGGTTTAATATTGTACTAAAGTGTGTCAGATGTAACCACTGGAGGAAACCAGGTGAAAGGTTTAGGTGGCCTCTCTGTGCAACTGGATGCAAATCTATAATTACTTTAATATACAAAGTTTAAATATACATATATATATTCTTTACAGATGCCTCTGTACAGAAAGAATAATGAAATATAGCATAGTGGCACATGCCAAAAATGTGTCAGATACCTTTTTTAAAGCATACTGTTACTAAAGAATTACTAAAGTATTGCTTCAAAAGATAAGAAGGAATAAAACAGTCATGACTGCATTCTCAGGACTGCAATAAAATAGCTCTGTTTCCCAGTGTTCTCAACCTTTGGATTGCTTTTCAGGCATTCACAAAGCAAAGTTGGAAACATGAACCCTTTTAGTTAGATCACTTTAACAATAGAGGTCAGTTTGGTCATATGGTTTTAAAGAATATTCTGCATCCATGAAACACATTCCTCCCATTTGGAAAAATTCCAGAAACAAGACTATATCCTGAATAGCACCATCTAGCATGCACGAAACGCTTCTTAAAAGCAAGGACTGCCACAGCCTCTCTTCTTAATGAATCCCTCCCACCCACCTCGTTTTTCAGTGCTTTGCTGTATGTCTTTTTCTCTTTCCCCTTCCACATTCGTCTCACCCACTCTCCTGGTCCCTCTAACCAAGTTGCCACGCAAAAGCAGCAAGCAAACCTGTGTGAGTGGGGTGTCCCGAGGCGGCAGCCTCCCGCGGTCCTCCGTGCACGCCACCACCCGGCTCATGCTCCAGGCGCTGCGCACACCCCAGTGGCCGCCCAGGACGTGCGGTCACTGGAGAGCCCCCAGCCACGCCCCTAGATGCTGCTGGGCGGCCTGCAGGAGTACCAACACTGCAGACAGAACAGCGACCCATCCCACTGTAAGCCAGTTGCTTGTTGGTAAATTGCATCTTTTTTCTTTTTCTTCTTTAACATTTTTATAGTACCGCGAGTGTACCCAGTGCTATTAAATTATGCCAAAACAAAGAGCAAAGTCCCTGCCCTTAGGAGTATGCAGTGTAAAATGAACAAATGACGCAAGGCAAAATGACAGGACAAACACAGGGTGAGTAGAAAGAGTTACGAGTGAAAGGGAAGGAAGAATCAATAAGACTTTCACTGGACCAAAACGTGGAAAGGCTGTTAGGGCACCAAATCCTCATAGCAGATTATAGAAATGAAGAATTGCAATAATATCTACAGTAGCAATCGTATTTTATTGAGTGTTTATGTGCCATGCAGTATCATCATCACAATAATTCTATACCACAGCTGCTGTTTTAAAAAGTGCCAGATATGATTCTAAATGTTTTACAAATATTCACTAATTTGATCCTCCTAAAATCCCTGTGAGGTAGGAACTATTATTTTCCCCATTTCAGAGATGAGTGAAGCAATAAAGTGGACTGACTTGCTCAAAGTAACTCAGGTAACAAGTGGGAGAGCCAAAATTGGAACCCAGGAAGTTGGATGATAGAGTCAAGATCTGAGCCCAGGAAGCCCAACTTTAGGATGGCATTAGGATTCATATCCACATTACCTTGCCTACCAAGCTTATACTGTTAATCATGTGCAATCATGCAAATTAAGTAAACAATTTAAAAGTATTTATATTGACTATAAACAATGCACAAAATCATTTTGCAAAGGCCTTTAGTAGGTCCATGAAAAAAAGTGTTTATTTGAAGAATATTTTCTGTCAAAAAACAGAGAAAGAAACAGGTTTTCTTTCTTCCTTCATTCATTCAACAAACATGTACCAGTGTCTGTTTATACCAGGCACTGTGTTAGGCACCAGGGTGACAGTAGTGAACAAAAGAGACAAAATTGAGGGGAAACAAGGGAACTGAAATGATAGTCATTTCAATGATGAATACACATTAGATTTATTGGGAACAATAGGCGGAAATAGCCAACAAGAAATAATCATATACAGGGAATGACATTCTCTGGGCTGGACTTCTGGCATGAGTATTATTTAGTCCTTTTTTCCATCTCCTCTCCTTTTTCCTTTATTTTAGTTACGATAGAGGAAATCACGCTATCAAAAAACATTTCATATGGACATTTGTTAACATTTCAAATAATGTTTTGGGTGGTAGAAGTAATTGAATTCCCTTCCTAATAACATTATGACCAAGAGTATTTTACAAGCATGGATATGGTAAAGAGGTATGCAGACCTCTGAGCTTGGAATAAAAACCTGGAATAATAGATCCTTACAAAACAAAAGTTGTCAAAGTCTGTTATGAAAACCCAGGATCTTGACTAGCATAAACATCTACTAAAAAGATAAAGGGATAGCATTTGTTACTGTCATTCAATTCCCTACCTAACCTTTTTAAAATACATTTGTACTTCCTGACTCTGTTATAATATACTAAAATGAAAAATATAGCCATTAAAAACTAAAATCAGAAGAGAAATCCCCTCCACCTCTCCCCTCATAAAAGCATAGAAGAACATTTGTTTGGATTTTGTTGTATGTTTGTGTAAATTTTATCTATGCTAAAATAGAATATGCCCTTGAGAACCAGAAAAATAATTTGGTTTTCCCTCAAATGGAAAGACAAGACTTTGTTGTCTTATCTTTTCATCTGAGCACTGGTTTTAAATCCTAACATTAAAAGCAATCAGAAAAGCTATATGCTTTCTATTATGGGACCATAATAAAATAATAAAATGTATTGCTAATTCCTGTGTTCAGTTACTTTGTTCTGTTAGCACAGGTAACTTTCAAAATTCAGGGGAGGGGCAGAGCTAAGGGACACTTGCAGAGAGAATGTGCAAGGACCTCCCTGACCACACCTCCCTCCCCAGGCTCCTCCCAAGCATTCTCTACTGACTAAGAGTACTGAACTCTTAAATTCCTGAAGTGACTGCCTCCTTATCCTTTCTCAGTCTGGTCTCTCCACTGAGAGTCCTTTCCTCACATTCTCCAATTCTTTGCCTGGCTAACTTTTATTTCTACTTCAAAACTCGCTCAGGTACCACCTGGTCTTGAAATGTTCTCTGACCCCTTTCCTAAGCCAGGTTCTCTGCTAGAGTATTCAAATCTGATTTTTCCTTTTTTTTTTTTTTTTTTGTTTGTTTGTTTTGTTGTTTGTTTGTTTGTTTGAGATGGAGTCTCGCTCTGTCGCCCAGGCTGGAGTGTAGTAGCATGATCTCGGCTCACTGCAACCTCTGCCTCCTGGGTTCAAGCAATTCTCCTGCCTCAGCCTCTCGAGTAGCTGGGACTACGGGTGCATGTCACCACACCTGGCTAATTTTTGTAATTTTAGTAGAGATGGTGTTTCACCATATTGGTCAGGCTGGTCTGGAACTCCTGACCTCAGGTGATCCACTCTCCTCGGCCTCCCAAAGTGCTGGGATTACAGGCATGAGCCACGGTGCCCAGCCTTTTCCCTGGTTTTTAATCATGCTGTATTGCAAATGTTTCCTTGTCTATTCTTTTCTCCAGTAGACTCATTCATTGTTCCACAAATATTTCTTGAGCACCTGGTATTTGCCCAGCACTGTGCTAGGTGCTAGGAAGATAGAAATAAAAGAAACTCCCTAATACAGTTCTTTGAAGATAGTAACACTTGATAATTATTTATGGAATGAATGAGTGAAATTAGGTCATTACATACATAGTGGAAGGAAGAACTAAGAGAGACATGAAAGTGATTCTGTTTTTCCATTTCTCCTATCTCTCACACCATATTGTGTTGTGTAACACATTTCTAACACCCTTGTTTCCTTAAGTTTTCGTTCTCCTCCCTCTGGTTGTCTTTATTTTACTGCTGTCTTTACTGCAACAAGCAGGAGCTTTTGCATAGGATGAATTTGATTCTAATACCAGCATTGTTACTTACTAGCTTTGTGACTCTTGGCTCTTTCCTTAACCTCTTCAATTTCCTGTCTGTAAAACAGAGATAACAAATACCTATAGAATAGAGTCTCATGTGAAGATTAAATGAGATTCACATTAAAGGGCTTAATATAAAGACTGGCTCTTAAAGCACCTTTCCTTTCACTTGTCCCTCCCCTACTTCTACCTCTTATCCTTCCCACAGAACATCATCAGGGCAGTAGTGGCTTGCAAGATGATTTCAATTGATACATGGAAGCACATTTTTTAAAACTGTGTAATTATTTTGATACACTATTGTTTTGACATATATAAAATATGTAACTAAGCCTTTGATTTTTATAGAAATATTTGCTTTGGATATGAAAAAGTGAAAAAAGGAGGGTTAAGGTTCTAAAAATAGGATAAGGCAAAAAGAAAAAAACAACTAATACATAGATGCCTGAAAACACTGCAGAAATGAACAAAGACAATGCCCTATGAGAAGAAAAACATTAATCACAAAGTCCACAAGCTGTTATGTGTACTGTGATTGTCCTCACCACATGTTTGTGCTGATAAACTAACATGGAACACAGGTACACTATTCCTTTCTCAAATGTCACTTATGTAGAAAAAATCCAGTCCTAAGACTGCAAAGATTCAGAGAGTTCAGCTGCATGATCATGTCTTTAGCTTGCTTGGAATAGGATTAGTCTGTAATTGAATAAGAAGTCAGCCCCAGGTCCTTAGAAGTCACCTGTCCAGCTCTGCCCATGATAAAGAACAAAGTGAAAGAGAATTGTTCATTTACGTTTATGAATAATTAATGCCCAAGTAGAACTTCCAAAATATTTTGTGTTCTTCACACCGTGTATCTCCATTTTCTGACCTGTAAAATGGGTATAATAATAGAATCTATCTCATAAGATTGTTATGAAGGTCAAATGTTAACATAAAGGAAGTACTTAGAAACATATAATGTAGCAGTTCCTACATATGTGTGAGCCGGAATTGCCATTAATCTAGTTGAGACCAGCCTCCAGCTTGCCTCCTGTCCCAGCAGCCTCCAGAGAAAGTTATTTATCTCTTTACACCACCAATCTTACAGCCTTTTGTTGCTTTGTGATAAAATCAGACTTGATAAAAAGTTTCCTGTCTCTAGACACTGGTATTCAGAAATACGGAAAGATCAGATATTCTTTTCAATGTCTCTATTTTTACAGACTTCTACCCAAAACTTAGATTTTCTATAGACTTATTTGTTAGAATTTAAGAGATTCTCTCTCTCTCTCTCTCTCTCTCTCTCTCACACACACACACACACACACACACACACACACACTCGTGTTGCACAGGAAAGAGTTCACCAATTTCAGCGACTTTTTAGGTGACTTGTTTGCCGTGGGAACAACAACAAAATACAGCATAGGCTGATTTCTCCCACCCCCTGCTAGGCCCTGGAAATTGACATCTATGTGTAGGATGCTCTCTTTACAACACAACACAGTTTAGCCCTAATGATTATGTCACAGCTACCCAGAAGCAAAAAAGGATGGCGATAGGATAGCTAGAAATCGGGAACAGGCCATCCACTCTTGAAGCCCTCGCCTCTTCCCGCTTCCTTGCCTACCAAGGTGAGAAACTGCCTGCCCGCCTGCCTCCGTCCCCACAACTAAGTGGATAACCAAGCAGTGGGTCCTTTAGCTTTGGAGGATGGGGCTCTGGGCTAGGGAAGAGTCTGCAGGAAGTGCCTGCCAGAATGGGCTTATTGCTCTAGAGCCATTCCTACTCCCTTCACACTGTGCATTTAAGACCTCGGCATTTAATAGCTCCCTGAGACAGGTAGAGATGCAGATTTTACTCTGAGAAATAGACAAGCGCCAACCTGTCCCGGCCCTAGCCGGGAGATTCACAAGTGCCCTCGTTCACAAGTTTCACAAGTGCCCGCATCGCTGCCTCCTGCACTCCTCTGCAAATGCCCTGGCACACCCGCGACCACGTATCCCTGAGTTTCCTAGCTTAGTTCACCCCTTTTTGTCCAAGTCAGCAGCCCAGTGAGCATTCCAGGGTCAGTCCTGGTGTTCAGAGTAAGGGCAATCTTCCACCTTTCCCTGCTGGATCACAAAGAGGAGCTGGGAGATTCGCTGTTTTCCCCCACAACCGGCACCTGCGCTGGCCCAGAGCACAGGGTCCACCTGTGCCATCGCTAGATGAAGAGTCCCTCACCGCGCGCTGCCTGGGCGCACAGCTGGTGTGCGGCGCTCACCACCTCTCCTGGACTCAAGGGTGCTCCCGGCTCACGCTTCTCGGGGCTTCCCGGATCCGGGTTCCCTTTCCCCTCTCTCACTTTCTTCCTTCATTCGCTCAGCTCTCAATTTTTCCTCCCGTCCTCACCCCATCAGCTCTAACCTATAATCAATTCCCGCCTTCTGCCCCTCCTTCCTGGGCTTCTCTTAGCTCGGTTCCCGCGACCCCACTATTCGTCCCCGCTCACATTTCTGCACCGCCCTGCCCTTCACTCCAGCGCGCAGCAGGCCGGGCAATCCGACCGTGCAGTAAGCCGCCCTCCGAACCGCTGGCGCAGTTTTCAGACTCGCCCACTGCCCAGAGACCCGGTGCCCACATCCAGCTCTGCTCTCGCCTTCTCCCTTGAAAGAGACTCCTTGGGGGCTCCCCAGGTCAGAGTACCCCGCCCGGGGAATCATGCTGGTCTCTGGGGCGACCCAGCTGTCAGAGACGACAGGTCTATTTTAAGCCTTCCACCCAGTGTCCCCATCCTGAGGACGCGGGCGCGGGTCCAGGGACTCGGGTAACACCTTGCCAGCAGGATCCCGGGCGGTCGCGGAGCCAGCTCCCCGCGGCGGAGTCGGGCCTCTCAGCCAGGCAGGCGGCGCGGCCACGGAACGCAGTCCCAATACAACCAACTCGAAATCCAAGAGCCCAGGGAATCCCAGTGCGGGGGGCAGAGGTGCCCCATGCCCCAGCCCCCCTGGAATAGGCTACCTTGGCACAACCGCTTCTCCTTGAAAAGAAGTCACACATGAGCCCGCCCAATCAGTCTCTTCCCTCCGTGTGCCCTAGTTTACGTTATTTCTAGTCAACCGAGTCATTAGGCTGCAATAACCCACCCAAAGCGTGAATGTTTGGAAAATAATAAGAATTAGAAACTATAAGCATGTCATGAAGAGCCCCAGACATAAGCCCCAGACGACTGAGAGACCGGTCTGCACACGTGTGCATGTCCCCCGTGCATACACACAGGCACCCATCCGATAGGCTGGGATCCACCTGCAAGTTTGGACATTGATAAGTCTCTAAGTCTAACAGGAAATACAAAAAAAAATTCACTCACCCGCCTCTTTTACTACCCTTTCCAGACTGGGATTCAGGGAAAGTATCAGAAAGGGATGGATGGAGAGACCTTTCTTTCTTTTCTTTTCGCCTTTCTAAAGAGTGGAAATTTCCATCATGTGATAGGGGCAACATCCCCAGTGTCGCGTTTCCTGCGGACCCTGCCTTCCAGGCCAGCCACCAATCGTCAGGCGGCAACCTGAGAAGTAGACCAAAGCATCCTCCCAGGTGGGGCTGAGATGTCCAGCTGTCCTTCGGGAGTGAAGCCTGGAAGCCCCGTCCCTGCTCCCTCTTTCCTGGGTCCGGGATAACCGAGAAGATCTTGGTGTGGGTTTATTTTTCGATGGTTAGATTTCTTCCATGAGTCAAGGTTGCATTTATTGGATCTGTCCTATAAGCTGAAGTACACGTGGATCTTTATTTTAAAGTCTGTAAAAGAGTGTTCAGGGTAGGTGACTCACTAAATTTCCTCCTGGTATGGAGGTGACAAACGTGAACTTTACATAAAGAAAAAGAAACATTTGAGGAAGGAGTACAAATGAAAAACCTGTCATTCACAGTAAACGTCACTTTATGCATGAAAGAAATGGGATAACTTGCTAGTACTTAAGAGTGGGTCTTTGCTGATAATTTTTTTTCTAGAATTCCAGTTTAAGCACAATCCTCAGTATATATGAAGAAGGAATTAGGCTATAATAATAAATAGCACTCTAACTTCAATTCTGTTTGTTAAAGTTACAACCTACCATTGTAAAGAAAATTATTTACGTTAAAACTATTCTCTAGTATTAAACAAAATTCTTGTTTCAAAGAAGGCCTATGTAACAAATATGTTCACAATCCCCCATTTATTTAGTAGTGAGTTGTTATTCTTTAGGGAAAGAAAGTTATGCTATGGAGACCTTGACCCCACAGTGTAACTAACTCACCAGGCAGCACAATTTACCTTCTGTATTCTCACACATCCGGTTTAACTTTATTCAGAATGGCAAGTTTCACTGCCTGTCCATACTGTCCACCTAGAACTTTCTCGTTTTATAGCTCCCAATAACTAAAATCAGCAACAGCTTAGTGCTTTAAAAAAATAACAGCAGAAACTCACCTGGATAATGCATAATAATCAGAAACACTAAGAACACTGCATTAATGCACACACGCATACACATCAAACTGCACTAGGACAATCTGACAATACAGATTCAATAGAAGGATGATGTAACACATTTTCACTGGGGCTACAATTTCAGAACCTAGAAAAAATTATATAAAAATGTTTGTTTTATAAAAACTGATTTTCTTCTAAGCCCCCAAGCAAATATGGCAAACCTCTCTATCATAGCAAGAAGTTTACATTTTGTGGAATTAGACTATATCAGAATAGTTTTGAATTCCTTATAAGCTTGTTGAAACTAGATTCTCTTCACATTATCACACTTCTCCATTGATTCTTATTTTATAAATATAAACATCTTTTATAAAGCTACTAAAATGTCAAAATTGGTAGGATTTGGAGAGAATTAGTGAGATCAAGGTAGATACACATTTCTCTTTTCCTAACCTGCAATTTAGTAAAAGCAAAACTCAGGTTTATAAAACAAAAAGCCATTCCAGAGAAGGAAGACTCAAATGAAGATAAGATCATTTGAGTCTTCTCAAGATAAGTAATTCCACGACACAAACTGGTTTACTGTGCAACTGCTCAACTTTTTTTTTTCTTTTTTTTTTTTTTTTTTTTTTTTTTTGAGACGGAGCCTCACTCGTCGCCCAGGCTGGAGTGCAGTGGCACAATCTCGGCTCACTGCAAGCTCCGCCTCACGGGTTCACGCCATTCTCCTGCCTCAGCCTCCGGAGTAGCTACACCCGGCTAATTTTTTGTATTTTTAGTAGAGACAGGGTTTCACCATGTTAGCCAGGATGGTCTCGATCTCCTGACCTCGTGATCCGCCCGCCTTGGCCTCCCAAAGTGCTGGGATTACAGGCGTGAGCCACCGCGCCCGACCGCAACTGCTCAACTTTTAAAAGGTCTGCTTATTTAATCAGTTCTTGACATCTATATCTTAGCTAGTACAGAAGAGATCAAAAGCAGTGGTTCATGGTCTAATGTAATAGAGAACTATGAGTTATGCATTTATATGTGCTAGTAATATTAATCAGGTTGTGGGTTGCGGTTGAATGAGTCTTGTATTCATCTATAAAATAATAAAATTATGGCTATTATACATCAGTAGAGTCTGAGAAGATCTAACGCAATGCCTGGGTAGGATAAGACAACTGACAACTCTTTATTTTCTATGTTACAATAAAAAATTTGAACCATTAATGGCCACATTGAATCTGCTCACCAATCCTCAAGGGTTTCTTTTAAACTAGTGTTTGAAAGAATGGGAAGCAATTCTAACTAATGACATGAGTATTCCTGAAGGCCACATTGTGAAACACATTTTGGTTTCTCCTCAGATCATTCACTGGCTGTAGAGTACGTAGCTTGATTTAGAATCTCAGAGTCGCCACCTACTAGCTATGGAAACTTGGATAAGTCTCTTTAGCTCTTAGTGGCTCAGTTTCTCATCTGAAAAATACAGAATGTTTCCTGATACATTGCTTTCCTGGCTTAAGTCAAGTTCAGACAGTACTACAAACACACTTAGTGATGGAGAAAAACAGAAGCTTACAGAACAGTTAGAATTTACTCATCATTTTGATAAAGCTGAATTGATTGGAACTCTCTAAAATTATTTTAACACTCTGGTTTTAGGAGTGGTCATTGGTTTTGTTGTGGTTGCTTTTGTTTTAAGAAAAATCTATATTTAAAAATTTATGAAATATATTTTTCAGAACTGAAGCTAATACTTGTAGACAGAGTTCTATGCTGCAACAAGTTTAAAAAACACTGTTACAATTATCATGATTCCTCAAAGGTTTTTTTTTTTAAATAGATGTACATATTATCTGAAGCACATGTGATAATTTAATACATTCATATAATTTGTAAAGATCAAATCAGTGTAATTGAGCTATTACCTTAAATATTTGTCTTTTCTTTATACTAGAAGCATTAAAATTATTCTCTTCTAGATATTTTGAAATATACAATCAATTATTATTGTTAACTATAGTCATCCTACTAATCTATTATATGCTAGGGCTTATTCCTTCTATCTAATTGCACTTTTGTACCCATCAATCTTCTCTTTATTTTGATGAGATCCACTTTTTTAG
Source organism: Nomascus leucogenys (assembly GCF_006542625.1). Taxonomy (NCBI): domain Eukaryota; kingdom Metazoa; phylum Chordata; class Mammalia; order Primates; family Hylobatidae; genus Nomascus; species Nomascus leucogenys. The sequence goes on from NC_044391.1 coordinate 67,591,647, forward strand.
CTCCCATATATCACTGAGAAAATGCAATATTTGTCTTTCTGTGTATGGCTTATTTTAGTTAGTATAATGACCTCCAGTTTTATCCATGTTACTGCAAATGACAGGATGTTATTCTTTTTTCAGCTGAATAATATTCCCTTGTATATATATACCACATTTTCTTTATCCATTCTTCCATCAATGGACACCTAGATTGATTCCACATTTTGGCAATTTTGAGTATTACCACAAAAAACGTGGAATTTTAGATATAGCTTCAATATATTGATTTCCTTCCTTTTGGATATATACCCAGAAGTGGAGCTGTTGGATTATATAGTAGTTCTATTGTTAGTTTTTTGAGGAACCTCCATACAGTTTTCTATAATGGCTATACTAGTTTATATTTCCACTAACAGTGCATGAGGTTTCCCCTTTCTCCATTTCCTTGCCAGCATCTGTTACTTCCTATCTTTTTGATAAAAGCCATTTTAACTAGGGTGAGATGACATCGTTTTTTAAAAAAAGATTAAATGTAATTATATATGTTTTTCTAACTTATATTTTAAGTTCAGGGGTACATGTGCAGGATGTGCAGGTTTGTTACATTGGTAAACGTGTGTCATGGGGGTTTCTTGTACAAATTACTTCATCACCCAGGTATTAAGCCTAGTACCCATTAGTTATTTTTCCTGATTCTCTCCCTCATTCCACCCTTCACCCTCTGATAGTCCCCTGTGTGTTGTTCCCCTCTATATGACCATGTGTTTTCACCATTTAGCTCCCACTTATAAGTGAGAACATGCGGTATTTGGTTTTCTGTTCCTGCATTGGTTTGCTAAGGCTAATGGCCACCAGCTCCATCCATGTCACTGCAAAGGACATGATCTCATTCTTTTTTATGGCTGCATAGTGCTTATTGTCATTTTGATTTGTATTTCTCTGATGATTAGTGATGTTGAGCGTTTTTTCATATGCCTGTTGGCCATTTGTATGTCTTCTTTTGAAAATTTTCTATTCACATCCTTTTCACATCCTTTGCTCGTTTTTTTAATTTTAGGGGTTTTTTTTGCTATTGAGTTATTTGAGCTTCTTGTATATTCTGGTTATTAATTACTTGTCAGAAGGATAGTTTGCAAATATTCTCCCATTCTGTGAGTTTTCTCTTCCCTTTGTTGATTTGTCGTTGTTGTTTGCCATGCAGATTTGTCTATTTTGGCTTTTGTTGCCTGTGCTTTTTAGGTCTTGCACAAAAACTCTTTTTCCAGATCCATGTCTTGGAGAATTTTCCCCAATGTTTTCTTCTAGTAGTTTCATAGTTTCAGGCCTTAGATTTAAGTCTTTAATCCATTTTGATTTGATTTTTGTGTATGATGAGAGATTAGGGTCTAGTTTCCTTCTTCTGCATGTATATATCCAGTTTTCCCAGCACCATTTCTTGAAGACTGTCCCTTCCCCAGTGTATGCTCTTGGTGCCTTTGTCAAGAACGTGCTGGCTGTAAATGTGTAGATTTATTTCTGGGTTCTCTGTTATGTTCCATTGGTCTATATGTCTATTTTTATGCCAGTACTATGCGATTTGGTTACTATAGCTTTGCAGTATATTTTGAAATCAGGTAGTGTGATACCTCTAGCTTTGTTCTTTTCAACCGGGATTGCTTTGGCTATTTGGGGTGTTTTGTTCTTTGAGGTTTTTAGTTAGTCAAAAGCTCGTTGACACTCTTAAGGTGGGATAGAGCATGCAGTATTTCTCTATGATCATGATTTGTGAAGGAATATCTCACAGGTTTAATGATCCAGAGAACCATTAATAGACTTTAATATAAACATATACCTTAGGAAGGACATAGAACATAATTATTATTTAAACACCATATGACAGTGCTATGAAGTTCATTGGTTTATGGATTATCGTTGTGAAGTCTGATTGCAGTGATTTTAGTAGGCTTTTATATAATTAATGTTTTATTTGACAGTAGAGTTTTAACATGAGTTATTTTTCAAAGAATAATTATCATAATTAGTAAAGTGGCTTTAGGTTTCAAAGTATCTTCACATGTGTTATGCTACTTTATATCAAAACAATCCTGTGATGTAGGTATTTTTATTTTCCACTTTCAATGGGAGAGGAAATTGGGTTCAGAGAGGTTAAGTTACTTTTCCAAAGACATGGAGCCAATAAATGACAAAACTAAAGTATGAACTAGGTTTTCTGGCTCTAAATTCAACATCCCTCCTTCCATAGCTCACTTCCCTTTTCTTCTGAGCATTTTCTTTACTGATACTCGTTATTGCTTTTCTGTCTACAGTGGAGCCAACCCCAAATGGCATGTTTAGCCATACAATTATGATTTTAAAAATATATTTCTATAAAGTAATTCTTTTGCTTTGTCATAACTGCGGGAACCTCTGTAAGTCTTCTAATGATAGTAAAATGTTTTTATTTTATATGAATTTGGATTTGATTTATGTTGAAACCTTAGTTCAAGAGAGGTGACTAATTGATCCGTATACTTGGGTGGTCTTTATATCCTACAATTGCTCCAATTCTGGGTATTTGCTTCCTTTATTCATTGGTTGCCAGAATTAAACTCAAGTTTCCTATTATTTGCCTTCTGAAGAGATAGAGAATATTAATCTATTTTCTAATTTTCACAAGGCTAACTCTAAAATGAAACAAAACTTGCAAAGTTCTACAGAAACATTCAACTTTTCATCTTCAAATGCAGGAGATGGGTGTCATGAAAGGGGTCAGAATTAGGTGCTCATTTTCATTCCCCTCCAGTGTTTGGTGGTTCAGTGCTGCAGTGTTGTTTCTATTCTGTCTCATCATATAATCAGTTGTTTGCATGTTTCCTCTTGATCCTGCAAGTCCTGTAGATGCTTTATCGGAATATTTTTGCGGAATAAATCAGCAAATGGATGGATGGATAAATCAATTCAAGCTTTTCTACTTTTCAGAAGTTTTGCTGAGTAAATAATTTTATTAAAGATGAGAATATAATTGTATCAAACAAACCTTTTTGATTGAAATCCTACTATGAAAAAGACTTTGGAATGTAGGGGTTCTAAAATTACAACCTAATTTGATGAGGACCCTTACCTTACTTTGGTCTGGAAGGGAGAAACCTTCCTAACCTATGTGATACATTGGAGGATTTGAATCTGACTGGAGTCATCTTCTGTGCCTCTTCATGCAACAGCCACTGACCAGGAGCCAATCTGCCTCCTACTCCCCTTGGGGGACCAGTGCCTTTCCAGCCCCTTCTCTGATGAGACTCTCAGAAAGATGGAAGGTCTGGACCTGGCCCTTGTCTCTCATTGCCGTCCTGCCTGATCAGCCCACAAATGCAGGACTCTACATAATGCCAAGTTCTGAAGAGTGAAACACATGTCAGGGGTATTCCAGAATAGAAGAGTAAACTTGAAATTCTGGCTAATTTGGCTGCACAAAGGAAGGCCTCGGCACAAACACCTTCTCAAGGAAGTTGTGACACTGACCTCCCTTGAGATGTCTCTCCCTCTGGGCTCGGCCTGCCCATAGATAGCCCCCTATTCAAGTCTGGTGACCCCATCTCCTTCCTTGGAAAACCAGGGGCTGTCCACATTTACTCATCCTCTGATACAACAGTTATTTATTGGGTACCTCCTAAAGGCTAGACGCTAGGAACAGAATAGTGAGCAAAACCAGGCACAATCCCCATCTTTGTGGAGTTTATAATTTGGTAGAAGCAAATATTTTAATAAAAAAGTGAGAGGAATAAATACAGGATGACAAAACTGCAGGGATGAAAAGATACACTGGGTCTGGGGAGAGACTTCACTGAGGAAATGACTCAAAGATGAATATGAGAAAATGTTTGTTTCTTAAAGACGATTGCAACTCAGCATATTTATATGCTGTAGGATGCCCAGTCCTGCAGTTGAAGCAGGTTATGAGCTGGTGCTCCTGAGATGGTGGGAGGAGGGGGATTCATCTCAGTGGAGCAGTTGCCTTAGGTAGCAAAAGGGACACCTGACTTCCTCAGCTGTTCTCTACTCATTTTCTCCAGAGCCAGATAAGCTCTAGTCTCCAAAATGAGATAAATGTGGGACTAAAATTCCAGTTCTATCTCCCCACCATAGGCTGGTCTATGTGACTAGGTTTCCTGTGAATCTATACACCTCTCAAAGACAATGCATTACTTTTCTAGAGATAGCCAGGGTTACTTTTATTATCCTGGCCCTTTCTTAATAGCTGAAAATCTCATCCACCCCCCAATACAGTGCTTTTGTCTTTGCCCTGCCCTAGGTCAGCCACATGGCTCTAAACATCAGAGTACACTACTTGTCAGTGGTTGCTCCCTTTGCTATCTGGGAGAAATGATCTAGCTCGGTGGAATCTTTTTGATATCGGATCCTCCACTGCTGAGCAAGATGGGGCGTAAAGGAATTTGTTAATTCAACTTGCCACAAAGAGTTCAGAAAAAAAAAAGTCTGACTCTTATAATAAACCAGACTGTGAACTGGAAAAACCTTCTGAGTGAGTCAGAAAGGAATGAGCCTCTGATACAAGGCCAGAATACCTCCACTTTAAGGAGGATTTGGTACTTGATATCAAGAGAGGTTCCTTTAACCCTTAGACACATGAACAAACAGAAAAGTGGGAAAGTCAATATGAAACTGAGATTTACACGCAGTCCTACATTTGTTCTTCAGTTTGTGTTGACATATTGCAGCATGTAGTATGTTAGGAAAGACGTGTTGCAAGATCCTGCAATATTTAATGTGTAAAGGACAAAGTCACACTTTAATGCTAGGTTCTGATTTTGCGTTTTTTAATGCAACCAGTTTTCATGCTACCAGTATAATTTGTATCATCAAGGGTAAATCTCACCAGATAAACTCAACCATCCCTTTTTAAAGGTATGAGTTAGTATATGAGTTTGTCTAGATGATCATGGCATTTGATATCCAAATATAAATTCCAAACATCCTCATCAAATAAAGTCTTCTGCTCATCAACCCATTATTCTGTTACCCTTGATGTCAGTTTAAAATTATCCCACCATGGAGAGTCCCTACCCTTTACCTAAGCACAATCTTCTTTAGGTTGGCGATAAACAGAAGAGTAAGTTGGATGGAGGGTGACTTTGGTACACTGTCCAACCTTCTCCTTTAAGTGTCTTTCCTTTTCCTATTGTCCCTTGATGCCTGTCCACTGCTCTATTTCCTATTTCTTGCAGGGCAAAAACGTTAATTCTACAAAGTATGAAAGCAAATTCTCTACTCTTCCTCTGGGTGTGGTGTCTCAATCTCTAGATACTCCATCAAAATTTAGTGTCCTTTCATTTTATCAGCAGCTTGTTCTTACTTAGATATCAGCAGACTGAATATCTAGGGGAAGCAAGCCTTTAGGCACTACCAAAACCAAAATCCACAGGGAGTTACCTCTTCTGCGTGCCTCCAGAGCAGGCCCTGTAAAGACCTACATTATGGGCAGCCTAGGAGATGTCCTGATATGAGACAGGCTCACCCTTTCCAGAGCTGACCTAGAAAACATATAACCATTTGACATCTGTCTAATATGTCTTCAGCTTTCTCTTTCCCCATTGACAGATGGCATCCCAGGGTTCTTATGTTCTCATTCTTCTTTAATTCTTTATTAAAACCTGTTCAGAGAAAAAGGCCTGATAAGCCCACTGGATTAAGATGTGAGAATAAAGCTACTATCTTCTGCTTATTAAGCCACAATTTTCTGAACACTTACATGCTGGATAATATTAAGATACAGAGACAAATTAGACGCTCTCTATTCTTAACAGTGTAGTCTGGTGGAGGGGCGTAAAAAGAAGAATTCTACATGAAAGTAATTGTGGGGATGGCAGGGAACAGTGCTAAGAAGACTGTACAAAGGAATGTAGAACTAAGTAGCCTCATGGTTCCAACTGACATTGTTGGAACATACCTAAATACCCTCCCAAAAGCAACCATTCTTTGCTATTTGAAGGGTTCCTCTTTCCCAAGAATATTTGCATATTAACAGAATAATAAAATAACCTTCAGGCCAAAGGGATGAATCTCAGGTACCAGAAAGGAATATGAATATCCTTTTAGTCTCTAATGGCTGACAGAGCAATCACAGGTTTGCATCACATTTATCTGCAGCTTGGGGTAAAATAGAAACTCCCAGACTCCATTCTGGAGAAGATGGTTCAGTAATAATGTTGGGCTGTGGCCCTTGAATCTATATTTTCATGGCCTACCACAGGTCATTATAATGGGTAGCCAGATTTGTAAACCGCTGTTCTATCTCTTGAAATGCATAAAATTAAACCAGGTCAAAAGGACGCCTATTTGGGAGGTAAGTTCTCACCACTTCCTAGGACCCTATCTTAATGTCAGGGAATGACTTCGGCCCAAAGAGCCTTGTGTTCTTTGTGCTTCAGCATCAATACCTGCTGTATGGCTCCTGCTTGCTCCTAAGACCAGGTCCATGAATTTCAGCAGCTGGTGCCAACTGGCCTGAAGCCTGCACCAGGTCAATGTTTTGTAAAGTAGGCTCCCAGGATGGCACCTTGAATGAGAATACAAAACATTATCTAGTCCCACTACAGACTTACTGAATTATACTTTCTGGGATGAACCCAGGGATCTACATTTTTAACAGTTTCCCCAAGTGGTTCCTGCTCCCGCTAAACTGGGACTATCTAGACCAAGCTCACCCACTGAGGAGACAGATTTGAGGAATGCATTGAGAGGGTGGCAGGTCCAGCAGGTCAAACACAGAACGCACAGATCTGGTAACAACCAGCCATAGTGTGGAGGAGGAGGAGGGCCAAGCAAAGGGAGTGAATCAAGGTCTTGACCTCTAGGCAGAATTAGGAAATTCTAGGCAGTGGTGTGGAGGGAGCGGAGAAGAGACCTGGGATAGGAAACTCAGGGGCACTTTGGTCATGGACTTCTATTATCATGGTCCTGGGAACTGGGGACAGGATACCAGTCCCTCCAAGGAAACTAGAGTCCAAGGCAGGTTACAGAGGGAGAATTTAGATTAGATGAAACAATGCAGAAACCTATTGTCAATTCTGGCTACCCAAGTGACTCAAGGAAGAGTCCCTGAATATAAGATTCCTCTGGCCTAAGGTGAAACTGATTCTGCAGGTAGAAAATAATATGGCAGCTATGAGTAAAGGGAGGCTAAAGGCTAGATAGGACAGCACTTGACCACACTACATTGCCCTGGGAAAAAGGAGGATGGCCATGGCATCCTCCCTGCTGGAGGAAGAAATTCATACACCTGAACTTGGGTGTAATCATTCTATAGTAAGATGTTCTCATAGTACCCCAGTCTTAATGAGGAAATAATTATAAAGAAAAGAGAATGCTGATTAGCTGCAAAAAAGCACTCAATTCTATTTTTATTTATGAAAACCAGCTGTTTTATGTAGCCAGCAAAATTAATTTGTGTAACTTTTGCTTATTTTGGTAACAAAAGAAAGTGAAATAAAAGAATGTAAAGGATAGTACGTAACCAAGAGATGTACACAAACTTTAGTTAAAACAGTTCCATGCTGGAGATGCTTTATAAAAACTGGCATTTTATCAGCAACTTTTTATGTGAATTGTAATAAATAGCAATTTTTAAAAATGTGAAATGATGCGAAAGGATAAACTCATCCATTGTCTCTTTCTATATGCAAGGGACTATACCAAATGTCGTCAAACATTAACTATTCATTCATCAATATTCAGTGCCTATCCATTCTAAGATACAAAGTTCTATTCCTACATAAGCTTAAATGTAATAGAGGATAATATAATATGCATGATGTGATATGGTATGATATTGTATAACATAACCTAACATAATATAATTTTGTTACTTACATGCAATATATATAATCTCCTATCAAAGCAACACTAGGACCTGGTTCCTCTGTTTCAAAACACCCCTAATTATTTCTAAGTGTATCCAGTGAGGGAACCTCTCACATGCCCGTAGACCAGCTTGTCATCAGCAGTTGTCCCCTGATTCTCTTCCTATGTTCTGGCACCTATTTCACTCCAGCTGTTGATGGAGCCACTTAGAAAAGTTCAGAGAGTGACACCCTTGCCCACCCCCAAAGTGTGGTTGCCAAGAATTCCCAAGCTTCTGTCCCAAGGAGGCCCCCACCTGGATGGGCTTGGCAGTGGTGGGGAGAAAGGAATCCTGAGTTCCTTAGGACCCAGGGCAGGAACCAGAGGTCATGCCAGCCCCTGCATTCTCCTCTTCCTCCTTTTTGCTCTGCCCCTTCCTCCTCCTGCCATAAAAGCCTCTCCTACATGTTAATGGCAAGAAATTAGTTGAGCGCAGAAGACAGAAAGGAGTTGGGGCCTGGCAGTTCCTGCGTTAGCAGTATCCAAGCCCAAAGACTCCAATGTGAGTTTCTCAACTGCTGGACTCATGCCTGGGCTATGATTTAGTACTGAGGATAGCAATCTTTTTCTGTATGCTTCTTTAGGACAGCTACCAAGGAGTATTGACTCTCACTCCTATGGTTTGGGAGGCAAATATTGCTTTTAGGCAAATATTATTTTAACTCTATGTGGAATAGGAAGAGAGGCAGGTAATTTGTAAGTATTTAGAATGCCAATATTTAATGAAGGAATATGACATCAGAAGATATTAACTGAATTTTTCTCTTCTGGTAAATTATCTGTTTGCATTGCTTTGGGAAACACATGCAAAAGTTGGCTATTAAGTTTTCTTTAAAAGATACTGGGAATGTGGCTTCCCATTACTATGTATTAACACCTCACCAATAAGTACAGTAGCTAGTGACTTAACTCTGACAAAACAATTAGTGCACTTGTGGGGACTGTGATCTGTTTAGCATCAGGAGAGGCTGGAGGGAAAGACACTGGCAGACCTCAGGCTTCCACTTTAGGAAGCTGAGGCCCCCAGACCTGGCCTCTCAGAGAGAAATTTGTTCTCCCCTTTCTTTTTCTGGGCCAGAAGGCTAAAGGATCTATTTAGATTTCAGAGCAGTGGAGGTGATACTGGGAGGGGTAGGGCAGAGGAGGTAAGATGGGAGGAGCTTGCTTTGCTCCCTTGGCCTCACACTGGGTGGCTTTGGGGTCGCAGTGGCTTTAGGTCATCTGAGACCCCAGTTCTTGGTTCTCTGCCATGATTAGGAACAAATCTTCATGGTCTAGGAACATTTACTTTTCTCCACTCCCAGGAGCCCCGCCCTTCTGCCCTGAAGATTAGGCACAGCCGTGCCCTGAAGTTAACAGAAAAGACAAAGACCCATGGCCCCTAAAAATGGGAGATGTATATACAACATTTCTCTTACATTTAAAAAACAGGGAGCTCTTCAGGGGCTCCTGATAAAGAAAGTGCGTAAGAATCACACAATTCTCAGTATTTCCCCTCTCCCCCACCTTTCCACCCAATTCATGTAGGCACTAAAAAGAAATTTGAAAATATATGCCTAAGTGCCTGGCCCTTGTGGTGAAAGATGCCTCAAAGATGCAGAGATGGAATTTCCAAGCTGCAATCACAAATCCCTATATAACTTCTTTCATGGAGACATTAATAACATACAATATATGCTTGGGAAAGAGGAAGAATCTGAAGAGCTCCATTCCCTGTTTGCAAAGTGAAAAGTTAAATTTTTCTATTTATTCAATGAACATTTCTTGAATATCTGAATTCTCTATGCCAGATGACATGATACATGCATGAGAAGGTAGCTAATAATCTTTGAGGATGACAGGCTCAAGTGGGTTTTCAAGGTGGTTAGTACAGTGACAGAGGTCAGCTAAGTAAAAAGTGTGTGTTCAGAGAGAGGACACTCTGCTCCACCTGGGGAAAAAGAGAGTGAGGAAGGAACTTCCTGAGGAGGTAACACTTAACCTGACGCTTAAAGAATTATGAAAGAAGGGACCAAGACAGCATGATCTTGCTGATAGATGATGGTTGATGAAGAACGTTACATGCGGCTGGTCAGGTGCGGTGGCTCATGCCTATAATCCCAACAATTTGGGAGATCGAGGGGGGTGGATCACTTGAGGTCAGCAGTTCAAGACCAGCCTGGCCAACATGGTGAAATCCCGTCTCTACCAAAAATATAAAAAATTAGCCACGTGTAGTGGTGTGTACTTATAATCTCAGCTACTTGGGAGGCTGAGGGAGAAGAATCGCTTGAATCCAGGAGGTGGAGGTTGCAGTGAGCCAAGATCATGCCACTGCACTCCAGCCTGGGCAACAAAGCGAGACTCTATCTCAAAAAAAAAAAAAAAAAAAAGTACATGCTGTTCCCCTTGTTCTGATACTGCTCATGAGATGTGAACTCTGCTGTTCCATTTTACAGATAATTGAAGGCTCACGCAGAAATTTCCACCAGGAAAGCTCTTTACTTCCTCTTTCAGAACATGGCTACTATGCCATTGATATTATTCCTTTAATATTATTTATCCCATTAATAATTCTAATTGTTTAAATGATTTATACATCTTATCCTCAATATATACTGTTACCTAAAATCAGTAACAAGGTTGTCTGCTCTTGTCATTTTTATTCAATATTGTGCTAAAGGTTCTATCCTGGGCAATTAGGCAAGAAAATGAAGTAAAAAACATCCAGATTGAAAAGAAAGTAAAACTATCTCTATTTGCAGATGATGTAATCTAGTATAAAGAAAATCCAAAAGGATGCACAGCAAACTATTAGAACTAATAAATTGGTTCATTGAGGATTCAGGATAAAAGATCAATATGTAAAATCAATTTTATTTCTATACAATTGTAATGAACAATCTGAAAATAAAATTAAGAAAATGATTGTATTTATAGCAGCATCAAAAAGGATAAAATACTTAGGATTACATTTAGTAAAAGAAGTGTAAAGTTATAGTCTGAAAACTGCAATACATTTTGAAAGGAATTTAGAAAAATTTTTAAAATGGAAAGACATTATAGTCTTTTATCCCACAATGAGCGATAGGTGCACCAAAATCTCAGAAATCACCACTAAAGAACTTATCCGTGTAACCAAAAACCAACTGTACTCCAACAACTATTGAAATAAAAATAAATAGTTAAAATGATGGAAAAACACCTCAGGTTACTGGAATAGAAGACCCAACATTGTTAAGATGGCAGCAATACTCCCTAAATTGATATACAGATTCCATGCAATTCCTATCAAAATTCCTACTGTCTTCTTTGCTGAAACTGACAAGCTGACTGTAAAATTCATATGGAAATTCAAGAGGTCACAATAGTCTTGAAGAATAAACTTATAGAGCTCACACCTTCAATTAGTCAAGACAATGTGGTGGTACAGTTATAAATGAAAATATATGCCATCAATGGAACAGATTGATGGCATAGATTCCATTGATAGCATACATCTACTTTTATAGAAGGAAAAGAATCTAACTTTTCTATTTTTTTTTAATCTTCTTACCTCCAAACCTTTGGCAACCACCATTCTGCTCCATGCTTCTATGGATTCAACTTTTTGGATTCCATATATTGGTGAGATCATGCAATATTTGTCTTTCTGTGCCTGGCTTATGCCAGTTAGCATAATGTCCTCCAGGTTCATCCATGTTGTTGCAGATGGCAGGATTTTCTTCTTTTTCAAGGCTGAATACTATTCCATTGTGTATATATTCCATGTTTTCTTTATCCACTCACCTGTTGATGAACACTTAAGTTTATTGCATATCTTGACTATCGTGAGTACTGCTGCAATGAACATGGGAGTGCAGATATCTTTTCAACATACTGACTTCATTTCCTTCAGCTATATGCCCAGATGTGGGATTGCTGGATCAAATAGTAGTCTATTTCATAATTTTTTGAAGAAATTTCATACTGTTTATCATAATGGCTATATGAATTTACATTCCCATCAACAGTGTAAAAAGGTTTCTTTTTCTTCATATCCTCACCTTAACATTTGCTATCTAATTGTCTTTTTGATAATAGCCATTCTAACAGATATGAGGCACTATCTCATTGTGGTTTTAATTTGTACTGCACTTATGATTAGGGATATTGAGCATTTTTTTCATATACTTCTTGGCCTTTTGTATGTCTTCTCTTGATACATGTTTATTTAAGTCCTTTGGCCACTTTTAAATCAGATTATTTGTTTTCTTGCTATTGAGTTATTTGAGTTCTTATATACTTTTGATACTAAATTTCATATCAGATATATGCTTTGCAAATATTTTTTATGTTCTGTAATAGATTATCTCTTTATTCTGTTGATTGTTACGATTGCTGTGCAGCAGCTTTAGTTTGATGCAATCTAATTTTTCTATTTTTGCTTTTGCTGTTTATGCTTTTGGGGTCATATCTAAGAATAATTGCCCTGACCAATGTCAAGAAGCTTTTTCTCTATGTTGCATCTAGTAGTTTTACAGTCTCAGGACTTACATTTAAGCCTTTGATCTATTTTGAGTTAATTTTTATATGGTATAAGAAAAGAGTCTAATTCCATTCTTCTGCATGTGGATATCCAGTTTTCCCAACACTATTTATTGAAACATATTTATTTCCCTGTTGTATGTTCTTAGCAACTTTGTCAAAGATCTGTGAACCCTGAAAATCTGAGACAGGTCTCAGTTGATTTAGAAAGTTTGTTTTGCCAAAGTCAAGGATGCACACCCATGACACAGCCTCAGGATGTCCTGATGACATGTGACCAAGGTGGTTAGAGCGCAGTTTGATTTTATACATATTAGAGAGACATGAGACATCAATCAACATATGTAAGATGAAAATTGGTTCAGTCTGGAAAGGCAGGACAACTCAAGGAGGGAGGGAGCTTCCAGGTCATAGGTTGATATGAGACAAAGGGTTGCATTCTTTTGAGTTTCTGATTAGCCTTTCCAAAGGAGGCAATCACATGTGCATTTATCTCAGTGAGTAGAGGGGTGACATTGAATAGAATGGGAGGCAGGTTTGCCCTAAGCAGTTCCCAGCTTGAATTTTCCTTCTAACTTAGCGATTTGGGGTGCCCAAGATATTTTCCTTTCACATTTACTGCCTTGTCTTTTTAAAAATCTTTTGGAGAAAGCATTTTGGAAGAAAATGAGTCTCTGGTCTTAGGTTTCATCTGATCTATCATGGCTAGGATGGTTTATTCCTAGGCATGTAGGTCCTAAGTTATTAGGAAAGTTCATTTTTAGAAGGTTGTGAATTTTCCTGTCCTATGAAGACGAAATAAGGGGAAGAAGGGAGAAAAACAACAAACAAAAGAACAATCCTGGAAAATTAATATAGGCCACACTACTCTAAAGTCCATACATCAGTAGGTAGGTAGGAAAGTGGCATATGCCCTGGCTCAGAGGGTCCTATGCCCACGGAACCTCACTCTTTCCTAGCACAGCAGTCTGAGATCAAACTGCAAGGCAGCAGCCAGGCTGGGGGAGGGGCACCCACCATTGCCCAGGCTTGAGTAGGTAAACAAAGTGGCCAGGAAGCTGGAACTGGGTGGAGCCCACCACAGCTCAAGGAGGCCTGCCTGCTCTGTAGACTCCACCTCTGGGGGTAGGGAATAGCCAAACAAAAGGCAGCAGAATCCTCTGCAGACTTAAATGTCCCTGTCTGACAGCTTTGAAGAGAGTAGTCGTTCTCCCAGCATGCAGCTGGAGATCTGAGAACTGATAGACTGCCTCCTCAAGTGGGTCCCTGACCCCTGAGTAGTCTAACTGGGAGGCATCCCCCAGTAGGGGCAGACTGACACCTCACACGTCTGGGTACTCCTCTGAGACAAAATTCCAGAGGAATGATCAGGCAGCAACATTTGCTGCTCACCAATATCCACTGTTCTGCAGCCTCTGCTGCTGATATCCAGGCAAACAGCATCTGGAGTGGACCTCCAGCAAACTCCAACAGAACTGCAGCTGAGGGTCCTGACTGTTAGAAAGAAAACTAACAAACAGAAAGGACATCCACACAAAAACCCCATCTGTATGTCACCATCATCAAAGACCAAAGGTAGATAAAACCACAAAGATGGGGAAAAAACAGAGCAGCAAAACTGGAAACTGTAAAAATCAGAGTGCCTCTCCTCCTCCAAAGGAATGCAACTCCTCACCAGCAATGGAACAAAGCTGGATGGAGAATGACTTTGACAAGTTGAGAGAAGAAGGCTTCAGACAATCAAACTACTCCGAGCTAAAGGAGGAAGTTCAAACCCATGGTAAAGAAGCTAAAAACCTTGAAAAAAATTAGTTGAATGGCTAACTAGAATAATCAATGCAGAGAAATCCTTAAAGGATGTGATGGAGCTGAAAATTAAGGCACGAGAACTACATGATGAATGCACAAGCCTCAGTAGCTGATTCAATCAACTGGAAGAAAGGGTATCAGGGATGGAAGGTCAAATAAATGAAATGAAGTGAAAAGAGAAGTTTAGAGAAAAAATAATAAAAAGAAATGAACAAAGCCTCCAAGAAATATGGGACAATGTGAAAAGACCAAATCTATGTCTGATTGGTATACCTGCAAGTGACGGGGAGAATGGACCCAAGTTGGAAAACACTCTGTAGGATATTATCCAGGAGAATTTTCCCAACCTAGCAAGGCAGGACAACATTCAAATTCAGGAAAAGCACAGACTGCCACAAAGATACTCCTCAAGAAGAGCAACTCCAAGACACATAATTGTCAGATTCACCAAAGTGGAAATGAAGGGTTACCCACAAAGGGAAGCCCATCAGACTAATAGTGGATCTCTCCGGAGAAACTCTACAAGCCAGAAGAGAGTGGGGGCCAATATTCAACAGGCTTAAAGAAAAGAATTTTCAATCCAGAATTTCATATCCAGCCAAACTAAGCTTCATAAGTGAAGGAGAAATAATATCCTTTACAGACAAGCAAATGCTGAGAGATTTTGTCACCACCAGACCTGCCCTAAAAGAGCTCCTGAAGGAAGCACTAAACATGGAAAGGAACAACCAGTACCAGCCACTGCAAAAACATGCCAAATTGTAAAGACCAACAAGGCTAGGAAGAAACTGCATCAACTAACGAGCAAAATAACCAGCTAACATCATAATGACAGGATCAAATTCATACATAACAATATTAACCTTAAGTGTAAATGGGCTAAATACTCCAATTAAAAGACACAGACTGGCAAATTGGATAAAGAGTCAAGATCCATCAGTGTGCTGTATTCAGGAAACCTATCTCACCTGCAGAGACACATATAGGCTCAAAATAAAGGGATGGAGGAAGATCTACCAAGCAAATGGAAAACAAAAAAAGGCAGGAGTTGCAATAGTAGTCTCTGAAAAAACAGACTTTAAGCTAACAAAGATCAAAAGAGACAAAGAAGGCCATTACATGATGGTAAAGGGATCAATTCAACAAGAAGAGCTAACTATCCTAAATATATATGAACCCAATACAGCAGCACCAAGATTCATAAAGCAACTCATTAGAGAACTAGAAAGAGACTTAGACTCTCACAGAATAATAATGGGAGACTTTAACACCCCACTGTCAACATAGACAGATCAACGAGACAGAAAGTTAACAAGGATACCCAAGAATTGAACTCAGCTCTGCACCAAGTGGACCTAATAGACATCTACAGAACTCTCCACCCCAATCAACAGAATAGACATTCTTCTCAGCACCACACCACACTTATTCCAAAATTGACCACATAGTTGGAAGTAAAGCACTCCTCAGCAAATGTAAAAGAACAGAAATTATAACAAACTGTCTCTCAGACCACAGGGCAATCAAACCAGAACTCAGGATTAAGAAACTCACTCAAAACCGCTCAACTACATGGAAACTGAACAACCTGCTCCTGAATGACTACTGGGTACATAACGAAGGCAGAAATAAAGATGTTCTTTGAAACCAACGAGAAAAGACACAACATACCAGAATCTCTGGGACACATTCAAAGCAGTGTGTAGAGGGAAATTTATAGCACTAAATGCCCACAAGAGAAAGCAGGAAAGATCTAAAATTGACACCCTAAGATCACAATTAAAATAACTAGAGAAGCAAGAGCAAACACATTCAAAAGCTAGCAGAAGGCAAGAAATAACTAAGATCAGAGCAGAACTGAAGGAAATAGAGACACAAAAAACTCTTCAAAAAATCAATGAATCCAGGAGCTGGTTTTTTTGAAAAGATCAACAAAATTGATAGACCACTAGCAAGATTAATAAAGAAGAAAAGAGAGAAGAATCAAATAGATGCAATAAAAAATGATAAAGGGGATATCACCACTGATCCCACAGAAATAACTACCATCAGAGAATACTGTGAACACCTCTTTGCAAATAAACTAGAAAATCTAGAAGAAATGGACAAATTCCTCGACACACACACCGTCCCAAGACTAAACCGGGAAGAAGTTGAATCTCTGAATAGGTCAATAACAGGCTCAGAAATTGTGGCAATAATTAATAGCTTAGCAACAAAAGAAGTCCAGGACCAGATGGGTTCACAGCTGAATTCTACCAGAAGTACAAGGAAGAGCTGGTACCATTCCTTCTGAAACTATTCCAATCAATAGAAAAAGAGAGAATCCTCCCTAACTCATTTTATGAGGCCAGTATCATCCTGACACCAAAGCCTGGCAGAGACACAACAAAAAAAGAGAATTTTAGACCAATATCCCTGATGAACATCAATGTAAAAGTCCTACATAAAATACTGGCAAAACAAATCCAGCAGCACATCAAAAAGCTTATCCACCATGATCAAGTGGGCTTCATCCCTGGGATGCAAGGCTGGTTCAACATACCCAAATCAATAAATGTAATCCAGCATATAAACAGAACCAAAGACAAAAACCATATGATTATCTCAATAGATGCAGAAAAGGCCTTTGACAAAATTCAACAACGCTTCATGCTAAAAACTCTCAATAAATTAGGTATTGATGGGATGTATCTCAAAATAATAAGAGCTATCTATGACAAACCCACAGCCAATATCATACTGAATTGGCAAAAACTGGAAGCATTCTCTTTCAAAACTGGCACAAGACAGGGATACCCTCTCTCACCACTACTATTCAACATAGTGTTGGAAGTTCTGGCCAGGGCAATCAGGCAGGAGAAGGAAATAAAGGGTATTCAATTAGGAAAACAGAAAGTGAAATTGTCCCTGTTTGCAGATGACATGATTGTATATCTAGAAAACCCCACTGTCTCAGCCCAAAATCTCCTTAAGCTGATAGGCAACTTCAGCAGTCTCAGGATAGAAAATCAGTGTGCAAAAATCACAAGCATTCTTATACACCCATAACAGACAAACAGAGAGCCAAATAGTGAGTGAACTCCTATTTACAATTCTTCAAAGAGAATAAAATACCTAGGAATCCAACTTACAAGGGATGTGAAGGACCTCTTCAAGGAGAACTACAAACCACTGCTCAATGAAATAAAAGAGGATACAAACAAATGGAAGAACATTCCATGCTCATGGGTAAGAATCAATATCATGAAAATGGCCATACTGCCCAAGGTAATTTATAGATTCAATGCCATCCCCATCAAGCTACCAATGACTTTCTTCACAGAATTGGAAAAAACTACTTTAAAGTTCATATGGAATCAAAAACGAGCCTGCATTGCCAAGTCAACCCTAAGCCAAAAGAACAAAGCTAGAGGCATCGTGCTACCTGACTTCAAACTATACTACAAGGCTACAGTAACCAAAGCAGCATGCTACTGGTACGAAAACAGAGATATAGATCAATGGAACAGAATAGAGCCCTCAGAAATAATTCCACATATCTACAACCATCTGATCTTTGACAAACCTGGGAAAAACAAGAAATGGGGAAAGGATTCCCTATTTAATAAATGGTGCTGGGAAAACTGGCTAGCCATATGTAGAAAGCTGAAACTGGATCCTTTCCTTACACCTTATACAAAAATTAATTCAAGATGGATTAAAGACTTAAATCTTAGACCTAAAACCATAGAAACCCTAGAAGAAAACCTAGGCAATACCATTCAGGACATAGGCATGGGCAAGGACTTCATGTCTAAAACACCAAAAGCAATGGCAACAAAAGCCAAAATTGACAAATGGGATCTAATTAAACTAAGGAGCTTCTGCACAGCAAAAGAAACTACCATCAGAGTGAACAGACATCCTACAGAATGGGAGAAAATTTTTGCAATCTACTCATCTGACAAAGGGCTAATATAAAGAATCTACAATGAACTCAAACAAATTTACAAGAAAAAAACAAACAACTCCATCAAAAAGTGGGCAAAGGATATGAACAGACACTTTTCAAAAGAAGATATTTATGCAGCCAACAGACACATGAAAAAATGCTCATCATCGCTGGCCATCAGAGAAATGCAAATCAAAACCACAATGAGATACCATCTCATACCAGTTAGAATGGTGATCATTAAAAAGTCAGGAAACAACAGGTGTTGGAGAAGATGTGGAGAAATAGGAACACTTTTATACTGTTCATGGGACTGTAAACTAGTTCAACCATTGTGGAAGTCAATGTGGCAATTCCTCAGGGATCTATTTGAGCCAGCCATCCCATTACTGGTTATATACCCAAAGGATTATAAATCATGCTGCTATAAAGACACATGCACACGTATGTTTATTGTGGCACTATTCACAATAGCAAAGACTTGGAACCAACCCATATGTCCAACAATGATAGACTGGATTAAGAAAACGTGGCACATATACACCATGGAATACTATGCAGCCATAAAAAATGATGAGTTCATGTCCTTTATAGGGACATGGATGAAAGTGGAAACCATCATTCTCAACAAGCTATCACAAGGACAAAAAACCACACCTCACGTTCTCACTCATAGGTGGGAATCGAACAATGAGAACACATGGACATAGGAAGGGGAACATCACATACTGGGGCCTGTTGTGGGGTGGGGAGAGGGGAGGATAGCATTAGGAGATATACCTAATGTTAAATGATGAGTTAATGGGTGCAGCACACCAACATGGCACTTGTATACATATGTAACTAACCTGCACGTTGTGCACATGTACCCTAAAACTTAAAGTAAAAAAAAAAAAGATTTGAAATAATAAAAAAAAAAGAAAGAAAGTGGCGTATGGTCAGGCATGATGGCTCACACCTGTAATCACAACATTTTGGGAGGCCAAGGCGGGTGGATCACAAGGTCAAGAGTTTGAGACCAGCCTGGCCAATATGGTAAAACCCTGTCTCTACTAAAAATACAAAAAATACTAGCTGGGCATGGTGGCATGCACCTGTAGTCCCAGCTACTTGGGAGGCTCAAGCAGAATTACTTGAACCCAGGAGGTGGAGGTTGCAGTGAGCTGAGATTGCACCACTGCACTCCAGCCTGGGAAATAGAAGGAGACTCCATTTGAAAAAATAAAAAATGAAAGAAAGTAGCTTATGTGTGTAAATAGGTTGCTGTTATTTTCTTCTGAAGTTTAAGTTGTCTAGCTTCAATTCACAGGGCTTTACAAAAGCACAGCTTAGTTTTCAGTGACTCCAAATTAGGAAAAATGGGGGGAAAAAGAAGGAAAAAAATTGAAAACATTATTTTGAAGACTTGTAGCCAAGAGAAATTAGCATTTGATCCAAAGTGTAGAAAATAATAAAAATTGAATAACATTGGGTAAGACTAGAATCTAAAAACAGGTGTACTATAGTTTTTGAAGCATATTTTTTCTCTCTCCAGTTGCCCATTTTTACTAAAGACAAATCATGGTAGGACTGGTGTGCTTTATTATATTTGGCCTAATTATTTTTATACAGTGCAGCAAGAATAATTATTTTTTACATAAGCTTTTAAATTGGCTTTGAGGGAACTTTGTTCCATAGAAGGAATCTCAGATAAGACTTTTTTAAAGCTGAGCCCAGCCATGGATTTGCACCATTAAATATCTAGAAGTTGGGTAAATTCCTCTCCTTTTGAGGTTCCAAGATAAACTTGGGGATCCTGGGCCTGTCAGAAAGTGACATTCTTTACTTATCACATGTCACAACCCTGTACAGGCACTGTGTCAACAGAGTATGAAGCCAGTTTTTCCAAGTGGCTTTTATTGGCTTCATAAGTCAAATTTAATTCCTTAAAGGAAAGCACACCATTCCCGTCAAAGCCTTGGTGAAATAACCAGTTTCTTCAGTTGTGCCCGGTTACAAATGAAAACAGATTCTTACCGCACTTATGTAAATAACTGTATTGTTATAAGTTAAGAATACTCACAAATAGTTTCCAAATTCTGTAGAAATCAGGTAGAGAGAAACAAATATGCTCCAAATTTTGTTCATAGGAGTATAATTTACTCAATTGTTAAAAGCTGTAAATAGCTTAAAAAGAAGTTTTCTTGACTCTGAAAAACAAAACAAAGGATCAGCAACTTTTTAAGCAAAAAGTTAAAAAATTACTTCAGACTTCTATTAGTTTAGTCCATGCAGTTATTTCCTGTTCTACGTGATATTCATGAACATTTCAGCTCTCCATGAGTCCTAAAAGTTTTTCCTCTATTCTGATGTCACAATCTCCAAAGTTATTAGAAACCTCAATCAGTTTTATAGATGATTATAAAACCACCTTCTAAAGAGGGCCAAAACAAGACAACTGTTCATGTATGACAGGAAGTTTTAGGGCAGTCATAGCCAAAGACACAATTGACAGGGAAGTTTGTTACCTCTGTGACACACAATAATTTAACATAACAATTACAATTATTACTGATCGTGTACACTAAGTCCTATCAGAATTATAGGAGTTTCCCATAATTTTGGAAAACATACCAATACCATATTTATACAAATACAGCACAAAGAAAACCAACCACCGTTTTATGTTTTACAATGCTTCCTGTAAAATTTTTATACCAAATAAGCCAAATATGTCATTTTTGGACTTTAGGGAGCCTATTAATAATATCTTTTTTTTTTTTTTTTTTTTTTTTTTTTTTTTTTTTTTTTTTTTTATTATTTAGGTTTTAGGGTACATGTGCACAATGTGCAGGTTTGTTACATATGTATCCATGTGCCATGTTGATTTCCTGCACCCATTAACTCGTCATTTAGCATTAGGTGTATCTCCTAATGCTGTCCCTCCCCCTCCCCCACCCACAACAGTCCCCGGAGTGTGATGTTCCCTTCCTGTGTCCATGAGTTCTCATTGTTCAATTCCACCTATGAGTGAGAACATGCGGTGTTTGGTTTTTTGTCCTTGCGATAGTTTACTGAGAATGATGTTTTCCAGTTTCATCCATGTCCCTACAAAGGACACGAACTCATCATTTTTTATGGCTGCATAGTATTCCATGGTGTATATGTGCCACATTTTCTTAATCAAGTCTATCGTTGTTGGACATTTGGGTTGGTTCCAACTCTTTGCTATTGTGAATAGTGCCGCAATAAACATACGTGTGCATGTGTCTTTATAGCAGCATGATTTATAGTCCTTTGGGTATATACCCAGTAATGGGATGGCTGGGTCAAATGGTATTTCTAGTTCGAGATCCCTGAGGAATCGCCACACTGACTTCCACAATGGTTGAACTAGTTTACAATCCCACCAACAGTGTAAAAGTGTTCCTATTTCTCCACATCCTCTCCAGCACCTGTTGTTTCCTGATTTTTTAATGATGGCCATTCTAACTGGTGTGAGATGGTATCTCACTGTGGTTTTGATTTGCATTTCTCTGATGGCCAGTGATGATGAGCATTTCTTCATGTGTTTTCTGGCTGCATAAATGTCTTCTTTTGAGAAGTGTCTGTTCATGTCCTCTGCCCACTTTTTGATGGGGTTGTTTGTTTTTTTCTTGAAAATTTGTTTGAGTTCGTTATAGATTCTGGATATTAGCCCTTTGTCAGATGAGTAGGTTGCAAAAATTTTCTCCCATTCTGTAGGTTGCCTGTTCATTCTGATGATAGTTTCTTTTGCTGTGCAGAAGCTCTTTAGTTTAATGAGATCCCATTTGTCGATTTTGGCTTTTGTTGCCATTGCTTTTGGTGTTTTAGACATGAAGTCCTTGCCCACGCCTATGTCCTGAATGGTATTGCCTAGGTTTTCTTGTAGGATTTTAATGGTTTTAGGTCTAACATATAAGTCTTTAATCCATCTTGAATTAATTTTTGTATAAGGTGTAAGGAAGGGATCCAGTTGCAGCTTTCTACATATGGCTAGCCAGTTTTCCCAGCACCATTTATTAAATAGGGAATCCTTTCCCCATTTCTTATTTTTGTCAGGTTTGTCAAAGATCAGATAGTTGTAGCTATGCGGCATCATTTCTGAGGGCTCTGTTCTGTTCCATTGATCTATGTCTCTGTTGTGGTACCAGTACCATGCTGTTTTGGTTACTGTAGCCTTGTAGTATAGTTTAAAGTCAGGTAGCGTGATGCCTCCAGCTTTGTTCTTTTGGCTTAGGATTGACTTGGCGATGCGGGCTCTTTTTTGGTTCCATATGAACTTTAAAGTAGTTTTTTCCAATTCTGTGAAGAAAGTCATTGGTAGCTTGATGGGGATGGCATTGAATCTATAAATTACCTTGGGCAGTATGGCCATTTTCACGATATTGATTCTTCCAACCCATGAGCATGGAATGTTCTTCCATTTGTTTGTATCCTCTTTTATTTCATTGAGCAGTGGTTTGTAGTTCTCCTTGAAGAGGTCCTTCACATCCCTTGTAAGTTGGATTCCTAGGTATTTTATTCTCTTTGAAGCAATTGTGAATGGGAGTTCACTCATGATTTGGCTCTCTGTTTGTCTGTTATTGGTGTACAAGAATGCTTGTGATTTTTGTACATTAATTTTGTATCCTGAGACTTCGCTGAAGTTGCTAATCAGCTTAAGGAGATTTTGGGCTGAGACAATGGGGTTTTCTAGATATACAATCATGTCATCTGCAAACAGGGACAATTTGACTTCCTCTTTTCCTAATTGAATACCTTTTATTTCCTTCTCCTGCCTGATTGCTCTGGCCAGAACTTCCAGCACTATGTTGAACAGGAGCGGTGAGAGAGGGCATCCCTGTCTTGTAAAGGGATCAATTCATCAAGAAGAGCTAACTATCCTAAATATATATGCACCCAACACAGGAGCACCCAGATTCATAAAGCAAGTCCTGAGTGACCTACAAAGGGACTTAAACTCCCACACAATAATAATGGGAGATTTTAACACCCCACTGTCAGCATTAGACAGATCAACGAGACAGAAAGTTAACAAGGATATCCAGGAATTGAACTCAGCTCTACATAAAGTGGACCTAATAGACATCTACAGAACTCTCCACCCCAAGTCAATAGAATATACATTTTTTTCAGCACCTCACCACACCTATTCCAAAATTGACCACATAGTTGGAAGTAAAGCTCTCCTCAGCAAATGTAAAAGAACAGAAATTATAACAAACTGTCTCTCAGACCACAGTGCAATCAAACTAGAACTCAGGATTAAGAAACTCACTCAAAACCGCTCTACTACATGGAAACTGAACAACCTGCTCCTGAATGACTATTGGGTACATAATGAAATGAAGGCAGAAATAAAGATGTTCTTTGAAACCAACGAAAACAAAGACACAACATACCAGAATCTCTGGGACACATTCAAAGCAGTGTGTAGAGGGAAATTTATAGCACTAAATGCCCACAAGAGAAAGCAGGAAAGATCCAAAATTGACTCCCTAACATCACAATTAAAAGAACTAGAAAAGCAAGAGCAAACACATTCAAAAGCTAGCAGAAGGCTAGAAATAACTAAAATCAGAGCAGAACTGAAGGAAATAGAGACACAAAAAACCCTTCAAAAAATTAATGAATCCAGGAGCTGGTTTTTTGAAAAGATCAACAAAATTGATGGACCGCTAGCAAGACTAATAAAGAAGAAAAGAGAGAAGAATCAAATAGATGCAATAAAAAACGAAAAAGGGGATATCACCACCGATCCCACAGAAATACAATCTACCATCAGAGAATACTACAAACACCTCTATGCAAATAAACGAGAAAATCTAGAAGAAATGGATAAATTCCTCAACAAATACACCCTCCCAAGACTAAACCAGGAAGAAGTTGAATCTCTGAATAGACCAATAACAGGCTCTGAAATTGTGGCAATAATCAATAGCTTACCAACCAAAAAGAGTCCAGGACCTGATGGATTCACAGCCGAATTCTACCAGAGGTACAAGGAGGAACTGGTACCATTCCTTCTGAAACTATTCCAATCGATAGAAAAAGAGGGAATCCTCCCTAACACATTTTATGAAGCCAGCATCGTCCTGATACCAAAACCTGGCAGAGACATAACCAAAAAAGAGAATTTCAGACCAATATCCTTGATGAACATTGATGCAAAAATCCTCAATAAAATACTGGCAAACCGAATCCAGCAGCACATCAAAAAGCTTATCCACCATGATCAAGTGGGCTTCATCCCTGGGATGCAAGGCTGGTTCAACATACGCAAATCAATAAATGTAATCCAACATATAAACAGAACCAAAGACAAAAACCACATGATTATCTCAATAGATGCAGAAAAGGCCTTTGACAAAATTCAACAACCCTTCATGCTAAAAACTCTCAATAAATTAGGTATTGATGGGACGTATCTCAAAATAATAAGAGCTATCTACGACAAACCCACAGCCAATAATATCTTAAAGGATTAATTCAGTCAGAAAAAGACATAATTTATAATTTGATTTTGGAAAATTTGTCAAACATCAATTGTTTAAAACAGTTGATGTTACAAAATAGGATCATAGGCCGTGGTAAAATTAGTCATTCATTTAACCAAAGTGATAACTCAAGGATTTCAAAAAATGGTGAAAGCCTTTATTCTTTGAGAGAGGAGACTTAATTTCCCAAACAATAAGCCCTAAAAAAAAGCATGAAGTCAATGAAATTTGGTTTCCAAAATTTTATAAATAGTCTATAAAATTTTCATCTTGATCACAGGATATAACTTCCATAAGCCTTTATGACCTTTATAACCTTTATTAAGGAGTCCATTAATGCTTCAAGAAAACCTTGTTAATCTGACATCAGGGCCCATATGCTGGTCTTGCATCAGTATGCCTTTGACATTAATGATTAATTTATAGAGAAACTGAACTTATTTTATCACTCAAAATCAGCCCTTACAATCTCACACACCTATGTCTTCTGCAATAGTTGCTGCACCTTGATGAATTGAATAGCTTTAATTTCTGGCCCTGTGTTTCAAGAAGGCAGTTTACTTTGATTGACATCTACCAGGCCTGAAGATGAGGGTTTAGTTGCTGTCAGTGTTTAAGATTTAGCAGGACTTGGTGTTCGTTTTAGACCCAGGAGTCAAAGCCCGGTAACTCAATGTCACAAGGACTTTAAAAGCACATATAGGAAGTTACAAGGATGTAATAATCCTAATTTAAAAAAAATTTAATCTCAGTTTTTCCCAAGCAAACCAAACTTAATAATAATGGCATAGGAATTATTTTGATGAAATATAAAATCTGTTAGGTTTTTGTGGGATCAGGAGGACCAGAGAGAGACCTTCAGGTGTATACAGGAGGTTATTTTTATTGAGTGCACTTAGGCCCAGCGAACTTAACATCCAAAGACTGGGCCCAGAACAAAGACAGCACTTGACTTTTATACACTCTTCAAAAAGGGGGTGGACTAGCTTGAAGCAGGCTTACAGTGGTGCAAAAGCAGGGATACAGATGCAGGACAAAGACAGTTAATCAAACTGTAACAGGTTCATAACTCAGGATTACACATGACCATTGCCAAGCACCCCAGATGCCTGTTATCTATGTTTTGCTCTAAAGAGACTTTCACTGGTTTATCTCACAACCTTCACTATGGTGCCCAGACAGCTGTAGTTCAGGCTCGCTCAGGCTTCTCATGACCTTCACTGTACTTCTTAGATAAAACAGAATACTTTAAGTTACTAGTTACAGAGAACAAGAATTTATAAACTCATATCATAAAACAGGAAAATTTGTTTTCTTCTCCCTATGTTGAGGGAGTGCTGGGAGAGTCTCCAGAGCACATTCCTTTGTGTCCTAGCTTCTCAGAAAGTATTATCAAGACTTTCCCTGGGTCTGAGCTGTGCCCATTGCTGCCTCTGGGACAAGTCAGCCTAATACAGGAAAGCTTATTTCTTTCTATTTTTAATTTTATTTTTCTTTATTTCTCTAATTTCCCACCTCAAGGTCAGTTACCACAAGGCAAAAGAAAAGACCTTTTGAAGTGCGCAGAATATTATGTTGGAAGAAAACGTTTCCTTTAGTCCTTTAAGAAAACATTGTTAGTATCATGCCACAAAAAAACAGAACCCAAGCAGAAAAAAAAAAAAACTTACATGAACTGAAAATGACTTGAAGGGGAATGTTACTATTTCACACGTTTTGAAAGAGGAGAGAAAACCAAAACCAGCAAAATGGAATAAAAATTGAACTTTGGGTTAAAATAAATTAAAATCTTTTATAATTTATTAAGAGTAAACCAACCCCTTATGAAAATTTTATTGTTCTAACCAATTCTTTAGTGTATAAGTGTTTTTTAATCAAACCCAATCTCTAGAAAGACCGTTATAATTTCTCTTTAATCATGGATAACTTGATCATACAAAAGTTTTTGTGGTTTTTTAAAATAAATCCTATTATTGTGACATACACAGACCATTCGTGGCATGCTTGGACTTTCCGGTTGGTCCTGAACTTAAGCAACCATTCATTTCACTCTAGAACTAAATTTACCATACAAGATTCTTTCTCATATGAAATTATTTCTCTCTAAGCTTTCTTACCAAAAAAAAAAAAAAAAAACCTCTATTTTCATAACTTTCTTCACATCTTTTTTATTTCCTGGTTCCTGTTACCTTGTTTAATCATGACCTTTAAATAAGCTTTTAATTAGACAAAAATGTTCACCTTTTTTAAAAGGACACACTTTTTCTTTGGAAAGAATGTTTTCCTAAAAATATATTTTTATTGGAAAATATCCAAATAATAAATTATTTACTATTTTATTTAATATAAATTTAGTTTCTAAATTATGAGTTTCTCTACAAGTATTTATCCTATTACATTTACCTAATTATTTTATTTTAATCATTTATCTGGATTATTTATAAAAACTGTGATTGTCATTATTTAAAGTTATGGAACTGCCATTGCAAAATTATAACTGAGACAGTGAAAAAGATTTGACCTGAGTCTATCTTCCTTCTAACCTCCAAGCTGTTCTTGTTCATTCCTGGGAATGGGCCCAACTAACTGTGGGAGGAACATAGTTCATATTTTAGCTTTGAAACAAAGATGATAACAGTCCTTTCCCAAAACAAACCTCACTGCCTGTGGACTAAACTGCCTAAAGCCACAAGATTAGAAGTTATAGTAATCTTACTAAATTCAGGATGGAGCTATTTTTATCAAATCAATATTAATGTCTTATTTATTAAAGATTACACAAGCAAAGATCATTCTGTCTTCAGCTGGGTTTATAGTTTTGTAACCCCTGTGCCAAATTTTGACACCTTATATTTGTGAACTCTGAAAATCTGAGACAGGTTGCAGTTAATTTAGAAAGTTTGTTTTGCCAAGGTTGAGGACCCATGCCTGTAACACAGCATCAGGAGGTTCTGCCAACATGTGCCCAAGGTGATAAGAGCACAGCTTCGTTTTATACATTTCAGGGAGACATGAAACATCAATCAACATATGTAAAATGAACATTGGTTTTCTCCAGAAAGATGGGACAACTTGAAGCAAAAGCTTGACAACTCAAAACAGGGAGGGGGCTTAAGGGCACAGGTAGGTGAGAGACAAATTGTTGCATTCTTTTGAGTTTCTGATTAGCCTTTCCAAAGGAGGCAATCAGATATGCACATATACACACACATCTTGGATGTTAGCTTTTATTTAAGTTGACTTTTAACCATTGATGTTCTTTTAAAATATTTTTTTAAACCTCATTACCATATTTCAGCTAGGACAAATTGCTGCTATTTCAGAAGCACAGCCATTGCTATTTCAGTTTGGCCTGGCTAGCAAAAACATAGCCTTGTTATGTAAATAAAGCCCCTTAGTAGGCAAAATAAAAAATCTTTTTTTTCCTTTTGCTGGCCTTTATTCTCCCCCTACCACACTACCTTCGTGTGTGTGTGTGTGTGTGCGCATGTGTGTGTATGTGTGTAGGAATTTAGCAACTTCAGAGGCCTTGTTTCTGATAATTTGGAACTTCTTTGGATTTGATCAATTCAGATAGTTTGGATTTAATCAAGTAAGGTAGAGTTGATCAAACCCAATGGGAAAAAGACCAAAACAAAAACAAAAATAGAAATAACAACCAAAAAAAAGTTAAGTAAAACGAATGATTGCCCAACCTATATGATTACCGAGGTCTCTAATGGTAAGGAGAAATTAAGACCAGCTGGTTGTCAATCTTAACTTTAGAAAAGGCAAACCCCAATTCAGTTACTTACTTAGGGATGGGTCTCCAGCTGAAGATGGCTTTTTACCATCCTAGAAGCAGGAAAAAACCCCTCATCTTACCTGTTGAAAGCAAGCTCAAACTCCATAAAGGAGTTACCTGACTTCCATTGTCACAGAAAACTTGCCTTCCTTGTATTGGAAGCAAGTAAAACTCCAAAAAAAAGTTGTATAGCAAAGTAAACTTTAGATCTCAACCGAATTTTGGGAGGTCAAGGATTCTTTGGAAGGGGTACTTCCAGGCCTCCACAAATTATCCTATTGGTTTGAGCCATAAAGATGGTACAAGCTGGTACCAAGCACCAATAGAGGATTTGTCAAAGGTCAGGGGCACCTACATTCAGAATCCCACTGGGTTACCAAAATGTGAACTCCAAATATCTGAGAAAGGTTTCAGTTAGTTTAGAAAGTTTATTTTGCCAAGGTTGAGGTTGCGCACCCCTGACACAGCCTCGGGAGGTCCTGATGACACTTGCCTAAGGTGATCAGAGCACAGTTTGGTTTTATACATTTTAGGGAGTGTATTAGAGTTCTCTAGAGGGACAGAACTAATTATATATATATACATATATATATACACATATATATACATATATACATATATACACATATATATACACATATATATATACTATATATATATGAGTTTATTAAGTATTAACTCACACAATCAGAAGGTCCAACAATAGGCTGTCTGCAGGCTGAAGAGCAAGAAGAGCCAGTCTGAGTTCCAAAACTGAAGAACTTGGAGTCCAATGTTCCAGGGCAGGAAGGATCCAGCATGGGAGAAAGATATAGGCTGGGAGGCTAGACCAGACTCTCTTTTTATATTTTTCTGCTTGCTTATATTCTAGCCTCACTGGCCGCTGATTAGATTGTGCCCACTCAGATTAAGGGTGTGTCTGCCTTTTCCAGCCCACTGACTCAAATGTTAATCTCCTTTGGCAACACCCTCACAGACACACCCAGGATCAGTACTTTGCATCCTTCAATCCAATCAAGTTGACACTCAGTATTAACCACAAGTCCACCCACTGTCAACTTCAACCCATATACATTTCCTGAGATCATACATAATCTTCAAATAAAGACATTAAGAAGGTCATAATTATGCCTAACATGACACAACTATCCTTCACACAACCAGAAACACCAATCCCCAACCCAAATACTATTACTTAACGTTAAAAATACTTAAATGCTGATGTGAAGTCAATAAATCTTATGGCACATGATAAAAGAGAAAGGAAATAAAATGAAGATATTTTCTTAGTACAAGTGTATACATGCACAAACATATTTTTAACAAAAGAAGGAGGAAACACTCATGAGAATTATAGTCCTCATTGATACAACTGGTCACGTGGTCGTGGCTGGTATTGATAACTACCTTCTTTTACTACCCATTCTGTATTACCTTTGCCTTCAGCAAGCACCTCAGCAGGTCATGGTTTTTTTCCTGGGGGAGTAACCCAAACTTTCATTCCTGAAGGGCCTGGGTCGTTTGTAGTCCTGCTTGAATTGGGCTGCTGTAGTTTCCCATTGACCTTAATCACAGGGCATGGTAATACTAAGAGATGCCCTAATGGATCTCCTATATTCCATGCATACTCTTCCTTACTTCCACTGTAGAGTTGTAAACTGATTTCATCTTGATAGTCCGGGTCAGTCAGTCACTCCAGCCAACACTGTAACTCCCTTCTTAGCCTGTTGACTTAAAGGTAGGAGGAGCCCAAAATGTCCAGGTGGCAATTTTAACTTCCAGTTTAATGGAATCATTGTTGTGTCTCTTGGTGGCAGCATCCCTCCCTCTGGAACTAAGACCTCTAGGCCACCAGAACTTAATGTCATGAAAACAAGAAGCAAAAATTTTGCTAGTGGATAACTATGGGTGATTCCTTGTCTATCCCTTGATTCCTGGACCCATAAATCCTGACTATGGGAGAAATAGTACCATATATTTGACACTGCTTCAGAGCATACATGGCCTTCTGGAGAACTTTGTCCCAGCCCTGCAAAGTATTATCACCTAGTTGGTATTGTAATTGTGACTTCAAAAGGCCATTACACTATTCAATTAATCCAGCTGCTTCAGGATGATGGGGAACATGGTAAGACCAGTGAATTCCATGAGCATGAGCCCACTGCTGCACTTCTTTAGTTGTAAAGTGAGTGCCTTGGTTGGAGGCAATGATGTGCAGCATGCTATGACGATGGATAAGGCATTCCATGAGTCCACAGATGGTAGTCTTGGCAGAAGCATTGCTTGCAGGATAAGAAAACCCATATCAGGAGTAAGTGTCTATTCCAGTGAGGACAAACCTCTACCCTTTCCATGATGGAAGAGGTCTAATATAGTCAACCTGCTACTAGGTAGCTGGCTGATCACCCCAAGGAATGGTGCCATATCGAGGGCTCAGTGTTGGTCTCTACTGCTGACAAATTGGGCACTCAACACTGGCCATAGCCAGGTCAGCCTTGGTGAGTGGAAGTCTATGTTGCTGAGCCCATGTGTAAGCTCCATCCCTGCCACCATGGCCACTTTGTTCATGGGCCCATTGAGCAATGACAGGGGTGGTTGGGGAAAGAGGCTGAGTAGTGTCCACAGAACAGGTCATCCTATCCAGTTGATTATTAAAATCCTCCTCTGCTGAGGTCACCCTTCAGTGAGCACTCACATGGGATACAAATATTATCGTGGTTCTTGACCACTCAGAGAGGTCCATCCACATACTTATTCCCTGAATTTCTCTACCACCAATTTTCCAATCATGCTTATTCCAAGTCCCTTACCATCCAGCCAAACCATTGGCTACAACCGATGAATCAGTATATGCACCCACATCTGGCCATTTCTCCTTTCATGCAAAGTGCACAACCAGGTGCACTGCTCAAAGTTGTGCCCACTGGGAAGATTTCCCTTCATTGCTGCCCTTCAGTGATGTCCTAGAAAGGGGCTGTAGTGCTGCAGCTGTCCACTTTCAGGTAGTGCCTGTGTATCGTGCAGAACCATCTGTGACCAGGCCCTAGTCTTCTCTTCCTCTGTCAAATGAGAATAGGGACCTCCTCATGAGGATATTAGTGCAGGCTGGGGGAGAGAAGGCAGGGTGGCAGGAGTGGAGACCATGAGCATTTGAGCCACCTTCTCATGTAACTTACTTGTGCCTTCAGGACCTGCTCGAGCCTGATCATGTATATATCACTTGTGTCTGATGACGGAATGCTGCTGTGCATGACTCACTTTATGGCTAGATGGGTCAGAAAGCACTCAGTTCATGATAGGCAGTTCAGGTCACATGGCGACTTGATAATCCATAGTCAAATGTTCAATTTCCCCTAAGCCCAGTAACAGGCCAAGAGCTGTCTCTCAAAAGGAGAGTAGTTATCTGCAGAAGATGGCAGGGCCTTGCTCCAAAATCCTGGAGGCCTCTATTGTGATTCACCTATGGGAGCCTGCCAAAGGCTCCAAACAGCGTCTCTATCTGTCATTGACACATCAAGCACCATTGGATCTGCTGGGTCATATGGTTCAAGTGGCAAAGCAGCTTGCACAGCAGCCTGGACCTGTTGCAGAGCCTTCTTCTGTTCTGGACCCCACTCAAAACAGGCAGTCTTTCAGGTCACTTGATAAATGGGATGAAGTAACATACATAAATGAGGAATGTGTTGCCTCCAAAATCCAAATAGGCCCACTAGGTGTTGTGCCTCTTTCTTGGTTGTAGGAGGGGCTAAATGCAGCAACTTATCCTTCATCTTAGAAGGAATATCTTGACAGGCCCCACACCACAGGACCCCTAGAAATTTTACTGAGGTAGAAGGTCCCTGAATTTTGGCTAGATTTATTTTCCATCCTCTGGCATGCAAATAGCTCACCAATAAGTCCAGTATGTTTGCTATTTTTTGCTCACTGGATCCAATCAGTATAATGTCATCAATGCAAAGGACCAGTGTGATATCTTGAGGAAGCAAAAAGTAATCAAGATCTCTCCAAATTAGATTATGACACAAAGCTGGAGAGTTGATATAGCCCTGAGGTAGGACAGTAATACCTTGCCAGCTGAAGGCAAATTGCTTCTGCTGGGCCTTATAGACAGGAATAGAGAAAATGTATTTGCCAAGTAAATGTCTGCATACCAGATACCAGGAGATATGTTAATTTGCTCAAGCAATAAAACCACATCTGATATAGCAGCTGCAATTGGAGTCACCACTTGGTTAAGCTTACAATAATCCACTGTCATTCTCCAAGATCTATCTGTCTTTTGCACAAGCCAAGTGGAGAACTGAATGGGGATGTGGTGGGAATCATCACCCCTGAGTCTTTCAAGTCCTTCATGGTGGCACTAATCTCTGCAATCCCTTGAGTGATGTAATATTGTTTTTGATTTACTATTTTTCTAGGTAGAGACAGTTCTAATGCCTTCCATTTGGCCTTTTCCACCATAATAGATCTCACTCTAGTCTATATGTATGATGTAGCCTATATATATGATGAACATTGGTTTGGTCTGGAAGGGTGGGACAATTTGAAGTGGGAAGGGGGCTTCGAGGTCATAGGTAGATAAGAGACAAATGGTTGCATTCTTTTGAGTTTCTTATTAGCCTCTCCAAATGAGGCAATTAGAGATGCATTCATCTCAGTGAGCAGAGGGGTGACTTTGAATAGAATGGGGAGGCAGGTTTGCCCTAAGCAGTTCCCAGCTTGTCTTTTCCCTTTAGCTTAGTGATTTTGGGGGTCCAGGATATTTTCCTTTCACAAATCAAGTGACTGTAAATTCATGAATTTATTTCTGGGCTTTCTATTCTCTTCCATTAGTCTATATGTCTGTTTTCATACCAGTACCATAATGTTTTGATTACCATAGCTTTATAATTCATTTTGAAATCAATAAGTATGATACCTCAACTTATTCTTTTTGCCTGTGATTGATTGCTTTGGCTCTTTGAGGTCTTTTGTGATTCCATACAAGTTTTAGGTTATTTTTTCCTATTTCTATGAAAAAATGTTGTCTGAATTTTGATAGTGATTGCATTGAATCCATAGATCGCTTTGGATAGTATGAACAATGGAATAGTTGATAGTCTGTAAATAAACTTATACATATTAATATTAATATATGAGCAACTGATTTTCAACAAGGATGACAAGACGATTTCATTGGGAAAGAGTGCTCTTTTCAACAAATGATGTTGAAACAAATAAACATCCACATGTACAAGGATGTAGTTTGTCCCCTATTCCCATGATAAACAACACCTAATTCAAAATGAATAAAATACCTAAGAGTAGGGCAAAATTATAAAACTCTTATTCAAAAACTTAGAGGTAAAACTTTAATACTTTGGATTAGGGGATTATTTTTTATGATAACTGAAGTACAAGTGACAAAAAAAATTAGATAAATTATATTTCATCAAAATTTTAAACTTTTTTGCATTAAAGAATACCATCAAGAAAATGAAACCATAACCCATAAAATAGAAAAAAAAACTTGCAAATCATATTCTGATAAGTGACTAGAATAATTTTAAAACTCCTGCTATTCAATCATAAAAGGCAAATAGCCCTGTTTTTTGCTTATTTATTAATTTATTTTTATAATTTCAGCTTTTATTTCAGAATCAAGGGGTACATGTACAGGTTTATTACATGGATATATTGCATGACACTGCTATTTGGGTTACAAAATGAAAACCACTTCACTCCATAGGATGACCATAATCAGTAAGTGTTGGAAAGAACGTAGAGAATTTGGAACATTCATACACATTTGGAGGAAATATAAAATGGTGTGGCTGCTTTGGAAAACAGTCTGGAAACTCCTTAAAAAGTTAAACTTAGAAGTATCGTGTCATCTAACAATTCCATTCCTATAAAAACATATATCTACACAAAACTTGTACACTAATACTTATAGCAGCATTATTTATAATAGCTAAAAAGTGGGAACAACCCTAATGTTCATCAACTGATGAATAAATAAATAAGGTATGTCTATACTATGAAATATTATTTGTCAATAAAAGAAATGATGAATTGATACATGCTACAACATAAATGAACATTTAAAACATTACGGTAAGTGAAAGAAGCCAGCCAGAAAAAATGCATACTCTATGATTCCATTTGTATCAAATGTCCAGAGTAGGCAAATTTATAAATAGAAAGCAGATTGGTGGTTTCCTAGACCTGTAGATGAGGGATAAAGTAAATGATATGGGGAGAAATAGTGAGTGACTGTTAATGGGCACAGGATTTCCTTTTGGAGTGATGAAAATGTCCTAAAATTGATTATGGTAATTGTGGCAAAACTCTGTGAATATATTAAAAACCATTGAATTGTGTACTTTAAATTATGTAAATTATATGGTATGTGAATTATATCTCAGTAAAGCTGTTTTTTATACAGTAAAAAAAAAATTGTTAACCTGACACTTCATTCTTTGAAATTGCCCAAGAAATTCTACATGACATTAACCAAAATTTAAGCTAATTTTATTCAAAATTGCTTATAAGCCTCAG
Source organism: Nomascus leucogenys (assembly GCF_006542625.1). Taxonomy (NCBI): domain Eukaryota; kingdom Metazoa; phylum Chordata; class Mammalia; order Primates; family Hylobatidae; genus Nomascus; species Nomascus leucogenys. Next base: position 67,626,598 of record NC_044391.1, read on the forward strand.
AACAAGATGAATGTGGGCATAGGAGAGACATAAGGCTCTGCCAAGCAGAGAAGTCTGAAGGTGATGAGAAGAAAAACAGAAGGGAAAGAGAATATGAGGAACACTATCCTGAAATCTGAAGGGAGATTCCGACAGAACCCAAGCATCAGTTTTTCTCTCCCTTTGGATCCCCTCCTTCTAGCATTCTTAAGAAAAGAGAAAAGGAGTTGACTTATGTCTGCTTCTAAGTGGTCCGCTTGACTACTGATCCTTCAAATTGCATGTTCAACTCTGCTTCACTGCTCTTGGCCAGAGACCATTGCCTACTTTGCTTCTCTTTACAGCTTAAAACAAGAATTCCTGTCACTCTCAAATAAATGCTGCCACCTTTGCAAGGGCCTTTGTAGAGGTGTATGTTTTGCTAGGGGGTGTTCCTTAGCTTGTGGACCTGTCCAATCTCTACCTCTGTCTTCATGTGGCCTCTTCCTCTTTGTGTCTTCCCCTCTGTCTCTTATAAGGACACTAGTCATTGGATTTAGGGCTCACCCTAGTCCAGCATGAGCTCATCTAGAGATCGTTACCTTAACATCTGCAAAGACATTTCATCCAAATAAGATTACATCATTAAGTGGATTATTGGAGGACACTATTCAACCCACTTCAGAGGGTGGATGAATACTTCCATTTTTGTCACCTCCTTGTTTTTCTCTATATATCACTACATAAAATTATATGGCTTAATCACATTTTGCTGAAAGTTTGGCAGAAATGAAAAGAAACTAGAGCACATAAGGAAGAAACAGCTATATGCTAAACATACTTTTCCTGTGCCAAATAAGAGTCTTTAAGAAATTAAACCATTCATAGCCATCATCTCATGAATAATTTAGACTCTACCTTAAGTCCATGAGCCCTGTGGGAGGCTTTCTTCTTCAAGCCTTGACAGCGTAGCTGTCCCTTCAGTACTGCAGGGGTTGGCTTCACCCCAAGGACCTTTCCCTTTCCCCACCAGCTAGTCCATGGGACCCAATCATTATTAACTATTTTCCTAGGTCTGAGTTATTTACTACTAGAGTAACACCATGGAAGTAACTCCAACAGGATGGTCCAAGGTGGGCTTGAGAAACCCCAGTCTGGCAGAATAATCTAGGCTATGTATAGCCCTCCATGCTCATTTTCTTTTGAAATAACCTCACCATTGAGAGTTATAGCTATGCACCTTTCTTTTTTCTAATTGTCTTACATTTCTCAGGGATAGTTTCTCAGAACAATAGATTGCATTTTGTTAGGTACAGAAACCTCCAATACTAAGCCATATATACTTTGATGCAAGAGCCTGAGTAAGCTCTTAGAGAAAAGATCCCTTCTAAAATCATCTCTTGTGGGTAGTGGAGAGGAAGGGATGCTAGTGATGGTAGTAGTAGATAGTATTGGGGAGTAGAAGCGTAGTTTCATTATTTGGTTATACTATCAAAGCCACTTCTCATTAGAGATCACCACTCTTGTTTCAGACATAGTTTTCTTCCACATTTTAAATAATATTCTTGTGCATATAGGCTCAGAAGAGTAACACTCATTCATTAAACCAAACCAACCACCTTTCTGCACAACTAAAGAAAATAATATTGGCCAGCTTCTTACTTCTAATTGTCCTGAAATATATACAAAGCCAAACTTTAACTTACTGTGGTCCCTATAATGTTAGACATTTCTACCTTAAAAAGTTATCAGCAGAATCTTTCAGGGTACATCTTTCTAGGTTGTACCTAAGCTGTTTTCTATTGGGGACAAGGGGCTCCTTGGCAATGCCTCTAATCCTTTATTCTTCCCTAAATTGCTTTTGGTATTTAAATTTCTGGGCCGAGTTTTTATTGGCTTAGGCTTTATTCCCTGGAAATGTTTGTTATTGCTGTTGTTTAATTATGAAATATTTCATTCATACAAAAGTACAGAGACCTGTAACAAACACCATGTGTTCACTCTTAAACTTAAATAAATGCATGCTTTGGAATTTTTTTATAAGTGAAATCTTACATTTGATTCATTTGAAGCCAGACAAGTGTAGATTTTTTTAACTTTTTTGTTGATATTAAGATTTTAATACTTGGTTAAGAGAAGTATTAAGAAGCACATAAATTTCTTCAGAAAGTGTTTTCCTTTTAAATGGCTAGGAAATGAATCCTTTACATGAGGCATTCCGGATGGATGAATCCTAGGCCCTCTTCTCTTCTCTTCTCTTCTCTTCTCTTCTCTTCTCTTCTCTTCTCTTCTCTTCTCTTCTTCTCTTCTCTTCTCACTCTATATTACTTCCCTGCTTGATCTCATCCATGTCCATGGCTTAATTACTACTCCACTGATGACAGCTCCCGAGCTCCTATCTTCAACTCAGATCTCTGCTTGGAGTTACAGACCTATACATCCAGCAGTTATCTTATCATGCCACAAAGTCTTCAATTTAACCCACATGACCCACCAAAACCATGATTTTCCTAACCTTTGCTTTTCTCTCTCTCAGCAAATGTCACCATCATCTATCAAATTAGGCATCTCAGACTTCTGGGATTTAACCTTGATAACTTCTTCTCCATCAACTTCTTATTTAATCTGTCAGCAAGTCCTCCTGATTGTACCTCCTCAGTATGTATCAAATTCATTTACTTATCTCTTCCTCTGTGACCACTCGACTAGTCCCAACCATCATCATTTCTTATTCCACCTTCAGCAATAGCTTCCTAACTATTCTGCATGCATTTTTCCTGGGCCCCTCCAGCAGATTCTCTGCATCATAGCCAGAGTGAACTTTTCAAAACACCAATCTGATTATATGACCTCCATCCTGCTGGATCATCATTCTTAAGATAAACAGAATGATGCATAGTGTGCATGATCTGGCCCACCCTTTGTCTCTTGGCTTCTTTTATTATGTCTCACTCTGTGCTCTAGCTTTGTAGGTTTTGAAAACATCATGCCTTCTTCCTCCAGATCCCTCGCACATGCTGTTCCCTCATCTTGAAGTGTCCTTCTTCTGCCATTTATAAGGTAACTTCTATTCATCGCTCATATTTCAACTCACATATCACTTCTTTAGGGAAGCTTCCCTAACCCTGCTCACCACCACCACCCCCCCACCCCATCAATCTTGGCCACGGTTCTTTGTTAATAGCTTTGATTTAATTGTACTCTTTTCTTCCCTGGGCCTTTTCTCAGATGTAAAAATATACCCCAGCCCCTACCACTATCTTGTAAACACCATGAAGACATGAATAAATAAGTGATTCTCAAGCTACATAATTTATAAGCAGCCTTGTCTGGATCTTGTGGAAATGTGTGATGGTATTACTAACAAAGTTATGGAATTTTGAGTTTTCATTGCTATAAATCCTCCCCTCCTGTTTTCAAAGGTGGCATCAGGCCATAGGCTAATGTTCTCACTGGTATAATGAGATAAAGGGTAGGAACGCACCTGGCATAAGGTGCTTTATGAAAGATAGAATATTTTTGAGGTATATTAATGAAAGGGAAAGAGCTATGAATTAAAATCCTGGGCCTTCCTCTTGAGTGTTCTTAGAGCTGAAGGCAAGTTGGACAACCCCCAGCCTTGGTTTCATCATCTGTAAAATAACAATATGCTACTTCTAAGTTACTTCTAACAACTAGAGATTATATATCCACAGTGCCTCTGCCATAAATGTCAGTAAATATTTACAGACTAAAGAAATAACTGAATAAACAAATAGATGAAGGAAAGTGAAGCACCCAGTGGAATCCTTGGTAAATAGCAAGTGCTCAATAAATTGTAATCATAGTAATAATATTATGAAATGGCTAACAAAGATGCTTTCTTGTAAGAAAAAGAAAGCAGTGAAATAATTGAAAGTGTATGTGTTGGGGTGGGGATGGGCAGAAATCCTAGGCAGTCATCCACAGAAGGTGTTTCAGGGTCAGGAGCCTTGGCAGTTTGACTACTCAAATGCTTACAAATGGGAAGACACATACAACCAGTTCCCCACCATACCATGTTACCTGGATATCCGTAGAAAAAAAAAAAAAAAAAAAAATATATATATATATATATATATAAATAAGTGAAGAAATACAGCCTCACAAAGAAAATGAAAGAGTAAGCCAGAGAGAGGAGCAGAACCAGCAGAGGGGCATGTCAGAAAGGCAAAACAAGGAGGAAGCAGGCAACAGCATCAGACCTTCACAGAGTCAGTTCAGATAAAAATGAAGCATGTCATCCAAATCTAATGACAGAAATAAGAAGGTCATTGGCAACTTTGGCAAAAACAGTTTTCAGTAAAGTGGGATAGAAGGCAGGTTAATTAAGCTGGATGGTGAAGGGGAAATGAGAAATACAGACAGTGAGCTTATATTTCTTCCTCCCTTCCTTCCTTCCTTCCTTCCTTTCTTCCTTCTTTCCTTCCGTCCTTCCTTCTCTCTCTTTTCTTTTCCTTCCTTCTTTCCCTCCATCCCTCCTTTCTTTCTTTCTTTCTTTCTTTCTTTCTTTCTTTCTTTCTTTCTTTCTTTCTTTCTTTTTCTTTCTTTTCTTTCTTTCTTTCGTCTCTTTCTTTCTTTCTTTCTTTTCTTTCTTTGTTCTTTCTTTCTTTCCTCTTTCTTTCTTTCCTTCCTTCTTTTTCTTTCTTCTCTTTCTTTTTCTTTCCTTCTTTCTTTCTTTCTTTTTTTTTGACAGTGTCTTACTCTGTTGCCCAGGCTGGAGTACACTGGCATCATCATAGCTCACAGCAACCTTAAACTCCTGGGCTCAAATGATCCTCCCACCTCAGCCTCCCAAGTAGCAGAGACTACAGGCACACAAAACGCCCAGCTACTTTTATTTTTTATTTGTAGAGATGAAGTCTTGCTCTGTTGCCCAGGCTGGTGTCGAGCTCTGGCCTCAAGCTATCCTCCCACCTCAGCCTCCCAAAGTGCTGTGATTACAGGCATAAGCCACTGTGCCCCAGCCATGAGTTTACATTATTCTTTGAAATATGTCTAGAATTGGCAGAACAGAGATTGGGTGAGGTAGTTGGAGGGGAAGACCAGGTTGACAGAGAAGTTTTTGGTTTCTTTTCTTCTTTTGTTTTTAGGTTAAAAGACAACATATTTGTGGTCTGAGAAAGACAACTAGAGAAAAGGGAGGTGTTCAATATATTGGAGAGAGAGAGAGAGAATAATTAATAGGCTTGAAGCTGAGGAGGGGTCAGTGTCAACCCAGCCTTCATTAACCCACTGGTGCATATCCCCCATAGTGATATCCCCCAAAATAAAAAATTTAAATGCCTTTTTAGTATCCTTTTCCCATTCACCCATGTGGTCCTGGACCTTCTCACTTAGTCGTGCCTTGCATTTACATTCTTGCCCTCCTCCTGCATTCCTCTGACCTTTGCTTTGCCTCTTATTTTCTTCATCCTTAGGACTTGATGATTGATTTAGCATCTTTGGCACCCGGCCACTGCTCTGCTTGGCCATACTGCTGCCTTCACCCTCAGCTGTTGCAACTCTTTTGGCCACTCTGTGTAACTGCCCTGCCAAGCCCTGCTCCCTGGCTGTCCACACAAAGAAAAAGTGTTTCCTAGACGAGATCACAACAAAAGGATGAAATCTGGGGTGCAGGGGAAGGGTAGCTTCTGAAGCTGGAAAATAAGGAAGTAAGGAAGGGAGCCTGTGGAATTTACCAGGGAGGGGAACTAACATTTCCTTTCATATAAGCTGGTACTATTCTGGCTTTTTACCATGATCATATATTATATTCAAAATAAAGCTCTTGTTTTTAAAACAAAAAAACATAAACAAAGGAAGGAAGGATGTTCATTCATTTAGATAATAGATACCTAGTGAACCCCTAGTAGACCTTTTACTGGGTCCTGGGGACTCTGGTGACCAGGTTCCATTCCTGATCTCCTGGAGCAGGAGACACGAAAAGACATTAAGCAAATAATACACATCTTTTTACCTCAGTACAAATGTTGGGACTTCGCAAGAGTTCCACCCTGAAAGCTTCTGTTTTCACTGAAAGATAGGAGGCAAGTTCATTCTTCATAAAAGCAATGGAATTGAGTAGGGGACTTGAAAGAAATGATGAGGCTAGGAAAAGCAGCTATAGGAAAGGGGGCACCAGTCAGACTAAGAATATGTAACCAAAGCACAGCTGTGCATACTTTGCTTGAATGTCTCCAAGTTCAAATCCCAGAACTTGATATTTTAGGTTGATTCTATGTGTCACCTATTTGTTTTTAAAGAGTAGAGTCTTTTTCTTCCAGCATGTGTTGGTTAGCTCTGTCTTTATCACACCACCACCACCAATTGTCATTTGCAGAAGTATCTTCAACTCATCATAAATTTACTAGTAATAGCTAATTCATGCCTATAGAACTGTTAAGTGACAAGTTAATATTTAGATTAAAAGCTATAATTGCATTCTTATTAGAGTCTTAATCAGATTTTAACATGCTCCTCACAGGGGCCATTTAGCCCTATTCTGCTGGGCTTTGGCAAGCACTGAATGATTGCCCTCCTAGGACAGAGGTACTGCAGCCCTGGTTAAGCATTGAAAAGATGATATTACCAATAAGTTGACTCTAATTGTAAACAACATATTTAAACAATTACATCTTAATTAAATTCTGATAAATTATAAGTGTTTCAGAACTTTCTTAATCTCAAATGCATGTTTCTTAAAATCATTCACTATTTTATGAGAACATATTTGCTGAATATTAGAAAAAATAATTAAAAATAAAAGGCATTTCTAACATTTTTTCTTGTATGAAATATGCTTTCTTTTATTTATAAATCATTGGTTTTATCTTCTATATAGTGAATTTCTAAAGGGATTTAAAGTTTGATATTGAATTGTATACTAAAATAAGGTTGTTTTAGACATAAAAGAGTAACAGCAACAATAACAAAGAAGTTGTGACAAAGAGGATTGTTGTACTGAGATTTGATGGATGACTTTGACTCATTTGTTTTATGTGTATCTTGCCTACATCCGTCCATTCATCTCATCATTTCAATCAACTATCTACCTGGTGCAGTTTGATATGTTATAAGCTGTGAGAAGTGAGATAAAGAGAGAACTTTTTGCTGAATTTTTTAGAACATCTGTGATGTGTTGTACATATTAGGCAAATAATAAATACTTATTGAATTAAATTAAATTTAACCAGGATCAAGTTCAGGTGGCTTACGGTTGAGATACATGTTGCTATGGTAGCAGGAAGAAATGATGGAAAAGAAGAAAACAAAAGGCAAGAAAAAGTGAGAAATCAAACGACAACATTTTCAAGGATGAAGAGTGCTACATCTATTCATTATACATTGTAGATATAGATAATAACAATAGTAATAATGTAGTATGGTCAAATTTTAATAAATAAAAAATCGAGTTAAGCTTAATCATATATACTGCTTTTATTGAAAACTAACCCTTCAACAATCACATCTCTTCATGTCACACAGTCATCCATGTGAATGGAACAAACATCAGTAGGCTGAAGGACAATACAATTATTGCAAAAATAATTTGCTTTTTCAGTTAAGGTCCTCACTTATACATGGGTTGGTTCTTTTTTAGCTTTCTGCTGATTTCCTGTAGTCTTCCATTGCATTTAGGCACGAATTCATTTGTCTATGTTTCAGAATGCCAGCGTAAAGGTGAAATAAAGGTAAAACAACAACAATAACAAAAAGGACAGGAAAGAACTACAACAAATAAATGGTGTGGCAATTCTTAGCTGTTCAGCGTCTGACTCCCCTTTCAGTGTTTGGGGAATTCCTCACCTTATGAGTCTCAGTGGGAGACTCAGGCTCTGCTCATTATTAAAGTTGAATATGTCAGGAACTTGCTTTCCCTACCTTCTTTGCAGTTAAGCCCAACACACCCCACCCTGCAGCCACAGAGATATGGAGGATGCACTCTCTGGCAACAGTGGAAGATGCACTCTCTGGCAGTAGTAGTGGGAATGCCAGTGATGTGAGCACTGCATGGCTTCCCCAAAAAAGCCCTCTGGTGTGATGAGGCAGTTTCTACATTCTGAAATTCTATACTGGATTCTCCACTCAGAGCTACAGCTTGTCTGTCAAGGGCCTTCATGTGAAAAAGGAAAAGGTGCCCCTGGCAGATGCAGGGCTCTGTCAGCACATGGTGGCTCTGCCTCTGTCCTTCTTGTGGGCCCCTCAGCTGCCCATGCTTCTTTTCTTGAATATATTTTCTGCCAAAATCAGCTAACATTTGCCTTACTGCTTACAACTAACAACCTTGCTGACACACATAATAAGGCTACCACCCCTGCCCAGCCATATCCATAAACCTTTCCATTATGCTATGTGCCTTTTAACATATAATTCTTTTATATGGATACTGCCTTATTATCTGGAATTATCACGGCACCCAGTGGATGCCCCAAAACATAACACAACTAGCAAAGTTCCAATATTCAGTCAGGGTAAATAATACATTTACTTATACTTTTAAACATTTATATGCAATTTTAAATGACACAACTTCGAGTATTTAAATGAGATAGTTTAAAAGTTAAGTTTCTTCACTATTTGTGTGATGGCTACACTAAAACCCCAGACTTCACCACAGCACAATATATTTATGTAAGAAATCTGCACTTCTACCCTCTAAATCTATAAAAGATTTTTGTATTTTAAGGAAATTTTAAAAATAAAATAAAAGTTAAGTATCTTTTGCCTTGGGGAAGGAGGAAAGGACAATAGTTATCAGCTAGTTTATGGGGAACTATTTAAAGTACATGTAAAAAAAATGATTCATGGGAAGAGTTAAACGGGACCACCTGGGACGCTACTCTCCTGTCCACTGAGAGACTACAATCCTCATGCTTACTGTGCATTTTCTCCAATACCATCATGGCCACTGTAGCTGCCACTACTAGTGAAGGCACACCAGGATCCCACTGTAATCACTGGGCTTATTTCAAAGACACAGCTACAAATTTCACCACCCAAAATCAACAGAATATGCATTCTTTGCAGTGCCACATGGCACTTATTCTAAAATCAACCACATAATTGGAAGTAAAACAGTCCTCAGCAAATGCAAAAGAGCTGAAATCATAACAATCTCTCAAAACATAGGGCAATCAAATTAGAACTCAGAATTAAGAAACTCACTCAAAACCACACAATTACATGGAAACTGAATAACCTGCTCCTGAATGACTACTGGGTAAATAATGAAATTAAGGCAGAAATAATGAAGTTCTTTGAAACCAATGATAACAAAGAGACAATGTACCAGAGTCTCTGGGACACAGCTAAAGCAGCACTAAAAGGGAAATTTATAGGAATGAATGCCCACATCAGAAAGGTAGAGAGATTTCAAATCAACACTCTAACACCACAATTAAAAGAGCTAGAGAGGCAAGGGCAAACTAATCCAAAAGCTAGCAGAAGACAAGAAATTTCTAAGAACAGAGCAGAATTGAAGGAGATAGAGACATGAAAAACCCTCCAAAAAAATCAATGAATCCACGAGCTGGTTTTTTGAAAAAATTAACAAAATAGATAGACAGCGAGCTAGAATAATAAAAAAGAAAACAGAAAAATCAAATAGACACAATAAAAAATGATAAAGCAGATATCATCACTGAACCTGCAGAAATAAAAACTACCATCAGGGAATACTATAAACAAACACCTCTATGCAAATAAACTAGAGAATCTAGAAGAAATTGATAAATTCCTGGACACATAAACCCTCCTAAGACTAAACCAGGAAGAAGTCAAATCTCTGGATGGACCAATAACAAGTTCTGAAATTGAGGCAGTAATTAATAGCCTACCAGCCAAAAAAAAAAAGCCCAGGACCAGAGGGATTCACAGCCAAATTCTATCAGAGGTACATAGAGAAAGTAGTACCATTACTTCTGAATCTATTCCAAACAATTGAAAAGGAGGGACTCCTCTGTAACTCATTTTATGAAGCCAGCATCATCCTGATACCAAAACCGGGCAGAGACAGAACAAAAAAGAAAACTTCAGGCCAATATCCCTGATGAACATTGATGCAAAAATCCTCAATGAAATACTGGCAAACTGAATCCAGCAGCATATCAAAAAACATATCCACCACAATCAAGTCAGCTTCATCCCTGGGATGCAAGGCTGGTTCAACATATGCAAATCAATAAACTTAATCCATCACATAAACAGAACCAATGACAAAAAACAAATGATTATCTCAATAGATGCAGTAAGACCTTTGATAAAATTCAAAATCCCTTCATGACGAAAACTGTCAATAAACTAGATATTGATGGAACATATGTCAAGATAATAAGAGCTATTTATGACAAACCCACAGCCAATATCATACTGGATGAGCAAAAGCAGGAAGCATTCCCTTTGAAAACTGGTACAAGGATATTTCTTTGGTCTATATGTCTGTTTTGGTACCAGTACCATGCTGTTTTGGTTACTGTAGCCTTTGGTTACAAGGATGCCCTCTCTCACCACTCCTATTCAACACAGTATTGGAAGATCTGGCCAGGGCAATCAGGCAAGAGAAAGAAATAAAGGGTATTCGAATAGCAAGAGAGATAGTCAAATTGTCTCTGCTTGTAGACGACATGATTTTATATTTAGAAAACCATATCATCTTAGCCCAAAAACACCTTAAACTGATAAGCAACTTCAGCAAAGTCTCTGGATACAAAATCAATGTGCAAAAATCACAAGCATTCCTTTACATCAACAATAGACAAGCAGAGAGCCAAATCATGAATGAAATCCCATTCACAATTGCTACAAAGAGAATAAAATACCTAGGAATACAGCTAACAAGGGATGTGAAGGACTTCTTCAAGGAGAACTACAAACCACTGCTCAAGGAAATAAGGTAGGACACAAAATAAATGGAAAAACATTCCATCCTCATTGATAGGAAGAATCAGTATCGTGAAAATGGCCATACTGCCCAAAGAAATTTATAAATCCAATGCTATTCCCATCAAGCTACCATTGTCATTCTTCACATAATTTAAACAAACTTTAAATTTCATATGGAATCAAAGAAGGCCCCATATAGCCAGGACAATCAAGCAAAAAGAACAAAGCTGGAGCCATCAGGCTACCTGACTTCAAACTATACTAGAAGGCTACAGTAACCAAAACAGCATGGTACTGGTACCAAAACAGACATATAGACCAAAGAAACAGAACAGAGACCTCAGAAATAACACCACATATTTACAACCATCTGGTCTTTGACAAACCTGACAAAAGCAGGCAAAGGGGAAAGGATCTCCTATTCAATAAATGGTGCTGGGAAATCTGGCTAGCCATATGCAGAAAACTGAAACTGGACCCCTTCCTTACATCTTATACAAAAACTAACTCAAGATGGATTAAAGACTTAAATGTAAAACCCAAAACCATAAAAACCCTAGAAGAAAACCTAGGCAATACCATTCAGGACATAGGCAAGGGCAAAGACTTCATAACGAAAATGCCAAAAGCAACTGCAACAAAAGCCAAAATTGACAAATGAGATCTCATTAAACTAAGGAGCTTCTATACAGTGAAAGAAACTATAATCAGAGTGAACAGGCAACCTACAGAATGGGAGAATATTTTTGCAATCTACCCATCTGACAAAGATCTAATATCCAGAATTTACAGGAATTTAACAAATTTAAAAGAAAAAAGCAAACAACCCTATCAAAAAGTGGATAAAGGATATGAACAGATACTTCTCAAAAGAAGACATTTGTGTGGCCAACAAACATATGAAAAAAAAAGCTCAACATCACTGATCATTAGAGAAATGCAAATCAAAACCACAATGAGATACCATCTCACACCACTCAGACTGGCAATTATTAAAAAGTCAAGAAACAATAGATGCTGGTGAGGTTGTGGAGAAATAGGAACACTTTTACACTGTTTGTGGGAATGTAAATTGGTTCAACCATTATGGAAGACAGTATGGCAATTCCTCAAGGATCTAGAACCAGAAATACCATTTGACTCAGCAATTCTATTACTGGGTCTATACCCAAAGGAATATAAATCATTCTACTATAGAGAAACATGCACACATATGTTTTTGCAGCACTATTTACAGTAGCAAAGTCATGGATCCAAGCCAAATCCCATCACTGATAGACTGGATAAAGAAAATGTGGTACATATATACCATGGAATACTTTGAAGCCATAAAAAGGAATGTGATCATGTCCTTTGCAGGGACATAGATGAAGCTGGAAGCCATCATCCTCAGCAAACTAACACAGGAACAGAAAACCAAACATCGCATGTTCTCACTCATAAGTGGGAGTTGAACAGTGAGAACACACGGACACACGGAGGGGAACAACACCTACCAGGGCCTGTTGGGGAGTGCGGGACGAGGGGAGGGAACTTAAAGGATGGGTCAATAGGTGCAACAAGCCACCATTGCACATGTAAACCTATGTAACAAATCTGCACATTCTGTGCATGTATCCCAGAACTTAAAGTAAAATTAAAAAAAAATAGAAACTATTACTCATGAGCTCCTCCATCTTAGCACCAGCAAGTCTACAACTACTCTTGTATCTGTACCCGTCTTTTTCATCCTTCCTGCTAATGGACAAATGTTTCCATAGTTATCAAAGGCAAGTACCTACTTGAATGCTGAGATGTCTTTTCCTTCTCCCCAAAAGACCTCAGTCTACTAATTGTCACAATGTCCTGTCCCTGGCCCTTGTCTTTACCTTCCCTTTTATCTAGGTCCTTCCCACATTAAGAAGAAGCTCTAGTTTCTCCCAACTTATTGATGCGTTATCAATATTCTCTCTCAGTTTGTAGACTGTCATTTTACTCTCTTTGTGGTATCTTTTGATGAGCAGAAGTTCTTAACTTTGATGTAATTCAATTAATCTATCTTTTATGGCTTATGTTCTTTGTACCATATTTACAAAATTCTTTCCTACCCTGAGGTCATAAAGATATACTCTTTTATTAACTTTTTAAAGTTTAATAATTTTGGCTTTCTCATTTAGATTTTAAATCCAGCTATGATTATTTTTATATGGCATGAGAAAGACATACAACTTTACATTTGTCTAAAAGGATAACCAATTTCCGAGAATGATTTTTTTTAAAAAAATCTTTATTTCCCCATGGACCTGCAGTATGACCCCACCCCATCTTGTTTCAACAGCCCATATATTGATGAGTGTGTTTTGGGAGTCTAATTTGTTCTATTGGTCTATTTTTCGATGGCTGCACCAACACCTTGTAGTCTTAATCAATTTAGCTTGATAACGCCTTATATAAAGCATCTACAATTGGGGTGTCACTCTCACCTATTTTTTCTTCAAAAATGTCTTGGTTATTTTTGGTTCTTTGAATATATAAAATAAAAAAGAGCATCAATTTTCAAAGAAAAATACCTGTTGGGGGTACAATTACTATTTTATTGAATCAACTTAGGGGAAATTGACCTTTTTAAAATATTGCATTTTCTAACCTGGTCTGGCTTTCCATGTCATTAGACTGCCGTTCAGAAAAGTTTTATGTTTCTCCAGAAAGGTATTGCATATCTCCTATTATGTTTATTATTAGGTACTTGTTTTAATGCTACTTTAAATAATCTCTTTTATTTTTCAACTACTGCTGGCATGTGAGATGCATACTGATATTTATTTAATTTTGTTTTCAACTCTCTTGCTAATTCTTCTAATTTATCTAAAGAATCTTTTTTAGTTTTTATGCAAAAATAATATTTGCAAGTAATTTCAATTTTGTTTCTTCCTTTCTAATCCTTTTAATTTTATCTTCTTTGTCTTTTTTGCATATAGGCATGCTAATTATCAAATAAAGTGGGCTGTGTTGTAAGTAGATGTATTAAACAAATTCCACCTTTATATGTGTCAATTTGCGATAATTCATTGGTAATAAGTGGATAAGTAAATATATGATGAAGAATGTCCAAAAGAACTATTAAATACCATGTTAATGAAGATATCCATGATGTTGCAATGCTATATCATCTTGATACCAGTAAGTAAACTTTACAGAATTATCAAATTGTGCCTCATTAAAAATACCCTTTAAAGATCGCCCATTGGCAAAATTTTGACTAACATATCTGATTACCTTGAGTTAGCAAGCAAAGCTTTGATGTTAGTAACATCGTTTTATACAAATCATTTGTGAACAGGCATTTGTACAGACTGCATCTTTTAACTACTAAATCAAGCTTTGACAATTTAGTTTTCACAAACATCTTCCATAATAGTTTATTTATGTTCTAAATTTTAGTTATATTTTTCCTAGTGCTTACTTTGTAAGTTTATTTGGTTTTATAGTGGTATAAGAACAATAATTATACTTTGTTTATGCCTAGTGTTGTTACACATTTAAGTAACTATAATTAAAATAGTTTAAATAAATCCTGAAAACCTATGGGGATGTTTTCCTTTGAGATCGTCTGTTATTTTATTACTTATATTTGAGAAATTCTGTTCTTTTTTTTAATTATACTTTAGGTTTTAGGGTACATGTGCACAATGTGCAGGTTTGTTACATATGTATCCATGTGCCATGTTGTTTTGCTGCACCCATTAACTCGTCATTTAGCATTAGGTATATCTCCTAATGCTGTCCCTCCCCCCTCCCCCCACCCCACAACAGTCCCCAGAGTGTGATGTTGCCCTTCCTGTGTCCATGAGTTCTCATTGTTCAATTCCCGCCTATGAGTGAGAACATGTGGTGTTTGGTTTTTGTCCTTGTGATAGTTTACTGAGAATGATGTTTTCCAGTTTCATCCATGTCCCTACAAAGGACATGAACTCATCGTTTTTTATGGCTGCATAGTATTCCATGGTGTATATGTGAACAGACACTTCTCAAAAGAAGACATTTATGCAGCCAAAAAACACATGAAAAAATGCTCATCATCACTGGCCATCAGAGAAATGCAAATCAAAACCACAGTGAGATACCATCTCACACCAGTTACAATGGCCATCATTAAAAAGTCAGGAAACAACAGGTGCTGGAGAGGATATGGAGAAATAGGAACACTTTTACACTGTTGGTGGGACTGTAAACTAGTTCAACCATTGTGGAAGTCAGTGTGGCGATTCCTCAGGGATCTAGAACTAGAAATACCATTTGACCCAGCCATCCCATTACTGGGTATATACCCAAAGGATTATAAATCATGCTGCTATAAAGACACATGCACACGTATGTTTACTGCAGCACTATTCACAATAGCAAAGAGTTGGAACCAACCCAAATGTCCAACAACGATAGACTGGATTAAGAAAATGAGAAATTCTGTTCTTATGAGCTAGGAAACTCTACTTGGTTCCACTTTGGAGAATCTTGGCTTTCCTGGTCTTCCTAAACGTGGAAAAAAATTTCCAGTTATGTTGTTACATTGGGTGGAGATATTTCACTACATCATTTTCACCCTGTAAGGGCTCCTGAGTGGTCTTTTTAAAATGGCCATCTGATTCTAACCTTTGACTACTTAAAAGTATTCAGTAATTTTCCTTTAATTTTAATATAAAGTTCAAAATTTTTAACGACTCAAAATACTCTATAATTTGATCCCTACCTCCCTCTCTAAATTCATTTTTGCAAACTATTTCTTCCCCAGTTCACTTTATCTCAATAAATGAAAAACTCCAAGACCAAAAGTCTTGGAGTCACCCTTTCCTCCCAATCATACACCACATTAGCAAATTTTTCAGGCTCTACCTTCAAAATATATATGAAATATGACCACTTATTATTTCCATACCATTATCTTGTCCATGCCACCATCTTTGTTAGAATTTTGCAATAATTTATTAATTAATGCCCTTATTCCTGTATTTGTTTTCTGTTGCCACTGTAACAAATTATCACAAACTCAGCAACTTAAAATAGCACTAATTATTATCTCACAATTCCATACCAGTCCAATAGGCTTGGCTGGCTTTCTGCTCTGGATCTCACAAAGTTAAAAGTGTCAAGACAGGATTGTGTTTCTTTCTGGAGGTTTGGGGGATGAATCTATTTCCAAGCTCATTCAAGTTGTTGGCAGAATTCAGCTCCACCTGAATATAAGATTGTAGTCCCCAGTTCCTTGTTGACTGTTTGCTGGGGGTTGTTCTCAACTTCTAAAGATCATCTGTACTCCTCAGCTCATTGGCCCTCTTATCTCTCAAATCTCTCTCACCTTCCCTTTGCCTCATCTCTCCCCGGCCTTTCTCTTGTTTCGCCTCTCTTTTTCTCTTTCCGGACAGAGAAGTTTCTCCATGTTCAAGGGCCCAAGTGATTAGATTGGTCCCATCCAGATAATTCAGGATAGTTCCCTATTTTAAAGTCAGCTAATTGATAATTTTAATTCCAGGAGGACCTACATTCGTGTTTGACTGAATAATCAAGGGACAGAAATATTGGGGGGAGGGAATTCTGCCTACCACAGCCCTCCTCTAATCTATTTTCACCGCAGCAACTGCAATGGTCTTTAAAGAATATTAATGCCTGTTTCTGTCACTTGTCTGTTCAAAACTGTCCACGGACTTCCCATCTCATTCAGAGTAAGAGACAAAACCGTCAGGAAGGTCTATAAAGTCTTACATAGGATGTCGTGTGCTCTCTCTCTCTCTCTCCCTCACACACACACACACACACACACACACAATACCTGTCTGATTTTATTTCCCCTCACTCCTTACTCATCTCCAGCCACATTCGTCTCTGCTTCTCCTCAAACTTGCAAGCCATTCAATGCCTCAGGTCTTTGCACTTACAAATATCCTCATGGCTTTTCTCTTTACCTCCTTCTATGCCTCTGCTCAGAAGTTGCTTTATCAGTGAGGCCAAGCCCCTTGCTCCCTGTATTTCCTTACCCCATACATCTTTTTTTCTCTGCAAACTCTTAAAAACCATCTGAATATTCTACTTGTTTAGGTGGTGCTTGTTTGAGTAAAACCAGACCACAAAAATGTTTTAAGTCCCAGTATTAATCAGTTAAATGTTATCTTCATAAGCAAGATAAAACCATTGAGTCTATAATCTATTTCTAGGTGGGTTTAAGAGAAAATAATCCTATGGGAAGTAAACTTCTGTTCCTAATGCAATAGTCCTGGGGCAGATACACCACTAATGAGGAGGTCCTACTCTGATGAATGCATGTGCAGTGAGACCTGAGCCCTGGACAGGTTGGGGTTGCCGTTGGATCTAGCTCACTGTTTCAGATTATGCTTTGAGGCTGCCTTATTCCCTGTTCACCTCTCTGGACAAAAGGGCAGGAGTGGAGATTCAGCATCAGTCAAGCCTTGTTGCAAGAAGATGCTCTAATCCTACAGTTGTCCCAGCCACAGCCATGTCAAGGGCGACTGTGGATTCTGAGAATATACTACCTTAGAGTTAAAAAGGAGGCTATGCGGGGGAGATGGTAGCTGTTTAGTCTTCTAAGTTTTCTTTATTGTTCACTGTTCCCTTTGAGTAGGCCCCTCTTCCTTTTGTAAGGGCCTGGTACAGAGAGCTCAAGTTGATCTGACAATGTGAGTGGATTGCAATGGTCGTGTTTAATACCTCTCGGCTAATGAAGATATACAGATCAACTTGTGCAAAAATTAAAGGAAATAACTAGTGACATTTGTGAAGATATTTTTCTGCTTACAATATTATAGAAGCTGTATAAATGATTCTACTAATTTTTTAGAGTCTATTCCATAAACCAGAAACTATCCAGTAAGCTAGAGATAAGCAGGACTCATAAAGAGCATACCTTTTTAAACAGGAATGATTAGTTTCACAGAAAGAAAAATAAAAATATATTTGTTCAATTCATACATTCAACAGACATTTAAAATGATCAACATTTGACTTTTGTTAATGGTCCAAAAGAGAATGTTGAATTGAATAACCCCCTCTGTGTGTTCCCCAGGCTTTGTGGATTTCTACAATGCTGTGAGCAATTGCACATCCCAGTCAAAGCCAAGGAGACAAAGCCACTGTGTGGTGAGGGCTAATGATTTGCCATAGGACTTTAGATATGGTTTTCTGGTCTATCTGGGCTCAATTCCCTCATCTCTAAGAGAGGGTAAACATTTCTCACTAAGGGTTTTGAGAAACAATTCACGAGCTAATTGTAAAAAACTTTGCCAAAATACGATGCCACACAAGGGCTCAATAATAAAGGCTGCTTTATAGTTACAGAATGTTTTGAAGGCTGATCAGAGAGGGTGTGGATGATGTCAATTTGGGAGCTAACATTCTCTTTAGATTTTGTTTTCTTTTCTTGTGGTGCTGTGAGGAGGGCTGCACATCTCCAGAGTTAGTCACTTAGGTTTGGGCTTCCTGTGTGGTGGGCATTTTGACGGCAACAGAATGACGGAAATGAATAGTTATTGACTTCAAGAAGCTTAGAGAATGGGGGAGGCAGAAAAATGTGCACTTGCAATTCCATACAGCAAATGCTTCCAGAGTGTAGACGTTAGTGCTATGGAACACACAGGAGAACCATAGCAAAGTAGCTAAATCTGAAAGAATCTGTACAGGGAGAAATGGATAGAAGAAAATGGTCCCAGGATTGAAGAGAGATGTTCTTATCTGGCTGAAGTGCAGAGAGCACAAGGAGGAGCAGCGGCCGTAGTGGAAGGCTTATCCACGTTACAGATTTCTACCTAAGCTTTATCCTAAGGGCAGTGGAAAGCCATTGAAAGGTTTGAGATAGGAAAGTAACATAATTAGATTTGTGTTTTAAAAGACCACTCTATAAAGGTGTTCTAAAAGGTCATGGTGTTATTTATATTATATTTACATTAAAAAGTCACTATGAATAATTTAAATAAAAATAAAAGAAAAAACTTGACAAATAGGATCTCATCAAAATGGAAACATTTTGCTCTGTGAAAGTTCATGTGCAGGGGATGAAAAGACAAGCTACGGAGTGGGAGAAAATATTTGCAAACCTCATACCCAACAAAGGATCAGTATGCGGAATATATAATAAACTCTCAAAACTTAACAGTAAAAACAACAAAAAAAATTCAATTAGAAAATGGACAAAAGATGTGAACAGCTATTTCACCGAGGAGGATTACAGATGGCAAATATGCACATGAAAGATGTTCAATATCATTATCCATCAAGGAAATGTAAATTAAGCCCACAAGGAGATATCACTACATACCTATCAGAATGGCTAAAAGAGTAACACCAACAAATGCTGGTAAGGACATGGAGAAACTAGATCATCCATACTTTACTGTGGAATGTAAATGGTAGAGCTACTCTGAAAAACAGCCTGGTAGTTTCTCATAAAGCTAAATATGCAACTACATAACACTTAGTAATTGCATTCTTGGATATTTACCCCCAGAGAAATGAAAACATACATTCACACACCAAAAAAAAACTGTACAGGAATGTTCACAGCAACATTATTTATAAGCCAAAAATCAAAATAAATCTAGATGCCCTTCAACAGGAATGGTTGAACAAACTGTGGTACATACCACAGAATACTTCTCCACAATAAAAAGGAACAAACTATTGATGTACACAGCTTGGATCAATCTCTAGGGAATAATGCTGACTGAAAAAGCCAATCCCAAAAGGTTGCATACTGTATGATTCCATTTATATGACATTTTTGAAATGACAAAGTTCTTGAAATGAAAAACAGATTAGTTGTTGCCAGGAGTTAGGGATGAAGAAGGTGGGGGCTGTGCAGGAGGGAAGTAGGTATACTTGTAAGTGGACGAACCGAAGGATTCTTGCAGTATTGAAAGTTGACTGGTGGTGGGTGTGTGAAACCACAGGTGATAAGCCTGTATAGCACTTAATACACTCACACATACATTCACAAGTATACACACTCACACAT
Organism: Nomascus leucogenys; assembly: GCF_006542625.1. NCBI lineage: Eukaryota > Metazoa > Chordata > Mammalia > Primates > Hylobatidae > Nomascus > Nomascus leucogenys. The sequence continues at coordinate 67,646,432 of NC_044391.1, forward strand.
ACACACATGCAAATAACTATAAGTAAAGCTGGAAAATCTGATGAAAATAAGTGTGCCATGTCAATGTTGATAACATTATTAGACTATAGCTTTGCAAAATCTTCCCATTGGGGGAACTGGGGAAAGTGTACAGGGAATCTTCTTGTGTTACTTTTTACACTGCATGTGAATCTACAATTATCACCCTAAAATTTTCAATAAAAAAAGGTCACTCTGACTGTCATGTAGAGATGGGATCGAAGGCAGTGGTTTTCACACGTTAGTGCTTGGAGGGCTTGTTAACCACAGATCGCTGGGCTTTACCTCCAGAATTGCTTATTCAGCTGGTCTGGGTGGGACCTGAGAATTTGCCTTTCTTGCAAGTTCCCAGGTGATGCAGATACTTCTGGCTGGGGAACCATTCTTTGAGATCCACTAAATTAGAGTCATTGTAGCTTTCCCTTGACCTCTATTTATTTCAAAGGGGAAGACAGAGCATCTACTTGTTCCTTGGTGTTTCTTTCACAAAGTCTTTAAAGACCGCCCATGCCTTTGTCTTTTTTTTTATTATTATTATACTTTAAGTTTTAGGGTACATGTGCACAACATGCAAGTTTGTTACACATGTATACATGTGCCATGTTGGTGTGCTGCACCCATTAACCCATCATTTAGCATTACGTATATGTCCTAATGCTATCCCTCCCACCTCCCCCCACCCCACAACAGGCCCCGGTGTGTGATGTTCCTGTTCCTGTGTCCATGTGTTCTCATTGTTCAATTCCCACCTATGAGTGAGAACATGCAGTGTTTGGTTTTTTGTCCTTGTGATAGTTTGCTGAGAATGATGGTTTCCAGTTTCATCCATGTCCCTACAAAGGACATGAACTCATCATTTTTTATGGCTGCATAGTATTCCATGGTGTATATGTGCCACATTTTCTTAATCCAGTCTATCGTTGTTGGATATTTGGGTTGGTTCCAAGTCTTTGCTATTGTGAATAGTGCCGCAATAAACATACGTGTGCATGTGTCTTTATAGCAGCATGATTTATAATCCTTTGGGTATATATCCAGTAATGGGATGGCTAGGTCAAATGGTATTTCTAGTTCTAGATCCCTGAGGAATTGCCACACTGTCTTCCACAATGGTTGAACTAGTTTACAGTCCCACCAACAGAGTAAAAGTGTTCCTATTTCTCCACATCCTCTCCAGCACCTGTTGTTTCCTGACTTTTTAATGATGGCCATTCTAACTGGTGTGAGATGGTATCTCATTGTGGTTTTGATTTGCGTTTCTCTGATGGCCAGTGAGGATGAGCATTTTTTCATGTGTTTTTTGGCTGCATAAATGTCTTCTTCTGAGAAGTGTCTGTTCATATCCTTTGCCCACTTTTTGATGGGGTTGTTTGTTTTTTTCTTGTAAATTTGTTTGAGTTCATTGTAGATTCTGGATATTAGCCCTTTGTCAGATGAGTAGGTTGCAAAAATTTTCTCCCATTCTGTAGGTTGCCTGTTCACTCTGATGGTGGTTTCTTTTGTTGTGCAGAAGCTCTTTAGTTTAATTTGATCCCATTTGTCAATTTTGGCTCTTGTTGCCATTGCTTTTGGTGTTTTAGACATGAAGTCCTTGCCTATGCCTATGTCCTGGATGGTATTGCCTAGGTTTTCTTCTAGGGTTTTTATGGTTTCAGGTAATTTATAGATTCAATGCCATCCCCATCAAGCTACCAATGACTTTCTTCACAGAATATCAAAAAACTACTTTAAAGTTCATATGGAACCAAAAAAGAGCCCGCATTGCCAAGTCAATCCTAAGCCAAAAGAACAAAGCTGGAGGCATCATGCTACCTGACTTCAAACTATACTACAAGGCTACAGTAACCAAAACAGCATGATACTGGTACCAAAATAGAGATATGGACCAATGGAACAGAACAGAGCCCTCAGAAATAATTCCACATATCTACAACTATCTGATCTTTGACAAACCTGACAAAAACAAGCAATGGGGAAAGGATTCCCTATTTAATAAATGGTGCTGGGAAAACTGGCTAGCCATATGTAGAAAGCTGAAACTGGATCCCTTCCTTACACCTGACACAAAAATTAATTCAAGATGGATTAAAGACTTACATGTTAGGCCTTTGTCTTTTAGGACAGCCTTGAAGTATCTGGTTAGAGCAGTAGTTCCCAGAGTGTGGCCCTCAGGCAGGTGGCATCAGCAACACTAGAGAACTTGCTAGAAATATACATTTTGGGGCTCCACCTTAAGACTTGATGAATAAGAAGCTGTCAGGGTGAGGCTCCAGCAATCTGTGGTTTAAGAAGCACACCAGGTGATTCTGATGTATGCTAAAGTTTAAGGACCATTACATTAGAGGAAGACAGGAAGACGTTAGGAAGCCAGTTAGGACCTTTTTATTTTATTTACAGTATTAACAAGTAGGTGGGTCCACCCAGGGGCACCTAATTTTGAAACAGGATGTAGCAAAGGAAAAACTGAGGTGAGGTCTCCACAGGGTAGTGGTTATTGACTTCTAGTCTCTAACCTGCAGATGCAGATGGCAACACTAACTTACCTCCTTCACAGCCGGTGCTGTTCTAATTAACCAATAAAGATATTATAAAGCACATAGGAAGAAGAAAGCCCAAGATTGATACTAAGTGGCAATTAGTGGTATTAGGGAATGCCTATTATCTGCTCATAAACATATCAACACATTGATCTTAAAAGGAAATAAAACCAGACAGTGTTTGTGAACTGCCAGGCTTTCAGGGGCATCTTATTTATACAAGTCACAGGATCGATTGACCCTTGAACAATTATACTTCACATTGGTTAATTCTACCATCCCAGAATTTAATCTTTCAGCTGCCTATTAAAGCCCTACTCTGGTTTTTTCACCATGTCAGTGTGATGTTTCTGGAAGTTGAGAGCAGTATCTAATTTCTTGGCCCCCTTCTATTCCTAGCTATGATTTTAGGCCCTGCTGTCAACATTCAGAGAAGTAAGTCACTGAGGACCACAGCTCAGGATGCTGATTGTGTGTGTTTAATACCAATTCCATGCACATGAGTCATCCCAGCTCTGTTTGTGGAAAGGGGCAGAAGATTGCCAGATGATCTTCAGCACTTGCCTTGGCTCCATAGTTATCTAAGAGGATGTTAAATTGGAACAATTCTACTCATTTATTGCTCTGCTTGCAAATTAACCAGCAAAATGTCAAAAATTATAATACTTAAAAAAAAAAAACAGTGTTAGGGGAACATTGGCACCTCTTGAAAACTCTCCTGGCAGTGCACAGTGGCTCACACCTGTAATCCCAGCACTTTGGGAGGCCGAGGTGGGCAGATCACTTGAGGTCAACAGTTCGAGACCAGCCTGGCCAACATGGTGAAACCCCGTCTCTACTAAAATACAAAAATTAGCTGGGTGTGGTGGTGCGCACCATGTAATCCCAGCTACTCGGGAGGCTGAGGCAGGAGAATTGCTTGAACTTGGGAAGTGGAGGTTGCAGTGAGCTGAGGCAGCACCACTGCACACCAGCCTGGGCAACAGAGCGAGACTCCGTCTCCAGAAAAAAAAAAAAAAAAGAAAAAAAAAAAGAAAAGAAAAGTCTCCTAAGGTTTTCTGAAATTCTCACCAACTTCTGACTTCATGAAGAGATAGTGTGGTATAGAGGAAATAATCTGGTTGTTGAACTCAGACAGATTTAGTGTAAGCTATATGGATGTGCTTTGGTCAAGGAATATGCCAAAGCAGATATCCAGGCCTGCGTGACTCAGTGAGTTTGGTGCACAGTTTCATACTTGACTCTGAGCTACTGTTGTCTGCAAAAGGTATAATTGCCCTGCTAATGCTGTACAGGGGCTCTTGGGGCTTGGCTCAGCTCAACATGGCTTGGAATGGCAGGTGCACTGGCACCCAGAGAAAGAGAGAGAGAGAGCCAAAGCTGTCCGTCTGCAAGAGAGAGCAAGGACACAGTTCAGCTTGCTCATGCCCAGAGAAAGAGTTAAGCTCCTGACTCTGAAGGCAAGAGAGAGCTGCTGACCCTGAAGGCAAGAGAGAGCCAGCCACACAGCGGTGTGTGGGAGCCACCGGCTCAGGCAGCCAAGACAGGGAGGACAGTGTGAGGAGCTAGTGTAAGGAAGCTGTTAATGAGAGCTGTTGCTGCATAAAATCATCTTTCACCTGCCTACGCCCCCCCGAGTGTTCTTTCTGTCCATCCACCCACTCCCCACAGACTTCAGCATGGGCTGGACCTGGACCCGAGGATGTGACATTTAGGTTTGAATATCAGAGCTGCCATATAATAGCTGTTTGGTAAAGTGCTTAAAATTCTCTAAGCCTCAGTTTTTCTATCTGTAACATGGACTAAAATGCTTGCCCTATGTGATTGATTTGAGAAAAATAAAATGCACACATACAGTTTCTGGCATGTGTTTGGCACACAAAAACTCAGTTCCCTTCTCCTCAGATTGAAGATAATTGCTTGGTTTTGGTATAGGTTTTTTATCCCCCATAAATTTAATAGTGTATGACAAAAATTGATTATATGACAGGTCCAGTTTGCTTTCTCTTGTTTTCTTTTCTCCACTGCTTCAGTCAGCATAAAGTTATTCGTTCTGAGGTTCAGTCAGTTCTAGTCCATTTGCCAATGATCCCGAGGCTCCTTTTATGGTCTGAAAAGCGATATTCATATCTGGAAAGCATCCAAATCATAATGATACTCTAGCTCATGTTTGTCAGATATAGCTACAAAAACAGACTATAAAATATTAAAAGTAACAGAATTATTTTTCTATACCCTCAGAAGAACTGAACAAAAACCAACTGAATTCTTAGACTTGTATGACCAAAACCATATTATGATATATGATTATAATAAAAAGATGAAATAGGATACAAGTTGCTAAAGTTCAACTCTATGAATAATAGTAAACTAATTCTCTGTGAAGTGCATTAGCCCTTTGGTAAATATGAAAATGAGTTTTTCTTTGAAATAAATATGTATATATTTTTCAGAGGTAAAAATGAGCAGGCATAGGTTTTAGCTGAAAATCAGTTTTGTTCGACAGCATAATAATTTGGAAAAATTAAATGCAAATGCCTTGGGCAGAGCATGCATTCTCCAGCTAGTCACCATTTCTACCTCCCTTATTTTATGCCCACTGGTCCACCTGCTTCACACATCACAGGATGTGCCAAGCTTCTAGAGACATTTAAGTTTTGTAGATTCCAATTCCAAGCATTTATATCAAATTACTGGGTTCCTATTCAGGCAGCTGGGTTCCAGCAGCAGGAACCTGAGCTGCATATCCTACCTAATCTTTGGGCAAAATTTTGCCTGTGTGGCACAAAGATAGTGGCAGTTTCCTATAGTTATTAATCTTTGAGTAGCTTAATCTTATTGTTGTTGCTCCTCCAGAATGTCCAACAATCTTTTAAAGTATCTCTACTTTAAATTTGATCTGTATCAATGTTTGGAATATGAAGAGTGGTTTATGTTTTCCTGCTTGGACCCTGATTGATAACAGAGCTAGATTGAAGGGGTGGGAGTATAGTTGAACACAACTGCAAAGGAAAAAATTAGCTAGGTGTGGTGGTGTGCACTTGTAATGCCAGCTACTTGGGAGGCTGAGGCAGGATAATTGCTTGAACTTGGGAAGTGGAGGCTGCAGTGAGCCGAGATTGCACCACTGTGCACCAGCCTGGGCAGCAGAGCGGGGCTCCATCTCCAGAAAAAAAAAAAAAAAATAGAAAAAGAAAAGAAAACTCTCCTAATGTTTTCTGAAATTCTCACCAACTTCTGACTTCATGAAGTATACATACTGAGCTTGCCTTAAGCTCAGTATGTATACTTACCAATATTCATAAACAGAAAAAGGAAATCACGGGTTACCAGTCATTTGAGAAAAACCAACACCATGAAAGAGAAAGACCAAGATGTAAAAGAAAAACCATGCAGAAAAGGTAACACCTTAGTGAGCAAACAAGAATTTACACTTAAAAACTTAATATCAGAATAAAGAAGATTTTGCAATTGAAAATATAAATAAGCTACTATGAAAATAGATCAAAAAATGGAAAAGAGTTTGTTGCAATTAAAAATACAATCACCCAAATTTTAGAAAAATTAATAAATGGGCTGAATAATGACTTGGACAAATAGACAAAATCATGGTATAAAAGTAAATTCAATGAACTCTTTAGAATATGTATAGCAAAGAGTCAATAAGGAAATAAGAGTAGTTTAATATGTGTCAGGCTATTCTAATTGCTTTAGTTATAATAACTAATTTAATTCTGAAAACAACTTTTTTGAGCTAAGGATAATTATTATATACACAGAGGGGTTAAGTAACATGCTCAAAGTCACACAGCTAATGGGTGACAAAGCTGAAATTCAAATCCAGGGAATGTGACCCCCCAGAGACCTTGCTCTTAATTAGTATTCTACATTGCCTATTTTAAAAGTAGGAGATAAGTTAAGAGACATGGAGGATATATTCAGGAAGTTCAATAGCCACCTAACTGGAGTTGTAAAAAAAAAAAAAAAAAGAAAAGAAAAGCAAACAGGATGAACAGAAGAAAGAAAATATTCAAGAAACAAGAATAGAAAATGCATTGAGCTGAAAAAAGACTTGACAGACACCACTAAGTGCCAAAAAATGACTTTTTTTCAAAATAACATATCTAGACACATAACTGAAATTTTAGAACTGCAAAATAAAGAAAACCTTCAATGTCCAGAGAGAAAAACAATAATATACAGAGTATTGTGAATCAGGTGGACATCAGATGCTTCATTTGCAACAGAATAATGATTTGTCAATTCTGAAGTTTTGGATTTAGAATTCTCTACCCAAACAAATGTTAATCAAATGGACAGGCAAAATAAAGACGTTTGGACATGCAAGAACTTAGGAAGTCTAGCATTCATTGCTATTCAAAGAGATAAACCAACAAAATGTAGGATGATTCCAAGAAACAGGAAGATTTAACACATAATAAACATCAGCAGTTGAGGGTGACTCAGATGTGAAAGACAAACTTAAACAGTGAATTTATTGGGTTGGGGCTTGTAAAAGTTCTCTTTAGAAAGATATAAATGACAATAATATATTTCTCTGTAGCTGCAAGCTTAGTATTTGTTTCTACTGGTGAAATATTTACATAATCATAGTATTGTAAGAAATGTACTGTAAATGACTTTTTAAATTATTATTATTTGAGATTTCAAAAAACCATGTTCATATAATTTAGAAAATACCTAATGGATGATAACAAAGAAAATTAATGAGTGCCACTAGTTATAAAGAGATTTAAGCCAAAACAAAACCAAACAAAACAGATTGTAATTATCAAGCTCTGCTTGATCAAACAATTTTTCCACCCTTTGGGGGGACAACTGTTTTGCTTCTACATTTTTTCATAATAATGGGAAGATGTTCTTTTCTTGATCCTGTCACAACTATTCTTGAAAAGACAAGCAGCAATACCTTCCAGCAATCCTGAAGAGATTACTCAGCAGCAATTCAAGACACAGGCAATGAATTGGAGCCAACTTAACAACTTAGATATGCGGAATCTAAAAGTTATCTGAAATTTTCCCAGCAAAGCAAGCATTTTGAGAAGTTAAATAACGAACACCTCCTATTTTACATTTTCCAATTCTGGAATTTACTCATAGATTTAATCAAGGTCTAGTAAATATGGATAGTAAAGCCATATAAAATTATAACCATATAATATTATAATGTTCTCTGTTTGCCTATTTTTCTCCTCATTCCTCAACTTTGAGTAATTTATTTTATTTACAGTTATCATGGTGTCTTGGTGACATGCATTTTTCATACAAGAAAAAAGTTTTTTTTAGTTATAATTTTTATTACAGAATACTGACAGGGGAGAGTAAAAATGAAACGTACTTTTTAACAGAGATTCAGTTACTTACAAGTAGAGGAAGAGTCACTCCTATTATGCAACTATCCCATCTTATCAAATATATACTAGGAGACTCGTCATTAAGTCCTTTGCCACAGCAAAGAAAGTAAGGAGGGCATAGGCTTTGAACTGATCTGAGTTTGTTAGGCAAGTCACATAAACTCTCTAAGCCAAGCTTGTCCAACCCGCGGCCCACAGGCTGCATGTGGCCCAGGATGGCTTTGAATGCAGCCCAACAAGAAAAATATTAAACTCGAAGCAAATGTCTCTATATGACATAAATTTAAATATCTTTTTAGAATTTTTACAATAAAATGAAACCAAAGCACACTCAAAAGAAAATACTGATTTCATTACATATATGTTAATAAGTCTAAAAAGATAAATTTTCAAACAAATCAGTAATGAATGCTCATTAATCCTTCTATTCATTTCCAAAACATCTATTGAGAGCTTCCTGTGTATTTGACAACTGTGCTAAGCTCTGAGAAATCGGTGGTGAAACAGAAACTTGGTGCCTGCCCTCAGGGAGGTTAAACTTGCCAATAAGATCCAATAGGATGGCATTTCACATGGAATGTAGACTTTAGTTTAGAAAAATTATCCTCTTCTGCTTTCTCTCTTTAACTGTAAATTTATATTTGTGACTTAATCTCCTACTGAAATAAGCTAAATCTGGTTTGAAATAATGTTCTGTTGAAAGTTGTGCAGTCGGAACTGAAGAGAAACTTCCTGTTAAACGCGGCATACTTATCACATGGCTATCTTCTCTTGCTCCTGAATACAATTAAAATAAATAACCAAAATGAGGGAAATGGATATGAGTAATCAGCAGACAAGAGCTTTCAATAAATTGTCAATTGATAAAATGAAAAAGAGGTACAGTAAGTGACTTGGCAGAGTGGAGGAAGCTAAAACTGAAGTACCCGCTGAAAGTAGATAGTTCACTGATGAGCAATGAGCCAGTTTGCTCCACTGACACTCACAAGCAGTGAGTTTCACAAGAAGTGGAGGCAGCAAAGTGTGGATATAGCAAAAGGTTGAAATCCGGGAAATAAGTTGAAAGTCTGCATGTAAAATGGCTGCATCTAAGGTGGCTGAGCACTCCTGGATCTTTTTCCCCAACCCACATGGACAGGTAACAACCTTCTTCTACACACCTACCAATCATTTCTCCCTAAATGATCACAGATTAACTTTTTGGAGAAATTGAGCTAGAGATGTTCCAGACCTGGAAGCAGTAGGAGCAGTGGGGTAAGGTACAGGGTTGAAGACAGAGTGATATATCTTTGAATATTACGTTTTGATATGATTTGGCTCTATGTCCCCACCCAAATATCATCTCGAATTGTAATCCCCACATGTCAGAGGAGGGACCTTCTAGGAGGTGATTGAATCATAGAGGCAGACTTCCCTCTTGCTTTTCTCATGATAGTGAGTCCTCACAAGATCTCATTGTTTGAAAGTGTGTATCACTTTCCCCCTTCTCTCTCTCTCTCTCCTGCCACCTTGTGAAGAAGATGCTTGCTTCCCCTTTGCCTTCCACCATGATTGTAAGTTTCCTGAGGCCTCCCAGTCATGTTTCCTGTTAAGCCTGTGGAACTGTGAGTCAATTAAACCTCTTTTCTTCATAAATTACCCAGTTTTAGGTATCTTTATGGTAGTGTGAGAACAGACTAATACGCTTTTTCAGGGGACTCAAGGAAAAGGCCAGCTTGCTGCCTATAACTCTAAAATAAAGCCTCTTCATTGATTAGCCCTCTCATGAACACAACACTTCTAATTGGTCTTTCAGTATTTCATTCCAAATGGTGCTGGGACAATTGGATATCCACATGCAAAAGAATTAAGAATTAAGTTATACCCCGTTCTTAAAACCAGACACAAAAATAAACTTAACATGGATCATAGACCTAACTGTAGAACTACAAAACTCACTGAAAAAAGCATAGGAGTAAATCTTTGTGACTGTGGGTTAGGAAAAGACTTCTTAGATATGACACGTAAACCACAAGCCACAAAAGAAGAAAAAGATAAATTGGACTTCCTCAAAATTACAACCTTTTATACTTCAAAGGATACTGTCAATAAATTGAAAAAGACAACTCACGGAATGAGAGAAAATACTCGCAAATCATAGATCTGATAAGGGACTTGCATCTGGAATATATTTTAAAAACTTATATGACACAATAATAAAATGACAAGTAACCCAATTAAAAATGGACAAAAGACCTGTATGAAAAGACATCTCTCAAAAGAAGATAGATATAAGGCCAATAAGCACACGAAAAGATGCTCAACATCATTAGCCATTAGAAAAGTGCAGTCAGAACTACAATGGGATACCACTTCATACCCACTAGAATGGCTATAATTTTTTTAAAAAGGGTGGATAATAACAACTATTGGCAAAGATGTGGACAAAACGAAACATTCAGATATTGCTGGTTGGAATGTAAAATAGTGCAACACTTTGAAAAACTTTTCGGCAATTCTTTAAAAATTTCCATACAGAGCTATTATGTGATTCAACAATTCTACTCCTAACATACACCCACGAGAAATAAAAACATGTCCACATAAAAATTTATACATGAATATTCATAGCAGCCTTATTTATAATAGTCAAAAAGTAGAAACAACCCAAATGTTCATAACTAATAAATGAATAAACAAAATGTGATATGTCCATAAAATGGAGCATTATTTAGTAATAAAAGGAAATGAAGCATTCATACATGCAGCTGCATGGATAAACCTTGAAAAATATTCTAAGGCTTATTGTGTTGGTTGCACAACCCTTTGAATATGCTACAAATCATTTAAGTGTACTCTTTAAATTGGTGGATTTTATGGTATGCGAAGTGTATCTCAATCAAGCTGTTAGAAAAATGTAAATGGACAGCCACTGATCACAGAAAAATATAAATGGACAGCAACAGATCACAAAACATCTTAGAAAGCCTCCAACATGAAGAACAGAAATAAACACAAATAATAAAAGTGAATTTGGGGGAAAAAGGGGCACTGCAGGAAATAGAAGAAAAGGTCACCTAAAACATTTTGTTAGTATTCTTAGAGAGCTAAGAATCTGTAAAACAAAACCATGATGTTATCAGGAAATAAAAGAACAAGAAAGAGGCCAAAAAGACAAAGAGCTATAAACCAACAGAGATAAGATAACAAAATTACAGGATCAACTCAGAAATTTCAGCAGTAAGATTTCTAGAAAGAAAAAGTAGAGAAAGTGAAGTGAAGAAAGATAAAACAGAAATAGCCAGAAAAATTCCTATGACAAGAGGACGTGACCTTCTAGATTGAAAATCTTCATGAAACACTGAATAACAAACTTTTAAAGATTTATTTTAAGACATCTTGAAATTTAAGAATACCCAAAATAAAATTCTTAGAGATTTTTTAAACCCTAAGTATATATAATCAGCATGACATCGGACTTTCCAGTGTAGCACCGTAAGATATAAGACAATAAATTAATGTTTACATAATTCTGAGAAGAAAAAAATTAGGATAAAATTTCTCTACTCAGCCCAAGTATCAATCAAATATGAGAATGAAAAATTCATATTTGATTGATAGTTAGGCTGAGTGTAGAAATTTTCAGACATACTAAAACTCAGAATAATAACCAGCCATGCACCCTTTCTTAGGAAACTACTGGAGAATATGCTTTAAAAAAATGAGGAAATAAATCAAGAAAGGAGTTTTGTGATCCAGGACACTGGAGGCACAACACAGGAAAAAAGCAAATGGAAGGATCATGATGGTAGCTCTACTCACGACTAGAAATTAATTCATGTCATTTGGAGCAGAAGAAAAGAAAATTCAAGGCTGGAGATTCATTGGGGATGTGAGGGAATAAAATCAGTACATATCTAATATGATAATTTAATAGGTATTTGACAAATCTCAGGAGGCAGTTGGAGAGACACATGAGAAACTACCAAAAAATTGAAGGAAACTGAAGAGGTATAGCAGAAAGAAAACATTTCAAACTTTAGTGCTTGACTCAACAGTGGTCCATGTTGCAGGCCTATAGCAATATGCACATGGACCAATAATTTAATTTTAGAAATTATGATATAGCTGAATTGGGAGAATGGGGCAAGGGGAAGTGGTTAAGAAATGTGAGATTTGTAAGACAGTTAAATAATTTCAATAATAAACATTGGCTAAAGTTGAAAAAAAATCAAGATAGAGGAATTATATTTTTAAAGCATGGTGATGATAAAACCCAGAAGAAACAAAGAAACTGAAATGGGGAGATGTGGATTAACCAACTGCTGTTTTTTAATACAAGTGTTTCAATACTACTTGGATATTTTTTAAATCATGGCATGCAATAATTTGGATAAACTGTATTTTTAATCCATTAGGGGATCATAGCACTGAAAAAACATTGTGTGATTGCACATGTCCACCCTCATCTTTGAAACCCAGCACAAAAGTGCAGCCCAGTACAGGAACACTTTTAATAGATGGGAATTGGATTAAGAGGACATCAGGAAGGGCTAAGCTGGGGGAAGGGGGACAGCCTGGTGAGGTGTGTAATTAAATGACACTGAGGGGCTGGCTGGATGGGAACCAAAATTCTCTCCCTTCAAGGAAATAACCAGGCTACGAACCGAACCAGGAGAGACTGGAGAAGGTGTATGGGTGTCTTTATTTTTCTGCTGTGTTCCTGTATAATTTAGAAACAACAAAATAAAGAAAAAGAAAGCTGTCCCATCAAAAAAAAAAAAAAAAAGAAAAGAAAGAAAAGAAAAAACACTATGTGATACAGACATAGGCTGTCAGAAAGTTTGTACAGAGTATAGAAAAGATATATTTGTTTTTTTATGAAGACCACCACCGAACTGAAAATGAAACTGAAATAGTGTAAGTTTTAACTGTGAGCCACCTTGGAAAAAATCATTAACCACAGGATCTATAATTTATAGACCTTTCATAGACTGCCATCTGAGGACAGTAGTTCTATCTTTGCAAGAAAGACATTCCATGAGAAACAAGAATTCTCTTAATACTGACTCTCTATGTTTTATAACTAAGAAAAGGCTTCCTGTAAATAACCAATGTATGTTGTAGAGAAGCCCAGGAAAAAAGAGAGGAAGGCAAATGTTTATGTGCTAATCTGAAACCCTAGAGCTGCCAGAAAGGTGAGCAAGACAGAGTGCAGAGTAGTCTGGGCCAGTTCCTTCTGGACAATCAACTGAGAGTGTTGCCTTGGGCCCTGTAGTAAAGATAGCAAGACATCAATACAGAGACTGGCCTCATCTCCTCTGAATTTTGCATGGCCACTATCTGAAAATCAGTAGAATTTCCTCTTCTAATCAAATGTGTGGGACCACCTACAACAACAATCATGTTCCATATTTTCTTTCCATGCCTTCATCATAAATCTCAGCATATAAACAATCAACTCTTCTACAAAATGAGGAATTCTATAGTACAAACCCCATGCAGCTAAGCAGAGCATAGGGTAGCCAATAACCTGTCTTCCAGGTGATCTAATACTTTCATCTGGTTCTGCCCCGAGCTGTATGTAGGCCAGCTCTAGGAGCTCTAGAACTTGAAGATGCCACATCCATTCCGCTTTAGCCAAGGAGCTGCTCCTAGACTAGGAGGGGAGCTGTTCTTGTTCCTCCCGCCCTGTCTCCTGGATGCCACTCTTTGAAGACACCTATCTACCTACCCTAGTCAAGGTCATATCTCATCATTCTCAGGGTTCCCTGTGTTCTTAGTCTCATTCACTTAGTAACTTCTTTTTGTCAGAAGAATCAGCTTCCTACTTTCTGTGGCTCCTGGGTTCTCCCATCAGAAACCCTCTGTTTACTGCCTTACTAATACATGTCAAAACTCTTATATCCATACAACCTTGTAGTACGGCTGTGGTCTAAGGTAGAAAGAAAGGGGGCATAACTGTAACATGCATGTAATTATCCAGCTAAGCAGAGCATAGGGTTGTTTGAAATCTAGCATAGAAGACATAATTAAGAATTTTTTTAAAGTATACCTGTTTAGGATTGTGAATTGTATTTCCATTCACTCACTTCACTAGATATTTACCAAGTGCATTTTTGTATGAAGGTTTCATGTGTTGTAAATCAAATAAGGCCCATAACAACAATGAGTTTATAAAGTGTAGGAGAGATTGGACAAGGAAGAAAGATTAAAACAATAGAAAAAGAGTTAAAGTAAGCAGCAGAAGAGAAGTGCTAAGTGTGGAGGTTTGCAGAGGAATAAATTATTTCTGGCTGGAGAAGGTATGTACAGAGCTTATTAAACAATTTCATGCAGCATTTATGAAGCATCTGCTGTGTGCTACACTGGGTACTATATTAAGGTCTGAGGAAACCAAGAGCATAAAGACAAAGTTATGCTCCAAGGATGAAAAAGCCCTGGAAGATCAACAATGAGGAGGCAATTTATTCTCCTGGAAGTGGGAGTAAGGGTGAAACTGTCAGGTAAAGCTTCATATAGGATATTGGTTTTTGAACTCAGACCTAGAAAACAAGTGGAGTACTGACCGGCAGAAATGCTGAGATAGAGCACTGTAGGTATATGTAACAGCAGGAGCAAATGTGCAATAGCAGGGAAAATAAACTATAATAGAGACTATTCCAAATTATCTAGAGTACTGGGTGTTTGTGGCAAATAGGGGCAAAGCTGCAAAGACAGAGGACAGAATGTGGAGAAGCAGTATCAACAGAGCGCCTATTTAGCTGTGTTGGAAAATGAGCCAATGCAAAAGTTATTTGTTTAATTTTGTGATCAGCATAGTGTTTTGAAAAGATAAGCCTGGAATCAGTATATAGAGGATGCTTCAAAGTGAGAATGGAAAGGAGGCTATTTCTTGTTTCAGGGGTGAAGTAATGACAGTCTGAACTAACTGGTGCCATTAGGAAGGGAAAGATGGGCGTAAGCATTGAAGAAGCCACATCTATTTACATTGGTTGAAGTTGGGGAGAGTTGGAGAAGTGGAAATCTCTCAATCAGGGTGGTCCTGGAGCCTTAGCAAATCATGCCAGGCCTTTTTCTTACAGATGCAAGAAATTAGGCAAGACTTGGGCTTGAAAAACAAGTTGTATTTTATGATGCTGGATGCAGAACCTAATGTTATGTGTGCTTGCAAGCACACGCACATGCCACACACAGACCATCATAAATTATACTCTTGGAACATAGTTGTTTTGGTATCGGGCACACATAACACTGTTGCCTTTCATCCAGATACTGGCAAAAATCTCTCTAAGGGGTCACTGGATATCAGTGTCTTTTACTGCCTTCTGGGAGACTGAAGAACTTGGTTACAAACACCGGCTGTGGAGACATAGAGCAGTTCAAACCCAAGGTCGGTCATTTACAAGTAGCTGCATAATTTTAGGCAAATTACTTACCCTCTTCTCTTGATTTCTACATTAATAATATGGGGATAGCAAACACACTGACTTTATGAGAATTAAATGAGCCATTACATGTGAACTGCTTAGAAAAGAATAATACCCAGCACATATCAGGTGCTCAGTAAATGCAGGGGATTATTACTGTTGTTATGGGTATTCTGTGGTATAAAAGTCCATGCTGAATACTTAGCAACTGGCATATATTTTTAGGGAGAGGAGCAGAACAAGTTTCAGTAGAGAAAAATAATGTCACTTCCTTTTAAAAATGTCCGTCGAATATTGAGACTTTTTTGTGTGATTAACAGCTCACTTCCTATGATTCTGGTGTGGTAATTCACATTCAAAACTGTAGACAAGGCCGGGCGCGGTGGCTCACGCTTGTAATCCCAGCACTTTGGGAGGCCGAGGCGGGCGGATCACGAGGTCAGGAGATCGAGACCACGGTGAAACCCCATCTCTACTAAAAATACAAAAAATTAGCCAGGCGTGGTGGCGGGTGCCTGTAGTCCCAGCTACTCGGAGAGGCTGAGGCAGGAGAATGGCGTGAACCCGGGAGGCAGAGCTTGCAGTGAGCCGAGATCGCGCCACTGCACTCCAGCCTGGGCGACAGAGCGAGACTCCATCTCAAAAAAAAAAAAAAAACTGTAGACAAGTGTAGAGAGACTTTGTGAAAACTTCCATTGACTAAGGTAGACTTAAGATCTGAAGGATACTTTGGCCTTTGGAAGTGGCACTATACAGATGTCTAGTCAGCTATTATCTGCTTTGCATAGTTATCAAACACATCATTAAGTACATTATTTTATTTATTTTACTATGCTGGCAAAATGTAGCAACAACAAAAAATGTGCTTAATGGAAACTGAGAAGACTCATTCATTTTATACTGACTCATTAAGCCTTATTGGTTTGGTAGTTTTGTGATTCCAGAACACCATAATTCTGAACGAGATTCCCATCTTGTATGGCTCCGTTAGAGGTTTTGCCTGCAGGGTGTTCTCTGGCCCTCTTTCTGAGTGTGTCTCCCTCTTTCTTTATTTCTGTCTTTTCATCAATGATGCTCTGGGCTTTGGAAGCAGGCCAGAATGCCCTGAATCTTGCAATGAATGATGCTGTGAAAATTGCTAACATACCAAAATCAAGCATATTCCACAACTCAGACAGATACTCCTTAGGGCCTTGAGTCCAAATTTCTTTACATTCAGCCCATATCATGCCTCTGTGCTCATTAAATCAGTTTTTCTCTAGCAGAAACTTAAATCAGTTTTTCTCTAGCATGAAACTGAAGCTTCAAGATGACTTTACTTGCCCAGGCTCCTTCTAAGTCCTCACTTTCTCTTCTTTTTCTCTAAATGGAGCCCTCTGAATAAACAAGCCTCAGATTCCACTGGGTCTTACCCCATGCCTAACCCTCTTCATAATAAATTCCTTAAGAAATTCAAGTAAGCAGAATGTTTGCTTTCACTTTGTCCCATTGTTACTCTGGTTCTTCCGAGCACTCAGCTTTCCCACCAAGCTTCTTTCAGTCGTCCTCGGGTGTCCTTTGACAATGCGTCCTCTGCTTTTACACACTCTAGCGTTTCTCCACTGGAGTCTTTGTTGCCCCACATGGACAGCCGGGAATGTTGGGGTGATCAGGCCCAACATCAGGTCGTGGGGGAAATGAAGTCTGGTGGAGTCAAAGGAATGAGAAAGGACAGTTTGAGAGAGAAAGTGGGTCCAGAGGGCCAACACTAAGTATGGAGGCTGCGAAGGCCCTGAGCTCTGGAAGCCCAGACTATTTACTGTTGATCAAAGAAACAGGGGGTGAAAATGTGGGGGTCGAAAGGGCAAGCACATGATCTACAGCTGTGACGGTTTAGCATTTCCTTTGCGGCATATGGAACATGTTCTGCTACTTGAGATAATGGAGAGCAGGTTCTTTTAACTGAAGATACAATCGATCCTGGGAGAGCAAGGAGCAAGGAGCCAGCAAGTCTAGACACATTCCAGAGCCATGAGCCCTGGATTCTATTCAAGCCACGAGGGGTTTTATGCCCTGTGCTTAGCTTATGGTGTGTCAGGGTAGCTTCCACACTTTAGCACAGAGCTTGGTGTTCCAAAGGCCACGAGGGGTTTTAGGCCCTGTACCCCAGACGTGTTCCAAGACTCTTTTACATTATGTCAGACATGCAAGCCCTGCCTCAGCTTCTCCCAACACTTAACTTTTCCCAACAGAAAGGTGAGGATGGAACCCCAGAGAATATTAATATTAAGGGATTTTCAAAGAACTAGTGAATGAGGCTGAGATGGAGTAGCAGAGGCAGGAGGAAGCAGAGAGGACAACTAGTAGAGTGTGGGTCACAAAGCGGACAAGCCTGACATCACTTTTATGTCTCTTCTAACCTTGAATTATGAGAACTTATAAAAAGAAATAAATCCTAAAAAAATTGAAACTGGCAACTGAACTATGAATTAAAGATTAAAAAAAACATTTCCACTGATTTAAGTATTGATGGGGATGGATTGGGAAGTAAGATGGCTGCCAAGTTTCCTGCTCAGTGGCGCACTTACCCTTTATAATCACCGCCCCTTGAGTGCAGTGGGACATGTGAAGAAGGTGAGTCTTACTTCCACAATGCCATTAAATTGTTTTTGATAAAATATTCTTGGGGATAATAGTTCTCTATTTTTTAATTTTGATGGATACACAATAAATAGTTGTAGTATTTATGGGATACATGTAATGTTTTGATACAAGCTTACAATGTGTAGGGGTCAAATCGGGGTAATTGGGATATCTATCAGTTTAAACACATCATTTCTTAGTGTTAGAAACATTCTAATTCCATGCATCTAGTTATTTCGAAATATCCAATAAATTATTGTTAACTACATTGCCCTATTCTGCTAACAAACACAAGATCTTATTCCTTCTGTCTGTATTTTTGTACCCACTAACCAACTCCTCCCCTCCTACACCCAACTACACTTCCCAGTCTCTGGTAACCATCATTCTTCTCTCTACATCCACGAGATCAACCTTTTTAGCTACCATGTGTGAGTGAGAACATGCAGTATTTGTCTTTCTGTGCCTGGAAACAATTAAGTCTATTGTCAATGAATGTTACATCTGATTTATACAAATGGGTAAACAATTTTTATAGGGAAAAAATCTTGAGATATAGTATACAATTATCCTGACTTCTAATATACCAAGAATAACAAGTGAAAAGATTCAGTAAGTCTGGAGTAGGGTATAGAGAGCTGTAGTGGTATAACACTTTATAAGTAAGTCTTATGTGCATCCCCAATTGAGAACTACTAGACTAGAAATACTACATTAAAATTAAAAGAGTAAGGTTTCATCCAAGTAAAATTTAAAATAATTACTAATATTAGTACTGATTATTCAGTGGTTGCCTGAAATCATCAGCTTATTAGACAGGTAAAGCACTACCAGGATTCATAAGTATAGGAAAACTTGACACAATTATTTCTTAGGGTTTTTATCAGTGTTATTCCTTAGGGTTAAAATATATTGTGGACAGTGAAAATATTGACAAATACCAGGGGTTCACCATAAAACATAC
The DNA here is from genome assembly GCF_006542625.1 of Nomascus leucogenys. Taxonomy (NCBI): domain Eukaryota; kingdom Metazoa; phylum Chordata; class Mammalia; order Primates; family Hylobatidae; genus Nomascus; species Nomascus leucogenys. The sequence goes on from NC_044391.1 coordinate 67,665,357, forward strand.
AATTTCTGATAAATTCATATTAATAAAATTTTACCTATACAATGTTAGCACAGGGATGACTAAATGTCTCTTTTGATTTGACAAATCTTCCCATGCAACTCATCAAACAAATCTAGTTAATTTGTTTTTTTTTAATAAAGTAAAAGAAACAATATTTGTAATTTTCCAGGGGCTATCTGGGAAATCTCAAAGATAGTTTTAGGTATAAAAGATGGCTTGAATGTTTTGTGGGCTTTTTTTTTCTATATTTAGGATCCCATTTTTAGAAAGTTAAAAATTTTTTAAATGCCAGAGGAAATTTGGACAGTTGGTTAAGACAGAATCATAGGTGTCTTAGAAACAATACTTTGTTGTCTATTTGATCACAGCAGCAATAAAATGTATATAAAAAATAAACATGGAAGGTAACAAAATTGAGAACCTTAGCTCTTTCAAAAGTAAGACTGAGGGCAGAGCAGGATGGCCCGTAGAAGTCTCCACAGATCATCCTCACAGCAGAAACACCACATTTGACAACTATCTACACACAAAAAAACACCTTCATAAGAAGAAAAAAATCAAGTGAGCAATCACAGCACCTGGTTTTAAACTTCCTGTCACTGAAAGAGGCACTAAATAGGGTAGGAAAGACAGTCTTAAATTGCCTAAATTACCCCTCCTCTCTCCCCCTGCAGCAGTCTTACAGTACAGACAGGAGAATCTTTGCACTTGGGGAATGGAGAGTGCAGTGACTGAGGGACTTTGCATTGGAAATCAGTGATGCCAACACCAGGCAGGACTCAGCCAATGCTCACGGTGGGAGCATTTAGACCAGCCATAGCCAGAGGGGAATCATCCATCCCAGGGGTTGGAACTTGAGTTTTGACAGGCCTCCCCACCATGGGCTACAGTGCTTTGGGGTTCTAAATAAAGTTCTAAATAAAGTTGAAAGGCTGTCTAGGCCACTAGTCCTAGTGCTGTGCTAGGTTCAGAGCCAGTGGAGTTGGAGGGCACTCAACCTAGTGAGACACAAGCCAGGGTGGCTAAGAGAGCGCCTGCATCATTGCTCCCCCAACCCCAGGCAGCACAACTTGCAGCTCTTAAAGAAACCCCTTCTTTCTGCTTGAGGAGAGGAGAAGGAAAAGAAAAGAGGACTTTGTTTTGCAAATTTGATATCAGCTCAGTCATGGCAGGAAAAGACACCAGTCAGAGTTGTGAGAGCCCCACTAGAGGACCAAGCTCCCAGATGACATATCTCAGCATATCCTGGGCTGGGAGGGAACCCACTATCTTGAAAAGAAGAAACCAGTCCTGGCAGGATTCATTACCTGCTGACTAAACAGCCCTTCAGCTCTGAATAATCAGCATTGATAACCAGGTAGTACATGCTGTGGACCTTGGGTGAGACTCTGAGACATGCTGGTTTCAGGTGTGACCTGGCACATTCACAGCTGTAGTGACTACAGGGAGAGACTCCTTCTGCTTGAGAAAAGTATGAACTCAGCCACAGTGGGGAAAAGCACCAAGTGGGCTCTTGGGGTCCCCAATTCCAGGCCTTGGCTCTTTTATGGCATTTCTGGACATACCCTGCACCACAGGAGGGCCCACTTCCCTGAAGGATGAGTCACAGGCCTGGCAGCATTCAACACAATATGACAGAATAGCCCTTGGGCCTTAAGTGAACATCGGCAGTACCCTGGAAGTATTCCCTGTGGGCCTGAGGTGGTGGTGCACACAGGGAAACATTCCTCTGCCTGGGGTAAGAAGAGTAGGGCAGAGTGGAAAGGACTTTGTCTTGTAGTTTCAGTGCCAGTTTAGCTGCAGTAATAAAAGGGCACCAGGTAGATTTCTAAAGTTTCCAGCTCCAGGCTGGCTCCAAGACAGCATCTCTGAATCCACCCAAGACTCAAGGGAACTTACTGTCACCCCAAAGAGAAGAACACAATCCTGGCTGCTCCACCATCTGCTGAGTGTAGCACCCTAGGGCCTTAAATGAACATAGGTGGTAGCAAAGTAGTGGTTTCACAGTGCCTTGGGTGAGACCCAGTGCTGTATTGGCTTTGGGTGTGACTCAGCACAGTCCCACTGGTAGTGGCTACAGTGGTGCTTGTGTCACACATCCCCCAGCTCTATGCAGCCCAGCACAGAAAGACTTTATTTGTGTGAGAGAGGTAAGGAAAGAGAACAAGAGTCTCTGCCTTGTAATTTAGAGAATTCTTCTAGATCTTATCCAAGACCACAAAGCTGGTACCTCTAGAAGTCTGCAAGAACCACAGCATTACTGGGCTTGGGGTGACCCCTAAAGCAGATATGGCTGCAGTAACCAATAGCTTAGAACACAACACCCAAATCCCTTCAAATACCTGAAAAGCTTTCCCAAGAGGTATGAGTAGAAACAAGCCCAGACTGAGAAGACTGTAATAAATACCTAACTCTTCAATGCCCAGACACTGACAAACATTCAAAAGCATCAAGAACATACAGGAAAAGATGACCTCACCAAATTAATTAAATAAGCCACCAGGGGCCAGTCCTGAAGAAACAGATATGAGACCTTTTAGATAGAATTTAAAATATCTGTTATGAGGAAACTCAAAGAAATTCAAGATAACATGGAGAAGGAATTCAGAAGCCTGTAAGATAAATTCAATAAAGATATTAAATTATTTAAAATAATCAAGCAGGAATTCTGGAGTTAAAAATGCAATTGACATACTGAAGAATGCATCAGAGTCTCTAGAAGAATTGATCAAGCAGAAGAAAGAGTTAGTGAGCTTGAAGATAGGCTATTCAAAAATACACAGAGGAAACAAAAGAAAAAAAGAATAAAGGATGCAGCGGTGGGTGGAGCCAAGATGGCCAAATAGGAAGAGCTCTGGACTACAGCTCCCAGCATGAGCGATGCAGAAGATGGGTGATTTCTGCATTTCCATCTGAGGTACCGGGTTCATCTCACTAGGGAATGCCAGACAGTGGGTGCAGCACACCATGTGCGAGCTGAAGCAGGGTGAGGCATTGCCTCACTCGGGAAGTGCAAGGGGTCAGGGAGTTCCCTTTCCTAGTCAAAGAAAGGGGTGACAGACGGCACCTGGAAAATCAGGTCACTCCCACCCTAATACTGTGCTTTTCTGATGGGCTTACAAAACGGCACACCAGGAGATTATATCCCGCATCTGGCTCAGAGGGTCCTATGCCCACAGAGTCTCACTGATTGCTAGCACAGCAGTCTGAGATTAAACTGCAAGGCAGCAGCGAGGCTGGGAGAGGGGCACCCGCAATTGCCCAGGCTTGATTAGGTAAGCAAAGCAGCAAGGAAGTCGAACTGGGTGGAGTCCACCACAGCTCAAGGAGGCCTGCCTGCCTCTGTAGGCTCCACCTCTGGGGGCAGGGCACAAACAAACAAAAAGACAGCAGTAACCTCTGCAGACTTAAATGTCCCTCTCTGACAGCTTTGAAGAGAGTAGTGGTTCTCTCAGCATGCAGCTGGAGATCTGAGAACAGGCAGACTGCCTCCTCAAGTGGGTCCCTGGCCCCCATGCAGCCTAACTTGGAGGCATCCCCCAGTAGGGGCAGACTGACACCTCACACGGCCAGGTACTCTTCTGAGACAAAACTTCCAGAGGAACGATCAGGCAGCAGCATTCGCGGTTCACGAAAAATTTGCTGTTCTGCAGCCACCCCTGCTGACATCCAGCCATACAGGGTCTGGAGTGGACCTCTAGCAAACTCCAACAGACCTGCAGCTGAGGGTCCTGTCTGTTAGAAGGAAAACTAACAAACAGAAAGGACATCCACACCAAAAACCCATCTGTACATCACCATCATCAAAGACCAAAAGTAGATAAAACCACAAAGATGGGGAAAAAACAGAGCAGAAAAACTGGAACCTCTAAAAACCAGAGCGCCTCTCCTCCTCCAAAGGAATGCAGTTCCTCACCAGGAATGGAACAAAGCTGGACAGAGGATAACATTGATGAGTTGAGAGAAGAAGACTTCAGACGATCAAACTACTCCGAGCTACAGGAGGAAATTCAAGCCAAAGGCAAAGAAGTTAAAAACTTTGAAAAAGAATTAGACGAATGTATAACTAGAATAACCAATACAGAGAAGTGCTTAAAGGAACTGATGAAGCTGAAAGCCAAGGCTCAAGAACTATGTGAAGAATGCAGGAGCCTCAGGAGCCGATGCGATCAACTAGAAGAAAGGGTATCAGTGATGGAAGATGAAATGAATTAAATGAAGTGAGAAGAGAAGTTTAGAGAAAAAAGAATAAAAAGAAATGAACAAAGCCTCCAAGAAATATGGGACTGTGTGAAAAGACCAAACCTACGTCTGATTGGTGTACCTGAAAGTGACGGGGAGAACAGAACCAAGTTGGAAAACACTCTGCAGGGTATTATCCAGGAGAACTTCCCCAATCTAGCAAGGCAGGCCAACATTCAGATTCAGGAAATACAGAGAATGCCACAAAGATACTCCTCGAGAATAGCAACTCCAAGACACATAATTGTCAGATTCACCAAAGTTGAAATGAAGGAAAAAATGTTAAGATCAGCCAGAGAGAAAGGCCGGGTTACCCACAAAGGGAAGCCCATCAGACTAACAGCTGATCTCTCAGCAGAAACTCTACAAGGCAGGAGAGAGTGGGGGCCAATATTCAACAATCTTTTTTTTTTATATACTTTAGGTTTTAGGGTACATGTGCCCAATGTGCAGGTTTGTTACATATGTATCCATGGGCCATGTTGTTTTGCTGCACCCATTAACTTGTCATTTAGCATTAGGTATATCTCCTAATGTTGTCCCTCCCCCCTCCCCCCACCCCACAACAGTCCCCAGAGTGTGATGTTCCCCTTCCTGTGTCCATGAGTTCTCATTGTTCAATTCAACATTCTTAAAGAAAAGAATTTTCAACCCAGAATTTCATATCCAGCCAAACTAAACTTCATAAGTGAAGGAGAAATAAAATATTTTACAGACTAGCAAATGCTGAGAGATTTTGTCACCACCAGGCCTGCCCTAAAAGAGCTCCTGAAGGCAGCACTAAACATGGAAATGAACAACCTGTATCAGCCACTGCAAAATCATGCCAAATTGTAAAGACCGTCGAGGCTAGGAAGAAACTGCATCAACTAATGAGCAAAATAACCAGCTAACATCATAATGACAGGATCAAATTCACACATAACAATATTAACTTTAAATGTAAATGGACTAAATGCTCCAATTAAAAGACACAGACTGGCAAATTGGGTAAAGAGTCAAGACCCATCAGTGTGCTGTATTCAGGAAACCCATCTCATGTGCACAGACACACATGGGCTCAAAATAAAAGGATGGAGGGAGATCTACCAAGCAAATGGAAAACAAAAAAAGGCAGGGTTGCAATCCTAGTCTCTGATAAAACAGATTTTAAACCAACAAAGATCAAAAGAGACAAACAAGGCCATTACATAATGGTAAAGGGATCAATTCAACAAGAAGAGCTAACTATCCTAAATATAAATGCACCCAACACAGGAGCACCCAGATTCATAAAGCAAGTCCTGAGTGACCTACAAAGAGACTTAGACTCCCACACAATAGTAGTGGGAGACTTTAACACCCCACTGTCAACATTAGACAGATCAACAAGACAGAAAGTTAACAAGGATACCCAGGAATTGAACTCAGCTCTGCACCAAGTGGACCTAATAGACATCCACAGAACTCTCCACCCCAAATCAACAGAATAGACATTTTTTTCAGCACCACACCACACCTATTCCAAAATTGACCACATAGTTGGAAGTAAAGCTCTCCTCAGCAAATGTAAAACAACAGAAATTAAAACAAACTGTCTCTCAGACCACAGGGCAATCAAACTAGAACTCAGGATTAAGAAACTCACTCAAAACCACTCAACTACATGGAAACTGAACAACCCACTCCTGAATGACTACTGGCTACATAACGAAATGAAGGCAGAAACAAAGATGTTCTTTGAAACCAACGACAACAAAGACACAACATACCAGAATCTCTGGGACACATTCAAAGCAGTGTGTAGAGGGAAATTTATAGCGCTAAATGCCCACAAGAGAAAGCAGGAAAGATCCAAAATTGACATCCTAACATCATGATTAAAAGAAGTAGAAAAGCAAGAGCAAACACATTCAAAAGCCAGCAGAAGGCAAGAAATAACTAAGATCAGAGCAGAACTGAAGGAAATAGAGACACAAAAAACCCTTCAAAAAATTAATGAATCCAGGAGCTGGTTTTTTAAAAGATCAACAAAATTGATAGACCGCTAGCAAGACTAATAAAGAAGAAAAGAGAGAAGAATCAAATAGATGCAATAAAAAATGATAAAAGGGATATCACCCTGATCCCACAGAAATACAAACTACCATCAGAGAATACTACAAACACCTCTACACAAATAAACTAGAAAATTTAGAAGAAATGGATAAATTCCTCAACACATACACCCTCCCAAGACTAAACCAGGAAGAAGTTGAATCTCTGAATAGACCAATAACAGGCTCTGAAATTGTGGCAATAATCAGTAGCTTACCAACCAAAAAGAGTCCAGGACCAGATGGATTCACAGCCGAATTCTACCAGAGGTACAAGGAGGAACTGGTACCATTCCTTCTGAAACTATTCCAATCGATAGAAAAAGAGGGAATCCTCCCTAACTCATTTTATGAGGCCAGTATTACCCTGATATCAAAGCCTGGCAGAGACACAACCAAAAAAGAGAATTTTAGACCAATATCCTTGATGAACATTGATGCAAAAATCCTCAATAAAATACTGGCAAACTGAATCCAGCAGCACATCAAAAAACTTATCCACCATGATCAAGTGGGCTTCATCCCTGGGATGCAAGCCTGGTTCAACTTACACAAATCAATAAATGTAATCCAGCATATAAACAGAACCAAAGACAAAAACCACATGGTTATCTCAACAGATGCAGAAAAGGCCTTTGACAAAATTCAACAACACTTCGTGCTAAAAACTCTCAATAAATTAGGTATTGATGGGATGTATCTCAAAATAATAAGAGCTATCTATGACAGACCCACAGCCAATATCATACTGAATGGGCAAAAACTGAAAGCATTCCCTTTGAAAACTGGCACAAGACATGGATGCCCTCTCTCACCACTCCTATTCCACATAGTGTTGGAAGTTCTGGCTAGGGCAGTTAGGCAGGAGAAGGAAATAAAGGGCATTCAATTAGGAAAAGAGGAAGTCAAATTGTCCCTGTTTGCAGATGACATGATTGTATATCTAGAAAACCCCATCGTCTCAGCCCAAAATCTCCTTAAGCTGATTAGCAACTTCAGCAAAGTCTCAGGATACAAAATCAATGTACAAAAATCACAAGCATTCTTATACACCAATAACAGACAAACAGAGAGCAAAATCATGAGTGAACTCCCATTCACAATTGCTTCAAAGAGAATAAAATACCTAGGAATCCAACTTACAAGGGACGTGAAGGACCTCTTCAAGGAGAACTACAAACCACTGTTCAATGGAATAAAAGAGGATACAAACAAATGGAAGAGCATTCCATGCTCATTGGTTGGAAGAATCAATATCATGAAAATGGCCATACTGCCCAAGGTAATTTATAGATTCAATGCCATCCCCATCAAGCTACCAATGACTCTATTCACAGAATTGGAAAAAACTACTTTAAAGTTCATATGGAACCAAAAAAGAGCCTACATTGCCAAGTCAATCCTAAGCCAAAAGAACAAAGCTGGAGGCATCACGCTACCTGACTTCAAACTATACTACAAGGCTACAGTAACCAAAACAGCATGGTACTGATACCAAAGCATAGATATAGATCAATGGAACAGAACAGAGCCCTCAGAAATAATGCTGCATATCTACAACTATCTGATCTTTGAAAAACCTGACAAAAACAAGCAATGGGGAAAGGATTCCCTATTTAATAAATGGTGCTGGGAAAACTGGCTAGCCATATGTAGAAAGCTGAAACTGGATCCCTTCCTTACACCTCATACAAAAATTAGTTCAAGATGGATTAAAGACTTACATGTTAGACCTAAAAGCATAGAAACCCTAGAAGAAAACCTAGGCATTACCATTCAGGACACAGGCATGGGCAAGGACTTCATGTCTAAAACACCAAAAGCAATGGCAACAAAAGCCAAAATTGACAAATGGGATCTAATTAAACTAAAGAGCTTCTGCACAGCAAAAGAAACCACCATCAGAGTGAACAGGCAACCTACAAAATGGGAGAAAATTTTCGCAACCTACTCATCTGACAAAGGGCTAATATCCAGAATCTACAATGAACTCAAACAAATTTACAAGAAAAAAACAAACAACCCCATCAAAAAGTGGGTGAAGGACATGAACAGACACTTCTCAAAAGAAGACATTTATGCAGCCAAAAAACACATGAAAAAATGCTCATCATCACTGGCCATCAGAGAAATGCAAATCAAAACCACAATGAGATACCATCTCACACCAGTTAGAATGGCCATCATTAAAAAGTCAGGAAACAACAGGTGCTGGAGAGGATGTGGAGAAATAGGAACACTTTTACACTGTTGGTAGGACTGTAAACTAGTTCAACCATTGTGGAAGTCAGTGTGGCGATTCCTCAGGGATCTAGAACTAGAAATACCATTTGACCCAGCCATCCCATTACTGGGTATATATCCAAAGGATTATAAATCATGCTGCTATAAAGACACATGCACATGTATGTTTATTGTGGCACTATTCACAATAGCAAAGACTTGGAACCAACCCAAATGTCCAACAACAATACACTGGATTAAGAAAATGTGGCACATATACACCATGGAATACTATGCAGCCATAAAAAATGATGAGTTCATGTCCTTTGTAGGGACATGGATGAAACTGGAAATCATCATTCTCAGTAAACTATCGCAAGGACAAAAAACCAAACACTGCATGTTCTCACTCATAGGTGGGAATTGAACAATGAGAACACATGGACACAGGAAGGGGAACATCACACTCCGGGGACTGTCGTGGGGTGGGGGAAGGTGGGAGGGATAGAATTAGGAGATACACCTAATGCTAAATGACGAGTTAATGGGTGCAGCACACCAACATGGCACATGTATACATATGTAACAAACCTGCACATTGTGCACACGTACCCTAAAACTTAAAGTACAATAATAAAAAAAAAGGAATGCAGCACAACTACAAGATCTGGAAAGTAGCCTCAAAAGTGGAAATCTAAGAGTTACTGGACTTAAATAGAAAGTAAAGAGAGAGATAGAGGTAGAACATTTATTCAAATAACAGAACACTTCCCCAAACTAGAGAAAGATATCAATATCCAAATATGAGATGGTTGTAGAATGCCAAGCAGATTTAACCTCAAGAAGACTATCTCAAGTCATTTAATAATCAAACTCCCAAAGATCAAGGATAAAGAAAATATCCTAATAGCAGGAAGAGGAAAGAAACAAATAACTTACAATGGAACTCCAAAACACCTCGCAGCAGACTTTTCAGTGGAAATCTTTCAGGTCAGGAGAGAGTGGCATGGCATACTTAAAGTGCTGAAAGAAAAACACTTTTATCCTAGAATAGTATATCCAGTGAAAGTAGCCTTTAAACATGAGGAGAGATAAAGACCTCCAGACAAACAGAAGCTGAGGAATTTCATCAACACAAGACCTGTACTATAAGAAATGCTGAAGAGATTTATTTAATCTGAATGAAAAAGATGTTAACCAGCAACAAGAAATCATCTGAAGGTACAAAACTCACTAGTAATAGTATACAGAAAAACATAAAATGTTATAACACTGTAATTGTGGTATGTATACTACTCATATCTTAAGCAGAAAGGTGAAAAAAAGAACCCATTAAAGTAATAACTACAACAACTTCAAGAAACAGAAATATAAATAGAATAAGATATAAATAGAAACAACAAAAAGGTAAAAAGCAGAAAGGTGAAATTAAAGTGTTGAATTGTATTAGTTTTCTTTTTGCTTATTTGTTACTTTGTTTATGCAATCAGTGTGAAGTTGTCAGCAGTTTAAAATAATGGGTTATAGATATTATTTCCAAGCCTCATGGTAACCTCAAATCTAAAAACATACAACAGATACATGAAAAATAAAAAGCAAGAAATTAAAACATACCACTTGAGAAAATCACCTTCACTAAAAGGAAGGCAGGAAGGAAGGAAAGAGGAAAGAGAAGACCATAAGACAACCAGAAAACAAATAACAAAATGGCCAGGAGTAAGTCCTAACTTATCAATAATAACATTAAATGTAAATGGACTAAACTCTCCAATCAAATGACATGGAGTGGCTAAATAAATTTAGAAAACAAGACCCAGTGATCTCTTACCAGCAATAAACACATGTCACCTGTAAAGACACACAAAGACTGAAAATAAAGACATGGAAAAAGATGTTCCATGCCAGCGGAAACCAAAAAAGAGCAGGAATATTAGAAAAATAGAGTTTAAGACAAAATCTCTAAAAAGAGACAAAGAAGATCATTACATAATGATAAAGGGATTAATTCAGCAAGAGGATATAACAATTATAAACATATATGCACTCAACACAGGAGCACTCAGATATATAAAACAAATGTTATTAGACCTAAAGAGAGAGACCCCAATAAATTAATAACTGAATACTTCGACCCCCTACTTTCAGCATTGAGCAAATCATTCAGACAGAAAACGAACAAAGAAACATCAGGTTTAATCTGCATTATAGACCAAATGAACCTAATAGATATTATAGAATATTTCATCCAACAGCTGCAGAATACACATTCTTCTCCTCAACATGTGCATCATTCTCAAGGATAGACCATATGGGAGGCCAGAAAACAAGTATTTAAACATTCTTTAAAAATTGAAATAATATCAAATATTTTCTCTGACCCTAATGGAATAAAACTAGAAATTAATAAGAAGAATTTTGGAAAATAAACAATATGCTCCTGAGTGACCAGTGAGTCACTGAAGGGATTAAGAAGGAAATTGAAAATTTTCTTGAAACAAATGATAATGGAAACACAAAGTACCAAAACCTATTAGATAGGATATAGTGAAAGCAATGCTAAGAGGTGAGTGTATAGCTGTAAGTACCAACATCAAAAAAAAAAGAAAAACTTCAAATAAACAACTTAATGATGCTTCTTAAAGAACTAGAAAAGTAAGAGAAAACCAAACCCAAAGCTAGTAGAGGAAAAGAAATAATAAAGGTCAAGGCAAAAGTAACATGAAATTAAAAGAAAGAAAACAATACAAAAGATCAATGGAGTGAAAAGATGGTTTTTTGAAAAGGTAAATAAATTTCACAAACCTCTAGACAGACTAAGAAAAAAGGAGAGAAGACCAAAATTAAAAAAAAAAACAGACATAAAAAGGGAAACATTACCATTAGATACCACAGAAATTGGAAAGATCATTAGAGGCTACTGTGAGCAGCTATATACCAATAAATTGGAAAACCTAGAAGAAATGGATAAACTCTTAGACACATACAACCTACCAAGAATGAACCATGAAGAAATCCAAAGCCTGAACAGACCAATAACAAGTAACAAAATCAAAGCCATAATAAAAAGTTTCCCAGCAAAGAAAAAGTCCAGGCCTGATGGCTTCACTGCTGAATATTAACAAACATTTAAGTAAGAAGTAATATCAATCCTACTCAAACTACTCTGAAAAATAGAAGTGGAGGGAATACTTCCAAATTTATCCTATGAGGTCAGTATTAACTTCATAAAAAAACCAGACAAAAATACATGAAACAAAGAACACTACAGGCCAATATCTCTGGCAAACATTGATGTAAAATTCCTCAACAAAATACTAACAGACCAAATTCAACAACACACTAAAAAGGTCATTCATCATGGCCAACTGAGATTTATGCCAGGGATGTGTGGATGGTTCAATGTATGCTAGTTAATCAATGTGATACATCATAACAACAGAATGAAAAACAGAAAGAATATGATCATTTCAACTGATGCTGAAACAGCATTTGATAAAATTCAACATCACTTCATGATAAAAACCCTCAAAAAACTGAGGATAGAAGGAACATACCTCAACATAATAAAAGCCATATATGACAGATCCACAGCTAGTATCATAACGAGGAAAAACTAAAAGCCTTTCCTCTAAGGTCTGCAACACTACAAGGATGCCTACTTGTCATCACTGTTATTCAATATAGTGCTGAAAGTCCTAGCCAGAGCCATTGAACAAGAGAAGGAAATAAAAGGCATCCAAATTGGAAAGAAAGAAGTCAAATTTCCCTTGTTTGCAGATAATATGATCTTATATTTGGAAAAACCTAAAGACTCCACCAAAAACTATTAGAACTGATAAATTCAGTAAAGTTGCAGGATACAAAATTAAAATACAAAAATCAGTGGCATTTTTATATGCCAACAGCAATCAATCAGGAAAAGAAATCAAGAAAGTAATCCCTTCTAAAATAGCTACAAATAAAATTAAATACCCAGGAAGTAACTTAACCCAAGAAGTGAAAGATCTTTACAATGAAAACTAAAATATTGGTGAAAGAAATTGAAGAAGACATAAAAAATTGAAAGATATTCCATGTCCATGAATTGGAAAAATCAATATTGTTAAAATGTCTATTCTACTCAAAACAATCCATGGATTCAATGCAATCCCTATCAAAATACCAATGACATTCTTCACAGAAACAGAAAAAAAATCCTAAAATTTATATGAAATAATGAAAGACCCAGAATAGCCAAAGCTATGAGCAAAAAGAACAACAGTCTCTGTTTTGGAGGAATCATTACCTGACTTCAAGTTATACTAAAGAGCTACAGTAACCAAAACAGCATGGTACTAGCATAAAAACAGACACATAGATGAATGGAACAGAATAGAGAACTCAGAAACAAATCCATGCATCTACAGTGAACTATTTTTTGACAAAGTTGCCAAAAACATTCATTGGGGCAAGGACAGTCTCATTAATAAATGGTGCTGGGAAAACTGAATATCCCTATGTAGAAGAATGAAACTAGACCATTATCTCCTACCATACACAAAAATCAAGTCCAAATGGACTAAAGACTTAAATCTAAGTCCTCACACTATGAAACTACCACAAGAAAACTTAGGGGAAACTCCCCAGGACATTGGTCTGGGCAAAGATTTTTTCAGTGATACTTCACAAGCACAGGCAACCAAAACAAAAATGGACAAATGGGATCACATGAAGTTAAAAAGCTTCTGCACAGCAAAGGAAACAATGAAAGTGAAGAGACAATCACAGAATGGGTGAAAATATTTGCAAACTATCTGTATGACAAGAGATTAATAACCAGAATATATAAGGAGCTCAAACAACTCCATAGGAAAAAAATCTAATAATCCAATTTAAAAATGGGCTAAAAATCTGAATAGACATTTTTCAAAAGAAGACATGCAAATGGCAAACAAGTACATGGAAAGATAATCAATATCATTGAACATCAGAGAAATGCAGATCAAAAATACATTGAAATATCACCTCTCCCCAGTTAAAAAGCTGTATTATCCAAAAGGCAGGCAAAGCAAATGCCAGCAAGGATGTGAAGAAAGAGTGTACCCTTGTACGCTGTTGATAGAAATGTAAATTAGTATAGCCACTGAGGAGAACAGTTTAAAGGTTCTTCAAAATACTAAGAATAGAACTACCATATGATCCAGCCATCCCACAGCTAGCTGTATACCCAAAAGCAAGCAAATCAAAGCAATATCGAAGAGATATCTGCACTCCCATGTTTATTGCAGCTCTATTCACAATAGCCAAGATTTGAAAGCAACCTAAGTGTCCATCAACAGATGAATAAAGAAAACGTGGGGCATATACACAATGGAGCACTATTCAGTCAAAAAAGAATAAGATCTGTCATTTGCAACAACATGGATGAAGCTGGAGGTCATTATGTTACGTGAAATAAGCCAGGCACAGAAAGACAAACTTCACATGTTCTCACTTATTTGTGGGAGCTAAAAATTAAAACAATTGAACTCATGGAGGTAGAGAGTAGAATGATGGTTACCAGAGCTGATGGTGTTATGGGGAGATAAGAAGTGAGGATGGTTAATGGGTACAAAAAAATAGATAGAGTAAATATGATGTAGTAGTTCATAGCACAACAGGGTCACTAATAGTCAATAATAATTTAGTTGTACATTTAAAATTAGCTAGAGATATAGTTGGATTGTTTGTAACACAAAGGATAAATGCTTGAGGTGATAGATACCCATTTATCCTGATGTGATTGTTACACCTTGTATGCGTGTATCAAAATATCCCATATACCCCATAAATATATACATCTACTATGTACCCACAAAAATTAAAAATTAAAAAGGACTGAGGAATTTTGTTCTTTTCCTTGCCTCCCCACAAATGATTAAGGATTCAGATAGGAGGAGACTGTTGGGAGGATGAGTCAGAGGACAGAAAACCAAGAACAGTTTGGGGCATAAGGAAGAAGACAGATGACCACAAGGGCAAGCAGTCTGGTCAGTGACCCAGCATGACATGGATATGAGGCTGAGTAGGATTAATGAAACGCAAAGTTCCAAATAGAACTCTGGTGTCACGTTCCTCTGGTACAAGATCCGACTGTGGAATCAGGGTGTCAGATATTTGAGGACCTGGATAGTCGGAGCCAACTCACAGCATTCTTGAAATGGATCATAGTTGAGAGAGGTTGTGTTATTAATTCTTAATATGTTTATATGAGAAAACTTAATTCACAATTTCCTAAAAAAATTTCTTAGGACCATTTATATCTATTTTAAAATTTTGTCCCAACTTACACTATTTGTTTTTAGTAATACATGTTTGTTTATTTTCTTAGCAATTTCTGATGATTTGTTTGGTTATTCATCTTTTTTATCTGTTCTGGTTGAATTAAATAAGTAACAGAAGCGAGAAAAATTATTTATGTTAGATGAGTACTCTAAGAGAAGAAAGTATATACATCCTTAGGTTATGAAGAAACCCTTTCTAGAGTATCAATCTGATAATCTTAGATAGAAAATGTGATTTTGGCTCTTAAACTCAGCAAATCAGGCTGCAACTGTACCCTGCCAAAACATCAAGAACAAAATAAAAAAAGAATCATCACTGAAGGTTTCCATAAATTGGGATATTCAGCATTATGTATTTGAAACATCTGCACAAGTAATGGACTTTTTCATCTGGATATTTTGGCATTATGACATCAACAGCCTTGGAATCCTTTCTTCTCCAGGGCTAGTAAGCAAATACACACACACACACACACACATATACACACACACACACACACACGCAGATGATTCAGGGCTTGATGTGAGAAAGACAGTGGGGGCTGCAATCTCATTTCTTTTCTCACTGACTGCTGTGATTCAAATGTTTGTGTCCCCACAATATTTATATGTTAAAATGATCACTCCCAAGGTGATGGTATCAGGAAGTAGGGCCTTTGGTCATGAGATAAAAGCATTCATGAATGTGCTTAGTGCCCTTATGATAGAGGCTCCCAAGAGATCACTCACCCTTCTGCCCTGTAGGACACAGTGAAAGAGTGAAAGGACGACTATCTAAGAAGCAGACCCTCTTCAGACACCATATATGGTGAAACCTTAATCTAGAATAGGATTCCCAGCCACCACAACCATGAGAAATAAATTTCTGTTGTTTATAAGCCGCCCAGTCTGAAGCATTTTGTTATGCCACCCATGCTAGAAAAAGCCTACATTGCCACAAACAGTTAAAGATAATTCTGAAGAAAAAAAAAAAGAGGAGAGTTGTAGAGAAGGCCTTAATCATTTTAGAGAATACCTAAATAATCCTGAACAGAATTTGGCACAAATATGGATGGCAAAGGCCTTTCTGAGGAGGCCTCAGATGGAAATGAGGAACATGTTATTGGACAATGGAGGAAAGACCATCCTTGCTCTAAAGAGGCAAAGGACTTGGCTGAATTGTGTTCATGTCCTAGTGTTTTATGAAAGGTAAAACTTGTGAATGATGAAACTGAATATTTGGATGAAGAAATGTCTAAGCAAAGTGTTGAGGGTGTGCCTTTCATTCTCTTGACTGTTTATAGTAAATGTAAGAAGAGAAAAAGGATGTAAAGATAAAATTATTAAAAGTAGAACTTAAAGATCTGGAACATTACCAGACTATTCATAGTGAAAAGAATAAAAGACCTTATTCCAGAGAAAACACAAAGAGTGTAGCCAAATGACCAAGAAGATTAGTCAGTTATCTAAACAGAAGCCAGAACCTGTTGTTCAATAAATAGAAGAAGATCCTACAGGCAATTCAGAAATCCTCAGGCTGTTCCTCCCATTACAAGGCAAGAGTATAAGAGCCCAGAGTTACTACAGAGAGCCTCTGCTGGGGCAATGCCCAGTGGACCATGGGTGCAGGGCTGCCCCTGCAACCATAGACTGATAAAACCAATGGGAAGTGATTCCAGCATCAGAGAGCCTCAGGCTTGTGACCCAAGGCACACAGCTGCTGAGGAGGTGAAGCCACCACTGAGAACTGCATGAGGGCGGGGCCCAGGCATAGAGCTGCTGCAGGGCTGGGGGTGCCCAAACCCTTGGGGCAGGGCTGCAGCTGGAGTGCATCCAGAAGGTAGGACCACAGCTTTAATGTATCTGGAAGGCAGAGCGTGACTCCAGGAAGATTATTCTTGAGCCTTAAGGTTTGGAATTTGCTCAAGACTTATCACTCCTTCCTTCTTCCCTATCTTCCCTATTTCTCACTTTTGCAATGGGAATGTCTGTCCTGTGCTTGTCCTACTATCGTATTTTGGAAGCATATAACATGTTTGATTTGATTTCACAGGTTCACGGCTGAAGAAAAATCTGCCTCAGGATCTATCATACCCTGAGGCTGTCTCAGTCATATCTGATTTAGATGCTATTTAAATGAGACTTTGCACTTTTGACTTTTGAGTTGATGCTGGAATGAGTTAGGACTTTTGAGGCTCTTGGGATGGAATGAATGTATTTTGCATATGAGAAGGTCATGTATTTGGTGTGGGGGGACAAGGAGAAAAATGAGAATGTTAGGGTCTGAATGTTTATGTCTTCTCAAAGTTCATATGTTGATAATCTAGCCCCCAAGGTAATGGTATGAGGAGGTGGGCATTTAGAAAGTATTTAGTTCATGAAAGTGGAGCCCTCATGAATGGGATTAGTGCCCTTATCAAAGAGGCACCAGAGAGATTGCTTGCCCATTTGCCATGTGAGAACACAGTAAAAAGATGCCTTGGAATTGGACTCTTGCCAGACAATGAATCTGCCAGTGTCTTGATCTTGGACTTCCCAGCCTTCAGGACTAGAAATAAATTTCTGTTGTTTATAAGCCACCTAGTCTAGGATATTTTGTTATAGTACCTCAAACCGACTAAGTTAACCATTAGCTAACTTTTTCAGAAGTTAACCACAAACTAGATAAATCAATACACTTCCATGTTTCTCTAAATGAAAAAATACCCAGATCATCCCATTTTCTCCTCATCCTTTTTTTCACCTTCTTACTTTAAACCTCCCAATGATATGTTGGAGGATAGGAGGAGAAGAGAATTAGGAATACACAAACATTGGAGCATTCCAAATGTAACATACTTGTCCACAATGGAAGAAGAGAACTTGGTGAGTATGACAGAGAATGTTAGGGCAAAGACCCCAAGGAGGGAAGAACTTAACATATATACAACTGAAGATATATTTAATCATTGAATGTAAATCCATTTTAAGGTATCCCATTAGGAATATATGAGAATTTCAAAAAAGCTATTTTCTTCTTTATGTGTATTCTCTTAGATTATTTTCAAAAACAAAATTGAACCCTTCCAAGGCCCCATAGTAAGGAAATAAACGTTACAGCGAAGAGGACACATAGGGGACCAGCACTGAACAAAGGTTTCAAAAAATACCTGGAAGACTGAGGAGGTTAGAAGCCCAATGACATTTAAATCAGAGGGAGGAAAGAGTAGCGGGTGGGGGCAGCAGCAATGGAGAGTGCAGAGAGCTCCTGCCAAACAGAACCACAGAGGCCTGCCTTGGACAGGTGCTGTGACTGCCCCGTCAGCAACCCGCATTCCCTTTCATCACCCTGCCTCCACAGACAAGCACCTGGAGATATAACTGAAAAGGTAGGTTGGGGTAAATAACAGGACCTTGAAAGGAGATAAGCATGCATGGGTGAGAAACGCTTCAAAATGTTTGGTTGTAAGGCCATATGTTCTCACTCATAAGTGGGAGTTAAACAATGAAAACACATGGACACATGGAGGGGAACATCACACACCAGGGCCTGTCAGAGGGTGGGGGGCTACAGAAGGAATAGCATTAGGAGAAATACCTAATGTAGATGACAGGTTGATGGGCACAGCAAATCACCACGGCACATGTGTACCTATGTAACAAACCTTCGTGTTCTGCACGTGTATCCCAGAACTTAAAAGTATAATAAAAAACAAACAAACAAACATCAAACAAAAATTTTTGGTTGTAAAGAGAAGAGCATACAACTGAGCTGGATAAAAATACGTAGCTGAAGGTGGGGTTTTTAAGGTGCGGTGATGATTGCTTTTAAAACAGGATGAACTTGAAGGTGTTCAAATGAAAAGTTGCCCATGGCAGGGAGCTTCCTAATCAGGGTTCCTACTCTCAGGCTTTTCCTTTCTCTGATTTGCCTTGGTTAATCTTAGCTATATTTTTTTTTTTTCTAAAATTCAGCTCAAGGCACACTGGACTATCTTTTACAGCTCCCCAGTGAATGTCCTCATCTTCTATTCTTACACCTCTACTAGTGCCCTTTCCAGTATTTTTAATTTTCTCTTCACATTTCTATTTCTGAAAATGGCAGTGAACTTTAGGCTTCATTCAAATACATCCTTCTTTTATATTTTCCTCTAGGACAAGTACTTGAACGTAATTTCTTGTTTGTTTTTATTTCACACTTTTGCCATATAATAGACATTTAGTGAGCATCTGTTGATTCTCCCTTTGAAAAGGTCTTTTTCTAACGCCATTTGTTGAATAGTCATCCACTTCCTCACTTCCCACTCATCACACTCTGGCTGCCGCACCCAACATACCACTGAGAATGCTGTTCGGAAGATCTCCCATGAACTCGTTATTGCTAACCCAGAGTACACTTCTAAGACCTGACGCTACGTCAGATTTCAGCAAGACTTGACTCTCTAGGCCACCAGCTTCTCTTTGAACATTCTCTTCTCTTGATTTCAGTAACGTTTCATTTTTCTGGCTTTCCTCGTACCGCTCAGCTTCTTTTCAGTCCACTTTCCAGGATATTCTCCCCTTTCCCTCCCCTAAATATCAGACTCAGGGCTCCAGCCTAGCTTTCCTCCTTTTCTCACTCTGCCTGCTTTCCCTGGATGTGCTCTGCTCATCCACGTCCGTATTGTCAAGTCCATCTCTCTCTGCAGCTCAGATCTTCCTCCTTAGCACCAGACCAACAGACACAGTTGCCTTCCAGACATGCTTTCATAAACATCACCATCACTATTTAAATTTAGCACACTCTAGATCTCAATTTATTAGAGAAAAATATGTTTTTTAGATAAATTTCTACCTTCATGTCCATCCCCCACTATAAAATGAGATAAACTTTCATATATAAACAAATCAAGAAAGTAAATACAATAGAAAATATTTTTTCAAATTAAGAATTTGAAGTACATCTAAAAGTAGGTTTTTCTGCAGAAGCGGTCTTTCAACTGTAAATTTTATTAAAATACTTCCATATGACTGTTTAAATAACTTGTTATTTTGCATCATAATCTTAGAATGTGCCTTTTGGGATTGCTTCCACAGAGTCCATCTGAGTTGTGATAATGCATTACTGTCTGATATTGGTGAAGATAAATTAAAATTGTCTGCATTTAGGAAAGAATCTTTACATTCTCCATGACTAAAAACTTCAAACAAATCTGGACAAATTAAATTGATTCTTACCATGGATAAGATGACTGCCTGGTTTCCTCTCTGATGTTAATGATAATTTATAGTAATTTCACTTCCTAAGAGTTGGTGACTAGAAGAAAAACCCTTGTGTCAGAGCAGGGTCCATTGAATTTAGCATATAATAACTTCAAAAGAAGATCATTACAATTAAGTATGATCAGAACAATTTTCCATAGTATAGGAATTGCCAACAGAGAGGGACAGGGACAGAAGACAGAAAGGGTAACAAGACTGTCATTTTCAAAAGAATGAACACAGGTCCCACAAGAGCAGGCATTTTTTGTGTTTTTTTTTAATGTATTTCCCACAAGCCTACAGTAGTACCTTGCCCATAGTAGGTGCTCAATAATTGTTGAATGAGGCCAGGCATGGTGGCTCGTGCCTGTAATCCCAACACTTAGGGAGGCCGAGGCAGGTGGATCACTTGAAGCCGGGAGTCCGAGACCAGCCTGGCCAACACTGAAACGCTGTCTGTACTAAAAATACAAAAATTAGCCAGCCATGGTGGCACACACCTGTAATCCCAGCTACTCAGGAGGCTGAGGCACGAGAATTGCTGGGAGGCGGAGGTTGCAGTGATCTGATATTGCACCATTGCACTCCAGCCTAGGCAACAGAGTGAGACTCTGTCTAAACAAACAAAAAAATTGTTGAATCCAACTGTTATTTTTCATATGTTTCAACTGAAAATTTACAGAGTAATATATCTTGTATTTTTTCATTCTCTGTGAAGTAGGAAGGAAAGATTTTATTGACTCAATTTACAGATGAGAAAATGAATAATTATGTGGCTTTCCCATGGTGACATAGCAGGTGAAAGAGCCATGACTCACTCCACTTCCCAAAGGGAAAGGAAATGTAGTGCTTTCTTTGCCTTTGCCTAGTCTCAGAGATTGTATTTTTGTTTGTTTTCTCCTTTGGAGGCTAGAGTTGCAAGAGTAAACCTGTTACTAACTGGCTAGCTTGGGGTGAGTAGATCAATAAATGAATGATAAAAAAATACTTTGTTAGGCCATAATGAACAGCAAAATTTCAGGTATCAAGGCTAAACAAGTATTAGTTCTGTGTACTTTACATTTTTTCCCTGAAATTTCTAGCTGTCCAAAGTCTGATTTCTTTAAATTAGACTTCTAGACAAGGAATTGAGAAATTTTTCCTGTAAAGAGCCAGATAGTAAATATTTGGGGCTTTGTGAACCATATGGTCTCTTTTGCAACCACCAACTCTGCTGTTGTAGCACAAAAGCAGCCTGGATGATACATCAACAAATGAGTGTGGCTGTGCTCCAATAAAACTCTATTGCTGGATCCTGAAACTTAATCACAAAATTTCATGTATCACAAAATTTTATTCTTCTGATTTTCTTTCAACCATTGTAAAACACGTAAACTGTTCTTAACTCATGGATGGTGGGCTGGATTTGGTCCACGGGGCTGTAGTGTGCCCACCCCTGCTAACCACCCCTTGAAGCAATATCATCCAAGCAAGCTGCTCTGAGCACAGTTCTGACATTATTTCTTTTTAAAAACTCTCAGTGTCTCCGTGCAGGCTATGGAGTGAAGTATAAACTAGTTGACATGAACACAACACTGTCCATGACCAAGGTCCAAGCTGCATTCTGAGCAATACCTTTCCTCACCTTCCAAGATCTAGCTAACTTAGGCTCTCCCTGGAAAGGTCTGCTCTCCCCACCTCCACTCCTCAGCCTAGTCAGCTGTGCCCACCTAAAATGCCTTCTCTACTCTCATCACTATTTCTTCCTACCGAAATTCTACCCTTCCTTCTACCTTCATCTCTGAGTCTTCCCTAACCACCCACCACCCACCTTCCCAGCTAGCTAGACTTAACCTTTTCTTTGTATTCTACCTTTTGCAATACATGTTAATTTTTTCTGGTATTTAATAGCCTCTGCCCCTATTAATAATTGTGTATATGGTCTTCTGCCCTACAAAGTTATTAACTATCAAGGTCAGAACCTGTATGTTATATTTTTGGTTGGGTTCCCTGGTAGATTTCCACACTAGGATTCAGTGGTACAGTTCAATAAACATTTGGGGAATTTAAATGAATATCCCAGAAAGGATCAAAATGGAAGCACTTAAGTGTTTGAAAATCTATTTGCAATTTCAGAATAAGAAAATAAGTAACTTCACTATTTCGTAGTGTCTTCAAGCTGTTGATAATAGGAGAGAAAGGAAACTTTTTTTTTACTCAATCAAGTTATTCTTCATTTTATGAAAAAAGATTAAATGAATTTACCTAAGCTTAATTAACTGTTATAATTGGCCACAAATGAAAGGCTCCAATTAGCTCTAAATTGAGTGATAGCAAAGGAATCTTCTTGTCAAGACAGACACACAGGAACTTAGTAACAGCTAGAAGCAAATTAGCCACACCTGTTCATGAGCCCAGACAGAGAAACAAGCTTTAGCTGAGCAGGCCAAAGTGCAAACAATTTAAACTTAAAAATGAAGACCGAGAAGACAGAAACATTAGTTAAAACAGAAAGAGAGAAGGAGTGAACCACACAGGAAGATGTGTGTTGTGGTAAAACTGGCCTGATCTATCTTGGAATTCATCTTATATCTGCTTATAAGGCTCCATGTGGTGTTTTTCTTATTCTTTCTGGAACCACCAAATCATCACCAACTATTTCAGATAGTTACCTACTTCTAAAACCCCCCTGATTTTTAAAGACCAGGTTGTCTTAGTGCTGAGGACAGCAGATAGTGGCAAGAGATTGGAAACATTAAATTGTTTGTTCTATTCTCACAGAGACACTTCACACTCAATATTTTACTTCTAACATCAGATGTGTGGGGTTCTCTCCCCACACAGCAAGTAGTTCTCCAGCTGACCCCAACAGGGTGTCCTTTAATTTAATTCAACTCTAACACTGTCTACCAGGAGTTAGAGTCAGACCCCGCAGTTTAAGGGCTTAGTCTCACAAGACTACCCCCACTTCAGATGCCAATTGCAAGTAGGGTTTCCAGAATTTCTAACCAACTGGCTATAAATTGGGAGTTCCCACAGCCCCTTTTTGGGGCCCAGTCATTTGCTAGAGTGGTTCACAGGATGCAGGGAAGCAGTTTGCTTACATTTACCCATTTATTATAAAAGTATCCAACTTAGGAACACCCAGATAGAAGAGATGCAGAGGGCAAGGTATGGGAAAGGGGTATGGAGCTTCCATGCCTTCTTGGAGTATGTCACCTTCCACGTGTTCAGTAACCCAGAAGTTCTCTGAACCCAGTCCTTTTGGGTCTTTATGGAGGCTCCACTATTAATGAATGATTCATTAAGTTATTGGCCACTGGTGACCAACTCAACCTTCAGCTTCTCTCCTCTCCCCAGAGATCAGAAGATTAGGCTGAAAGTTCCAAACTTCCAACCATATAATTGGTTCCCCTGTCAACCAGGCTTCATCCTGAAGCTATCTAGGAGCCCCCAACTATCAGTCATTTTGTTAGTATACAAAAAAACACTTATAACTTCCCCAAATTCCAATGATATAATTTAGGAGTTCCATGCAAGGAAAAGGGAAGGAGGTAGGGGCAAAAACCAAAGTACATATTTCGGTTATATCACCATGGCTAAGATATGAAAGTTTTGCTAGGGCTTGGTATATCTGTCCCAATTCTCTGGGATCTTTTAACACACAAGCCAAACATGTGCCTGTGCCCTCTTCTACCTTTAATCTGATAAGCATGTTGCAGTGGATGGAGTTTCAGAAAAATGCAAAGAAATCTCAAGTTAACAGATGAGGAAGCTGAGGCCAGAGAGGTGAAGTAGCTTCCTCAGGTTCCACTGGGAGTGCTGGCTCTGTGGCTCCAGCCCCACTGCTCCCAAACTCACCTAGTAGACAACCATTCCCAGGGGCACAGGGTCTCTGAGCATGCAAAAGAAGATTTGGGGGGCACAGGAGAATCTAAGGACATAAGAAATAATAATAATTAGGGCTCACTATGTGATGGAGGCATTCTAAGTGTCTTGTTAAAGCTCAAATCACTCTCCCAGGGAAACTCTGTTGCCCCACTTTATAGAAGAAGAAACTGAGGCTTGGAAACATGTAGGAACTTCCTCCAGGTTCCACAGCCACTACTTAGCAGAGAAGAGGCTCTGCCTTCCACAGATGTGCCAGAAACTTATTGATATGTTTTAGACAACCTATAAACACCTGTGAGACCCAGGAGTGTAAGCCACCCACCTTTTCTGCCACCACCAACCCTCCCCCCAAAATTCAAGACTGTTCTCAAAGACAGCTCCATTAGAAGCTGGAGAAATCTCAAAAATACAACAGTGTATTAATTAAAGTGTCCTCCAAACTGGGTGAGCAGCATGTTCAGACAGACTGTGGTCAGGATGGGGAACAGTTAACAATCTTCTAGTCAATCAGAAGGAAGTGCTCATTGGAAAGAATACTTAAGATATAATTTATATGTCATTTAAATGGCCTGGGGTAGGAAAGTCCTCAAAAACGTGTGCAACCCAATATGATCTACAGAGGTAGAAATGTGGTTTGAGCAGTTGAATATGGTATGGATGTTTTCCTTGGAGGGGAAGACTGTGATTAAGGAAATAGAATGTTGGTTAGCCATTTGGAGAAAGCTGGGATAATGGCTATGTAGGGAGAAGCTTGTGAGAGTTTTAGTTCAGTTATCTTACACCAAGGTCACCCTCTAATTCTATAGTTAGCAAAATTTGAGTTTTACCTGTTGAAGGTTATAAAAAAAATAGATGTGTGGGAAAATGAAAAGCGTATTAGATTTTAAGTGTATTTCCAAGGTATTATATCTTTTTAAACTACTTGTGCATTTTACTTACTAAGTATCATCATTTGATGATAGACAAGTTCAGCTAAGAGACAGGAATAATTAGCTTACTGTTACCCTACAGCACAGGAGCCTGGAATAACTAACTCTCTGCTGGAATAATATTTGAAATATTAACTTTTTTTTCTCCTGATCTTTATTACTATTTTCTTTTCTTCCCATTCAAAGAGAAAGCTTTAAAACCTACTCCTTCAGAAAATAAATGGAATTGGAAGGGGAGAGCATGCAGTAATAAAGAAGTGGCAGATGGTGGTGACCCAATACAGGAGGAGGTGTTAGAATGAGAACAGAGCAACAGAGCGTAGGAAGGACCAGAGTGGCTTAGAAGGATGCTTCCCTGTAGGGAAACTGTAGGGTGGAGGGACAGAAAAGGGGTCTGTAGTTTCCAGAAGAGGATCCAAGCTCTGGCTCCTGGAGGTGTATCCCAGCAAATTAGCAAGACCAGTAAGAGGAATAGAGCCTAAGGGCTGGGACAGCAAAGTCCTAGGTCTCTGATGGCGTGAAGGTCATGCAAACGTATGAAGCACATGGGTGTAAGAGTAAGGGGTGGCGGTGACTGTGACTAACTAGAGAGCACGTGGCCTGCTGAAAGGCATGCACCATGTTTTTTGTAAAAAGGTTTGCTTGTCATCGAAGCAAGTTTGTGAGCCAAAATATTTGTGAGCCAAATTTTTTCTCTCTTGGGCTCCAAGATAGTTAAGAGACATCATTGCTTCATAATCAAATCCCAGGATATGAAAGCCACAGAGGGCCATCAAAGCTATATGGACCACAAGGACAAGGATAATTGTCATCTAAGTAGTAAAGTATTGTTGACTGAAGTTAAGGCTGTTGAGGCAGAAATAATGTTATAAAGGTTTATGAAAAGCCAAATGTGAGGATCGACCCAGGAACACACACCAACAAAGTTGAGAGTGTTCTGGAATTTGTCACAAAATGAAAGATTTTTATAGGAAAGTTTAAAAAGAAGGGAAAAGGGCTCCTCATACCAAAGATGTCCTCTTTTCATTGGAGGATACAATACAGAAGTTACAATCATTAGCTACAGATGACAACGTACAGTCTAAAAGATGTCTACATTCAAGACAATCGGTAAAATATGTTGCTTCAGCTCATCTTAAAATGAATCAGCATCCTATTCAGTGTCAGCCAGTTATACACTGTTCAGCACATCAACAATTTGAGGAACTTTGGTTAAGATTCTTTACTCAGGGAAATGTCGCCATTGAGACATCACAAGACCTCCTCAAGGCAGATTAATTTGGAAGCCTGCTTACTTCTAAAGCAAACTGGCCAATGTAACCAGTAGGTTATCAATATGGACAAGAAACAAAGACTAGAAGAGGAAGATCCCATTTCCTCTTAATGCCTCCTCCAGTTATATGTATTTGGGAACTATTCATAATTCTGAATTCTTAATATGAGCTCAAGCAAGGGGTGGGAAGCTCCATGAATGCTTGCAGTTAGGTTTCTTAACCACTTGGCAGTATAAAGCTCAAATTAAGTTATTCCATTGAAAATAAAGAAATGTGGTATTTCTTATACCTGAATTTGTGACTCAGACCAACTTAATTTGCCATGAGTCTGTATCTACACATCTTATCTGATTTTCTTCAAAACTAGCAGAAAACGCAGGCTAGCAACATCCTATAATCTATCTCAGCAAGTGTTCATTGAGTGTCTAATAATTTACAATCACCTAGGTGGTATATGTGGATAAAATTTTACTAAAAACTTTCTGCACCTAGGAAACTTACAACCTAATGGAGAAAACAAGTATGTATCTTTTTCTTTTTCTTTTTTTGGATGGAGTTGTTGCTTTGTTGCCCAGGCTGGAGTGCAATGGTGCAATCTCAGCTTACTGCAACCTCTGCCTCCTGGGTTCAAGCGATTCTCCTACCTCAGCCTCCCAAGTAGCTGGGATTGCAGGTGCCTGCCACCACGCCCAGCTAACATTTTGTATTTTTTTCGGAGAGAGGAGGTTTCACCATGTTGTCCAGGCTGGTCTCAAACTCTTGACCTCATGTGATCCAACCGCCTTGGCCTCCCAAAGTGCTAGGATTACAGATGTAAGCCACTGCCCTGCATAGGTATCCTAAATACAAGGGAAAGTATGATAATTACAACTCCAAAGAATCACAGTCATGAGAACACAGAGGAGAGAAGGAGCTTAATCAGCGTAATAAGGCTGGATAATAGGGAGAAGTACCCAAATGTGTTGACCTATTCAGCAGCAGTTTAAGAAACAGACTTAAATTGGATAGAACATAAAGACACTTCATTACTTCTTCATCTCTTATATTTCCTTCTGCCAAGTCACCAATCTCCCCAACATTTTGACATCAAATTTTGACTTGTTTGATTTGTCCTCTGCAGAATTAGAAGATTCTTTCCTAATTACTTCCTGGTTCCATCCGTTAAAAAGACATTCAGCTTGAAAAATAAGGATGTATATATATTTGTCCAAAGTAGTTGTCAACCTTGGGCACATGTTGAAATCACAAAGGCAGATTTTAAAAGGTGAATGCCTGTCATTTGCCTCCTGGTAATGATGCACTAAGAACACAGTATCACTTCTGGGATATTCCTGTCAAAAATGCATAGCCTGAATTGAATCATGAGGAAACATCTAAAAACCCAAACTGAGAGACATTCTACAAAACAACTGGTCTATTATTTTTTTAAAGGATACAGTCATGAAAAATATGAGGAATGTTTCCACATTAAAGGAGACTAAAGAGTCATGACAACTAAACTCAGTGGTGCTCTTGAATTCAAGAATCCTGGTCTAGAAACTGGACCAGGAAAATGACATCACTGGAATATTTCGAGAAATTTGGAGGTTTGTGGATTAGATAACACAATCGTATCAGTGTTGATTTCTTGATTTTTATAATTGTTCTACGACTGTGTAAGAAAATGTCATTTAGCACCAGGGACTGCTCTCATGAAAGACAATTTTTCCATAGACATGACTGGGGCTGGGAGCTGGGGATGGTTTCGGGATGAAACTGTTCCACCTCATGTCGTCAGGAATTAGATTTTCATAAGGAGCGTTCAACCTAGATCCCTCACATGTGCAGTTCACAATAGGATTCACACTCATGAGAATGTAATGCTGCTGCTGATCTGACAGGAGGCAGAGCTCAGGCAGTCACGCTCGCTCACCAGCCACTCACCTTCTGCTGTGCAGCCCAGTTCCTAACAAGCCACGGACTGGGTATAGGTCTGTGGCAGGAGGGTTGAGGACCCCTGCTTTGGGAAATATACACTGAAATGCCCAATAAAATATTTAGAAGTAGTGTCATGTCTTCAACTTACTCTCAAATGTTTCAGAAAACAATATGTGTGTACAGAGAAAAGTATTCTAGAGAGACACAGGGAGAGAGTCACACACAGACAGAGAGAAAGAACATGATAAAGATAGCATGAAGAATCTGGATGAATTGTATACAGAAATTCTTTATACTATTTTTGTAACTTTTTTGTAAGTTTCATATTATTTCAAAATTAAAAGTATTTTAAAAAATTTTAAGTACCATTCCCAGAGATTCTAACTTACTTCCTTTGGGATGGGGCCTGGACATCAGGACTTCAAACTCTCCCCAGCTGATTCTGATTTGCAGCCAGGATTGAGAAGCACTGGCCTATACAAACCCTAGTGTCTGGAGATACAGAATTTCTGAGCTACCTATAATGTTTGAAACTAGTTGGAGTAAAGGGCACTGAGGTTGGAGATTTTTTTTTTTTTATCTCTGCACAGAGCAGTTTAACAGGGTCTTAAATACAGATACCTCAAGGGTCCAGCAAGTAACATAAATGTGTAAAGTAAAGCAGTAGATCGCAAGATGACAGCAAACTGTAAGGAGAACTTGTTGATTAAAGTCATTTAGTTCAGATTTTAAAAATATACTAAACAGTCCCAAATTGGCAGGCCTATGTGGGAGAGTATGTCATCACATTGTAACATCTGGACCTTGAAGAACAGAGAACTATGGTCATAATCTGTAGGCATAGAAATTAGACAGTACTTAGATTCCTCTGAAAATATTACTATTATGGGCCAGACACTACATTTAGGTATTAGGTTTATATTAAATTTAAGCAAAGTATATGTTTAAAGTAAACTTGGAAATAAGATAATATGCATTTGATAGCTGTTTCTGTTAGGCTAACTTTGGCTGCCAGTAAAAAAATGGCAAGTTAAACTGGTTCAAACAATAAGGTAATTTAACATCTAGGGTAAAGGTAGTCTAGCAGCTTAGCAATGTCCTCAAGATCTGGGTTGTTCCCATCTCCCCATCCATCTTCATTACTGTTCGCCATTTGCCCTCCAGCTAGCTCCGCTTATAGTCCCAAATCAGCTGCAGGAGCTCGAGGCCTCACATCCAGATGTGGCAACATCCAGGAAACAATCTTTCATTGTTTTTATCTCCTAGGAACAAAGAAACCTTTTCCAGAAGCCCCTCCGTAGATTTTCTCTTATGTCCCAATGTCCCAAATTAGGTCACATGTTTATTCCTAAGCTAAGCACTGGACAGAAAACAGGATTTCCAGCCAGGGCTTAGACTGAACAGAATCTGCCTAGGGAATAGGGTCACCATCCTCTGTAACTTGAGGGAGGCACGACTGATATCACTACAAAACTGAGGTGGAGGCAGAAATTAGTAATTAAACAGTAGACCTCACCATACAAAACTGTTTTTAATCAGATGTTTTTGGAAATTAAGCCAAACTTCCACTTACAACAGTAGACTACGTAAACACTCATTCCTACTACAGAGATCTGCAAATTAAGCAATTTAAAATTGAGAGATGTGGAATGTGGTGAGAAAAAGCACAAGACTGACGAAATTTGGCTCTCAATGACCTTGATCAAGTTGCTTAGTTTTTCTGAACCTAATTTTCATCTTAAAAATATGGGTTGGACTGGATGGTTTCTAAGATCACTTTCAACATTAATAGACTGTTAGCCTTCTATCGCTAATAAATACTCTATAAAATAAAGGAGCTAAAGAACTTGGTATTGTGAGAATACCTCTCAAAGTAAATAGTTCTCAACAATACAGATGTGAAATGAGGGAAAGGTGAATGCTTTAAAAGAATAATTAGGACTTCCAGTTTTTGGTCCTGCATGTAAGGAGCTTGGACGTCATCACTCATCTTAACAAATAAGAAGCAGAACAAACAGAAAAATGAACAATTCTTACATGTATCTTCTTGGTCCATCGGAGAAGTGATGTCCCACGGCAAATACCTGCACCAACAACTAGGGAAACAGACAAATTAATACATAGAATCACAACTTACCAAGGCAGAAACCGCCTCTAGAACCAGTACTGAGGCAGGAAAACCTAAGTTGTAACAAACAAATTACTGGAGGTTCACTGTGCACAACTCCAGGAGCAGCCCTGGGCAACATGGCAAAACACCATCTCTACAAAAAATGCAAAAATTAGCTGGATGTGTTGGCACATGTCTGTGGTTCCAGCTAGTTGAGAGGCTGGGGTGGGAGGATAGCTTGAGCCTGGATGGTTGAGGCTGCAGGGAGCCGTGATTGCACCACTGCACTCTAGCCTGACAACAAAGTGAGACTCTGCCTTGAAAGAAAGAAAAGAAAGAGAGAAAGAAAACATAATACTATTGGCTGGGCATGGTGGCTCACAGTGGCTCACGCCTCCCAGCACTTTGGGAGGCTCAGGCGGGCAGATCAAGAGGTCATGAGATCGAGACCATCCTGGCTAATGCAGTGAAACCCCGTCTCTACTAAAAATACAAAAAAATTGGCCAGGCATGGTGACAGGCGCCTGTAGTTGCAGGTACTCGGGAGGCTGAGGTAGGAGAATGACGTGAACCCGGGAGGCAGAGCTTGCAGTGAGCCGAGATCATGCCACCACACTCCAGCCTGGGCGACAGAGCAAGACTCCATCTCAAAAAAAAAAAAAAGAAAGAAAGAAAAAAGAAAACATCATAATACTATTTACATTAACACCTCCAAAATGAAATACTTAGATATAAATCTAACTGAATATGTCCAAGATTTATATGAAGAGAACGTGATGAAAGGAATGAAATAACTAAATAGAGAGGTATTACCTGTTCTTTGATAGGAAAATTCAATATTGTCAAAATGGCAGTTCTTTCAAACTTGATCTATAGACACAATGCAATTCCAAAGTTTCAGCATGTTATTTTGTAACTATTGATAAAAAAGACTATAATTTTTTTTGGACATCTAGAATAGTCAACACAATATTGAAGGAGAAAAACAAAGTTAGAGGACTGATGCTATGCAATGTCAAAAATTACCATGAAGCTATAGCAATCAAGGCAGTGTGGTGATGGTGAAAAAATATGCAAATACATCAGAAAAACAGAATAGAGAGCCCAGAGATACGCCAACATAAATATAGTCAGCTAATCTGTGACAAAAGAGCAAAGGCAATACAATGGAGCAAAGAGTCTTTTCAACAAATGATGCTGACACAACTGGATGTCCACATGCATAAAAATGAATCTACACCCAGCTCTTGCACCCTCACAAAAATGAACTCAAAATGGATCAGAGACTCGATGTAAAATGCAAAATTATAAAACTCCTAGAACATAACATAGGGGAAAATGATGACTAGGGTATGGTGATATCATTTTAGATACAACACCAAGACACAATCTATAAAAGAAAGAATGAATAAACTGGACTTCATTAAAATAGAAACCTTTGCTCTGTGAAAGACATTGTCAGAAGAATGAAAGGGCAATTCACAGTCTGGAAGAAAATATTTGTGAAAGACATATCTGATAAATAACTGCTATCTGAAATATATACAGATCTCTCAAAACTCAATACAATAAAAACAACAAGAAAACAACTCATTTAAAAAGTGGACAAAAGATCTTAACAGACAGCTCACCAAAGAAGATATTCTGATGGAAAATAAGGACATAAAAAGATATTCCACATCATGTCATTAGGGAAATTCAAATTAAAACAATGAGATGTCAATAAGCATCTGTTAGAATGGCCAAAGACCCAGAACACTGACAATACCAAGTGCTGGCAAGAATATGAAACAACAAAAAGTCTCATTCATTGCTGATGGGATGCAAAATGGTACAGCCACTTTGGAAGACAGTTTGTCAGTTTCTTAAAAGACTAAACACACTCTTAACATACAATCCAACAATCATACTCATTGATATTTACCCAAATGTGTTGACAACTTATGTCCACACAAAAACCTGAATCAAAGGTGTTTACAGCTGCTTTATTCGTAATTTCCAGACTTGGAAGCAACCAAGATGTCCTTCAGTAGGTGAACGGATAAGGAAACTGTGGTTCATTTAGACAATTAAATTTTATTTAGAACAAAAAAAGAAATGTGCCACCAAGCCATGGAAAGATAGGGAGGAAACTTAAATGCATATTAGTAAATGAAGTCAATGAAAAAGCTATGTATTGTATAATTCCAATTATATGACATCCTCAAAAAGACAAAAATATGGAATTCAAAAAGGTTCAGTGGTTGCCAAGAGTTAGGGGGACAGGAGGGATGAATATGCAAAGTACAGAGGATTTTTAAGGCAGTAGAACTACTCTCTATTATGCTACAGTGGGGAGTACAGATCATGTATTTATCAAAACTCATAAAATGTACAACGCCAAGAGCTAAGACTAATATAATTATGGGCTTTGAGAGATAATGATGCGTCAATACAGGTCATCAGTTGTAACAAATGCACCGCCCTGGTGGGGGATGTTGATTGCTGGGGAGACTGTATGTGTGGGAGGGCAAGAGGTACATGGGAAATCTCTGTACCTCTGCCCAACTTTGCTGTCAACCTAAAACTGCTTTAAAAAAAAAGTCTATTTTTATATTTTATTTTATTTTTTATTTTATTTTATTTTTTGAGACAGTGTCTCGCTCTTGTCTCCCAGGCTGGAGTGCAGTGGCACAATCTCAGCTCACTGCAACCTGCGCCTCCAGGGTTCAAACGATTCTTCTGCCTTAGCCTCCCTAGTAGCTGGGACTACAGGCCCATGCCAACACGCCCAGTTAATTTTTGTATTTTTTAGTACAAATGAGGTTTCACCATTTTGGCCAGACTGGTCTCAAACTCCTGACCTCAAGGAATCCACCTGCCTCGGCCTCCCAAAGTGCTGGGATTACAGGGGTGAGCCACCACTCCCGGCCTCTGTAAAGTCTATTTTTAAAAAAGCACAATTAAAGCTAACTCTGTCAAGCCTTCAGATGTAAATTTTATATGACAATATAAGAATTTTCTCTCTTTAACTTCAAGCACTATCTGTTACTTTCTTCAGGAATGTTATAACAAATAGATTTGTCTGGGAGTTTGATGAGGAATAAAAACTATCTAAAAGTAGGCTTGGTTTTCAATTTACATTTCAACATGTCTACATAAATGTGGGCAGCCTCTCCAAATTCTTCATTCCCAAGAGAAAATTTCAATATTTATGGCAAGCGTATAATTATCTATTTTCTTTCAAAATAATATTTTAGATATTTCCTGTCCTTAAGATGTTGCCATTGAACAAATAACAATTTGAATTCTCCTTCCCTAAAACATATGCTGAAACTAAATGAGCAAGGCTAGTGCTGACATCTACTGTTAGAATTTGGGTGTGAATGACTTTACCATGCACAGCCCTTTCCTAAGGAGTTGGGAGTTGTGCAGCAATAGTTGTTGATATAGGGGTGACTGACTAGGAGATCATCGCCCAAAGCTCTATTATCTTGAAAAGGGGTGCAAGAGAACCATATAGCACTTTTGAGTTAAATATAATGAAGATTTTGGAAAAAGATCAATTAATGTCAAGAGGTATTTCCTATTTTCCAGGAGCCTTCCAAAGACTCTGTCATCTCTAACAAACCTCCTACTCTGTTTCTCCTATATTGTTTCTGACCCTGGTGCTTTAAAGAAAAGATAGATGTGGCTACTGAGTTTCAGTGTTGTCTTTAGGAGAGGGAAAGAGAAAGGAGAACAGAACACTTCCCTGACCCTGGTGTTTCTCCTGTCCTGGTGCATTGCTCTAGTTTATAAATTGGCTGTCTACCTTTTGTTTTAGCAGTCTTTATTCTTCTCTGAAAATATTTTCCACCCCAACCTAGAAAACTGTTATTGAATTATGTCACCATGACTATTTTAAAAGGTGTGCATTGTGTGAGGTCTCACATTCCACCTCACAGTTACTTATGTGTCTGGTGAGTAGCTAATACCTAGGCTGGTGAGAAAAGGCCGAGACTATACATTCCAGTCAAATAGAAATGCATTATCCTACCTATGTACAAAGGGAAACAGCAGTGTGTTGCAATTGTTAGGAAGGGACTTCTGTAAAAATCAAGACTGGCAATGTCAGACCTGATGTTTGTTCATCATTGTTGTCAACCTAGCACAAGATCAGACAGTCCTAAGAGGAGGAACCAGAAGACTTGGAAGCTTTGATGTGGATAATCAACCCCCGCAGAACATACAAGCCGATGGCTCTATGGTGTCTTCTGGTCTTGCTCTTGCATTATGGCCCTTACTTTTATACTTTCTTATCTGATAGATACACACTTCTTAAGAACACTATGCTTGTTGCTAAGAACTGTGAAGGACTCTGCCTCAACGTGAAGAACACAAAGAAACCTTCTATAATTTTGTCCTGTTGTTCATTTGTTTTCAAGGCAACTCCAGTAGGTTCATTTTTTTTAAACTACTTTTTTAGTTCTTATATTTTTAGAGTAAGTTATTTGAATATTTAAAATGGAATTCGTTTTTTAAAAGATTATTGGTAGTAGTCAACATTCTTCATGGAAGACCTAAACAAGCTTAAACAATTTGTGCTCTTTGGGATCAAATCATAAAAATACTTCTTTTATTCATACAGATATCATCAAAGCATTCTGCACAACTGCCCTTATTAAGCTGGCATTTTGGAACCAGCAATGTGCTGTAAATCTTTGTAAAGATCTGTTTCATAGAAGACCAGTTTATGTTCATTGAAAAAAAAAAACAAAACTCTACAGAACATGACTGAAGAATGTGCATAGTGAGTTGATCAGCTCTTTCCACTCCAGTGACGCTGTTCCACGTGGAAGCCAGGGCAGTACAGGGTTAAAAACATGCATGCTGGCATCAGAGTGCTGGGTTCAAAGCCCTGCTCTACCAATCATCCACAGGATGAGTCTTTGGATAATTTACTTCAGTCTCAGTGACACAGTTTTCTCATCTCTAAAATGGGGTAATAAGTTAACATATATTAAGTATTTAATGCTATTCATGGCACTTTGCAAGTTCTCAATTAATATAAGCTATCATTATCATTAAATGTAACAAGTAAGTTACCGATCATATTCTATTTTGTTATAAAAGAAGCATCCCAAATCATTGGCTTGTCTTTCTCATTTAATTGTAAATTAAGAAGTGTTAGGTTTAGAAAATATTGATTGGTTGATAGAACCTCCTTATGTAAAAGATATTAATATTCCCCAAAATTGATCCAGGGAAGACATTTTTAATACAACTGTGTTTTGTCAAAAAAACATATTTTTCAACTTTTGTTGTCTCAGTTCTGTTTTTGTTTTCTTTTGTTTGTTTTTCTATTGCTTTCCTTTAGTATTTCAGTCTGTTTTGTGCTCCCCCACATTCCTCTTATTTAAAGTATCCTAGGCTTTCATCTTGTTTTATGACAGCTCAGGCAGGGCCCTGACTCCCGGCTTATTAAGCAGGGTCTCCTCTAGGCCTTGCAGTGAAGAGAGATCTCAGCAGGGCAGTGTGCATTTTTGTTGAGTGTGTGCAGAAAGGGAACACAGAATTATTTGACCATTATAGTGGTCTCTTTCCTGGTGAGGAATAGGGGAGGGAAGAGGAGTGAAATCAATTGACATTAGAAAGAATATATGTAAACACCTCAACACTGTCTCCTTCTCCAGCTCCTCTACCTCTGAGAGTTTTTCCATTTACCCGGTGTTCACCTGGGACCTGAGCTGGGCACCTACATGTTCTGTGTTTATTCATTTAACCATTTCTCTTTGTTAAAGTGTGGGTAAGTGCATTTTAACTAACTCCAGAATAAAATTAAGATAAACATGTGCACCCTTCCCTTCCACTTCCCAGTAATTTTTTGTAACCACTGAAAATGGGACTATAGCTTTTCTCTACTTTTCTGCCCAGGCCACTGCCCCAGCCTTTCTTTTCTCAGTCCTCCACTTGTTCTACTACATATTGGTCTCTCCTCTCTTTCTCTCTCTCTTGTTTAAAATATTTAATTTTTTAGAGCAGTTTTAGATTCACAGCAATATTAAGCGGAAGGCAGAGATTTCCCAACACACCCACCTGAAACGTGCAAAGCCCCTCCTATTATCACATCCCCTACCAGAGTGGTACCTTTACTACAAATCTACATTAGCATGTTATTATCACGGTTTACATTAATCTTCATGCTTGGTGTAATTCTACAGGTTTCAAAAAATGTAAACGACAGAAATCCACCATCATAGTGCCATACAGAGTATTTTCATTGTCCTAAAAATTACCCATGTTCAGCCAAATCATCTCTCTCCTCCTTCAAACGCTGTCAACTGCTGATCTTTCTACTATCTCCATAGTTTTGCGTTTTCCAGAATGTCACATAGTTA
This sequence comes from Nomascus leucogenys, assembly GCF_006542625.1. Taxonomy (NCBI): domain Eukaryota; kingdom Metazoa; phylum Chordata; class Mammalia; order Primates; family Hylobatidae; genus Nomascus; species Nomascus leucogenys. Next base: position 67,701,857 of record NC_044391.1, read on the forward strand.
GAATTATGCAGTATGTAACTTTTAGATTGAGTTCTTTCACTCGGAAATATGCTCTAAGGCTCCTCCATGTCTTTCTGTGGCTTGATAGCACATTTCCTTTTAGTGCTAAATAAAATTACATTGGCTGAATGCATTATAGTTTACTCTTTCATTTCACTACTAAAGTACGTCTTGGTTGCTTCCAAGTCTGGCAATTATGAATAAAGCTGCTATAAACATCCATGGTGCAGGTTTTTTGTAGACCTAAGTTTTCAGCACATTTGGATAAATACCAAAGAGTATGAATGTTGGATTGTATGTTGAGTATGTTTGGTTTTCTAGGAAACTGACAAACTGTCTTCCTAAGTGGCTGTGCCATTTTGCATTCCCACCAGCAATGAATCAGAGTTCCATAATTCTGTAATTTTCCTCAGATAAATCTCGCACACAAAGTTTGTTGAGGAGAGGTGCTAATGTAAATAGTATTGTGTTTCTAATTTCAAATGCCACTATTGATGGTATATGGGAAATTGATTGACTTTTATACATTAATATTGTTTCCTGCAACCTTGTTCTAACTGATTACTTCTAAGAGTTTTGTTTCCTTTAGCGTATTGTTTTGTTTAGTTTTTTGCCACTTCTATTGGATTTTGTTCACAATCATGTTATCTGTGAACAATGAGAGTTTTATTTTTTTCCCTTTCACTCTGTATACATTTTATTTCCTTTGCTTGTTTTATTGCATTAGCTGGAACTTCCAGTTCAATGCTGAGAAGGAGTAGTGAAAAATGAAATCTTTGCCTTGTTTCTGAAGTTAGTGGGAAAGCTTCTAGTTTTACACCATTAAGTCTGGTATTATCTGTAGGATTTTTGTAGATATTGTTTATCAAGTTCAGGAAGCTCCTCTCTATTCCTAGTTTGCTGAGAGTTTTGATCACAAAAAGGTGTTTGTCAAATGTTTTTTCTGTGTCTATTGATATGATCATGTGATTTTTTTTCTTCTCTAGCTGAGTGATGTAACAGATTAATTGATTTTAGAATGTTGAACTAGGCTTCCATAGCTGTGAGATGTCCCACTTAATCATGGTGTACAATTGTTGAATTTGATTTGCTTATATTTTTTAAGGATTTTTGCATCTATGTTTTTGAAATATATATTAGTCTGTAGCTTTTATTCTTGTAATAATTTTTGTTTTAATATGAATTTCCTTGCTTTGAATTCTACTCTGAAATTGGTATAGCTACTCTTACTTTCTTTTTATAATATTAATATTAGCATGGCATATCTTTATCTATTCATTTACTTTTAATCTATTAATGTCTTTATATTTAAAGTGGATTTTTGGAGACAATATATAATACAATATAGAGTCTGATAATATCTATCTTTTAATTGATGTATTCAGGCCATTGATATTCAAAATGATAATTTATATAGCTAGATTAATAGCTACCATTTTGTTACTGTTTTCTATTTGTTGCCTTAATTCTTTGTTTCTTTTTAAAAAGTCTTTCTGCTTATTGTGGTTTTAGTTGAGCATTTTATATGAATTCACTTTCTGATATGCTGCTTTCTTAGCATATCAGATATATGTCTTTTTTTTTTTTTTTGCTTTTCGTGGCTGCCCTAAAATCCATAATATACATTTACAACTAACCCAAGTTCACTTTCAAATAATACTATACCACTTCATAGGTAGTCCAAGTACCTTATAATAACAAAATATTCCTAATTTCTCCCTCCTGTCCCTTATATCATTGCTGTCATTCATTTCACTTATATATAAGCATACATTTATATGGTATAAGCATACATTTATATGGTATAAGCATACATAATTGAATATATTATTATTATTTTGAACAAACTGTTATCTGTTAGATCAATTAAGAAGGAGAAAAATAAAAGTATTTTACCTTATTTCTTATCTGGTGCTCTTCCTTTCTTTATGTATATTCAAATTCTTTATGTATATTCAAATTTCTGACATATTTTCCTTCTTTCCAATGTACTTTAAACACTTTCAAATGTTTTAAAATATTTATTTAATATTTATTTATTACACATAAACATAAGTATTATCATTTATGTATGCATTATTACATATTATATGTAAATAAATATAAACATATTTGTTATATTAATCTTACAAATAAATATAAATATTGTGTCTTTACTTAATATTCATTAAATACTTTAAATATTTCACTTCACTATCTTCTTATTTGCAAGGAGAAGTTGGCTATATTTCTTGTCTTTTATCCTCTATAGGTAAAGTATTTTTTTTTCCTCTTGCTTCTTTCAGGATTTTTTTTAACCTTTGATTTTTTTTGCAGTTTGAATATGACATGCCCCATTGTTGAGTTTTTTGTTTATTTGTTTGTGGCATTTATCCTGCTTGGTGTTCTCTGAGTTTCCTCAATCTGTGATTTGGTGTCTGACATTAATTTGGAAAAATCTCAGTCATTATTACTTGAATATTTCCTCCGTTCCTTTCTCTCTTTTTCGGGTATTCCCATTATGCATATGTTACCCCTTTTATAGTTGTCCCACAGTTCTTGAATATTCTCTGCTGTTCTTTTTTTTCATTCTTTGTTCTCTTTGCTTTTTAGTTGTTCTTTGGATGGAATGGTGACTTCTAAGCTTCTTACATGCAGAGCCAAAACCAGAAGTCTTGTTTCTTTCTTGACTCTTCAACAAAGCTCCTTTATATTGAGTGCACACAGGATTTTTTGGAGTGCTGAGTCACACCTGGCTTTTTTGTTTTAAAAGATCACAATTGAATTTACTCAGCTTGTGGTGGTTGGTACAGGCTTGATTTAATATTTGACTCTTAGGCAGCTTCATGCCCTTCAATGAAGTGAAAAGGAAAAGATTAACCAGGAAGAGTTTCAGGTCATGTTGCCAGTCACTGTCAGTGACCCCACTCAATAGTGTGGGACTTCTAACATCCTGGGTGGCTCAGGACAAAGTCCAGGACAGTCACTTGCACTAAAGTGCCCTCTGCATTTCTGGTGTGCCTATATTCTTCCAGTGATCAATGGGCCCAGATTATTCCTTCGTTTTAAAACATATCTCCTATAAGCATACTCAACCTGAAACCAAGCATTCATTTGAAAACCAAAAGATTCCACTATTTTTTTTTTCTGTACAAAATAGAGTGACTTGCAACATTTTCTTGGTAAAATTTTTCTCTCAAGTTGTCTGTTGCAAAAACCCAGGTGAGATGTCATTAATAGCTAAAGGTTTCTTCAGAAAATGCTGCCACCCTAATTATCAACTGCCTTAAAAATATGTATATGCTTTGGACCAGCATTTTTATATCTAGTAATTGACCAAAAGGAAATTTTAATCCTAAGGAAACAGATATTTAGCTGAAGATGTTTGCCATAGTGCTGTTTATTGAAAACAGCCCAACTGCTAAATGTAGAAAATGGTTAAATATTCTATGGTACCTTTATACACAGAAATTCTATGCCATCATTAAAAATGATGTTGTAAAATAACATTTATTTACCTGAAAATATATCATGAGAAATTGTTAAGTGCAAGGATATAAACACCTGGCCAGGCGCGGTGGCACACGCCTGTAATCCCACCACTTTGGGAGGCCGAGGCGGGCGGATCACGACGTCAGGAGATCGAAACCATCCTGGCTAACACGGTGAAACCCCGTCTCTACTAAAAATACAAAAAAAAAAAAAAATTGGCCGGCTTGGTGGCGAGCGCCTATAGTCCCAGCTACTAGGGAGGCTGAGGCAGGAGAATGACGTGAACCCAGGAGGCGGAGCTTGAAGTGAGCCAAGATGACGCCACTGCACTCCAGCCTGGGATACAGCGAGACTACGTCTCAAAAAAAAAAAGGATATAAACACCTGTATGGAGTATGTACAATATGCTCCCGTCTTTGTGAAGTATATACATATATGCCTAGAAAAACATCCAGAAACCTATTAGACAAATGTCAACTGTGGTTAATTATTGGGTGGTGAAATTGAGTTTTATTTTTCTTGTACTTCTTAATTTGTGTTTATTTTACAATAAATGAACAGTAATTACAAATTTTTAAAGACTTTTGGAAGACCTTTTGGAAAAAAATTATTGCTGCTCTTGTGAGAACCACCGATAGATATTGTTTCAGTCCTTCTGCTCTGAGAAGTATGCAAGGTATGGCCATAGAAACTATGTGGGCTATGAAAAAGTGCACATGAAGGTTATTCAAAGGGTTGGAGTTTATAAGGCACCAGCATAACCTTGCCACAAACAGGTTTACTCTTATGAAACAAATCTATCTAGATGGATTCATCTTTTACTAAATATTTTCCTGTTGACACAGCTTTACTCGCCAATGTTTAATTGCTTTGTATAATTTGGATTAAGCACTATAACATTATGCTACACAGTACTTCAACCCATAACAAGACTTGAACCTGCAATAATGTCATTCCCAAGGAAGATGACACAGGATTTTTGTACAGATACGTCCACAGAGCATGGTGGTTAAGGAGGTTCTGTCATAGGCTCTGAGCCTGTGTAGAAATTAGGAGGCAAAGCCTAGGTCATGATGGAAAGTATGCATCCAGCAGAATGGAGAAGGGTCATTATGGCCTTCAACTGCAGACATTAACAAGTGTCTCTAGCCTGCTTCATTCCTGGCATGTGGGAACAGAACCTTGGAGATCTGAATTCAAGTCAAGCCTCTTGAATGTTAAATATGTAAACATGTAAAAATCTGGAATCCTTTATAGATTATTATATTTTAAAGCTGATCATTTACATATAGAGCATTAAATTAAACAGGCACACTCTATATATAAACAAACAAACAAACTCTCTAGTGATTTATTTTCTCACCATGGAATTTCAATTTCTGATGGATTTTTGTGCACATATTGCATCATTTATATAAAAATTTCACTTAAAGGTGCCCATAAAATTTAAGCTGCAGGTGAACTATCAAGAGAATACGTGAAAGTCATTTACAAAATTGGAACGAGCCCAAGACAGGATGGAAAAACCCAAGCTTCTATAGATGTTTTCCAGAATTTTTAGGGTTCAGGATGATCATGTTTAATTCCCAAAGCCACAACTCCTAGCAGCATAGGATCTCTCAAATATGCAGAAGGAAATGATTCAGAACTGAAAGAGGATAAGTCATCCAATGAATGGTCAGAATTAAGCCTAACGTCAGTAGGTGGCATGCATGCCTTCAATTATTTGACATACAGTTACTGAGCACCTGCTCAGTAAATCATGGGGCCCAAAGATAATTTCCTGGAGGAATGTGTGAGTCAAGGCTATTTGGTCTGCCTGTGTCCTTCCTCTGTAGCTCATAAGCACTCTACATGTGCAAAGTCAAGTTTAAATGAACGTCAAGGGGAACAGTGAGAAAAGAAGTGAGAAAGGTGCAACATCGTGCGTGTGTGTGTGTGTGTGTGTTTGTAATGGAGTGAGAGGTGCCAGCAAAATTTAGCTTTCCCATCTTTCCAGGTCTCTTTGCTTCAGGAGCTGGGGAAGTGTTGCAGTCATCTCCTTTTCCCTTTTTAGCTCTTCTTCAGTCCCCATGCCTTCAGATAACCTGTGGATCTTGGAATAATTTATCTGATTAACTGTTCTCAGGATAACCACGTGGGCCTAAGAGGAAAGCAGGTTACTGATGCTACTGTGGCCTCCTAGCAACTGACACAATCAATGCTCATTGGTTTGGGATGTTAGGCTGCAACCATACTTAGGGAGCTGTATATTTTCCATATGTGTTGAGAAGTATAGCGAAGTCTAAGATAATTAAATGAGATAATTTGGTTACCCTACTTTCTGGCTTGCTAAGGGTTAACTTTCTAAATTCCAAAATCCTTTTTGTGTCTCCTCTCATTAAAATTATAAAATAATTCATTTCATTTTTTTGTCTTAGCAAATAGAGCATTTTGATAATAACATAGGATGTTGTGATTGATTAACATAGTTCACACTGTAAAGAACTAAAGATATCAAAGGATGTTGACATTAAACACACCTTAGAAGTTGTTATGATTTTTCACTTGTAATTTTTTTTTTTTTTTTTTTTTGAGACGGAGTCTCGCTCTGTCACCCAGGCTGGAGTGCAGTGTCACGATCTCAGCTCACTGCAAGCTGCGCCTCCCGGGTTCACGCCATTCTCCTGCCTCAGCCTCTCCGAGTAGCTGGGACTACAGGCACCCGCCACCACGCCCGGCTAATTTTTTGTGTTTTTAGTAGAGAGGGGGTTTCACCGTGGTCTCGATCTCCTGACCTCGTGATCCGCCCGCCTTGGCCTCCCAAAGTGCTGGGATTACAAGCGTGAGCCACCGCGCCCGGCCTTCACTTGTAATTTTTTACATAACATTAGACTATTGACTATGAAAGACAAAAATCTGATTACTTGAAGATTTTTTTTTTAGATTATGATTATTCTAGACTTACTGCACTGTTAATGAACCTTTAGTAAATTTGATGCATAAGTGTTTTTTGGAGTACAAAAAATAAATGATTCTTTGATAAAGAAAGACTCAAAATGCTTTTCCTCATTTTTCCAGTCAAATTTTTTTTGTTTTAGTTCAGATCATTGAAAAGTATCCCACAAGTTATAAAGATTAATAAAACTGGACAAATATAGAAGTCTCATTATTGAAATGACATTTTCACATAAATTTCATTAAAGGAATCATTAGGCTAAAGTGTTTTTATGTGTATTAAACTGTGCTATCTAAACTACCAGGGACTTTTTTTTTTAAGCAGCCTAAATAAAAGAGAAATGGGTCAAGAAGAAGCTAATTAAGTAATTTATCGAAGGCTCAAGTATAAACAAGACAACAATCCGAGATTCTTATTTTGCAGGTGGTATTTTTCACTGCTTCCATCACCTTTTGGATGCTTCATATTTCACATTATTTTAAGAACAATTCGCTCCCAGAGGATCATGGATGTACAGTCAGTTTGGTCTTGCTGAGTCAACGTGTGCACGTGTTCTCGCAAATCTCCAGGCAACCTTCACTGACAAGGCAGGGGGAGCTGTGCTCAGCATTTTCTTCAAATTGCTGTCTGAACAATGCTGTGAAAATGATGTTCACTGTTGTTTCACCCATTCTCAGTACTGAGAGTTGTCAGAATTACTATTTCTGAGTACAGCATGTGTTCTCGTTAAAGATAAGTAAAGTGTTTTTAAGACTCAGGTAGGTGTTTCATTAAATGTGATATATGCAGCAACGTATAAAGTATATCATTTATTCACCTTGAGATGCTATTAGGAATGTGCATTTGTGTGATGTCTAACTGATATCATATGGTGCACTAAAACAGGGCTTTTCTATTTAAGAACCATTTCACTATGGGTTTGGGGAAAGTTACATATCTCAGGAAGTATTTAGCTTCCAATAGCTTTTCCTCTCTTTTTAAAGTGCAGTAATATATCTTCAAAACATATATGTATATGTATGCATATATGTGTGTATATATACAGTAAATATATATACACACTATATATATGCTGAAATGTTATGCAGCACATAACATTTATATATATATATATACACACACACACAGTAAATACACACACACACACACAGAGTAATGTGCTGTATAACATTTCAGTCAACAACAAACCACATGTGTGACATTCGTTCCATTTTAATGGAGCTGAAAAATTCCTGTTGTCTAGTGACATCGTAGCCATCGTAATGTAGCATAATGCATTACTCACATATTTGTGGTCATGCTGGTGTAAACAAATCTACTGTGCTTCCAGTCGTATAAAAGTATAGCACATACAATTATGTACAGTATATGATACTCAATAATGATGATAAGCAACACAACTATACTACTGGTTTATGTATTTACTATACAGCTCTTCTTCAGTCCCCACCCCTTCAAATAACCTCTGGGGCTTGGAATGATTTATCTGATTAGCTGTTCTCACGATAACCATGTTAAACTATATGTTAAACTATACTTTTTAATATTATTTTAGAGTTTACTCCCTCTACTCGTGAAAAAAAGTTAACTGTAAAACAGCCTCAGGCAGGTCCTTCAGGAGGTGTTCCCGAAGACATTGTAGAAGATGATAGCTTCATGTGTATTATTGCCCCGAAGACCTTCCAGTGAGGCAAGATGTGGAGGTAGAAGACAATGATATTGATGATCCTGACTTTGTCTATGCCTAGACTGATGTCTATGTTTGCATCTTAATTCTTAGCAAAAAAAAAAAAAGGTTTAAAAATTTTTTATGAAGAATAAAAAAAAGACATTTTAAAAATATAAAGAAGTGGCTGGGTGCTGTGGCTCATGCCTGTAATCCCAGCACTTTGGGAGGCCAAGGCAGGTGGATCACTTGAGTCCAAGAGTTTGAGACCAGCACAGGCAATATGGCGAAGCCTCATCTCTACAAAAAATACAAAAATTGGTGCACATCAGTTGTCCCAGCTACTAAAGAGGATGAGGCAGGAGGATTGCTGAGCCCTGGAGGTCAAGGCTGCAGTGAGCTGAGATCACACCACAATATTCCAGCCTGGGCAAGAGAGACAAACTCTGTCTCAAAAATAAATAAATAAATAAATAATAAATAATAAATAATAAATAAATACTGGACATAGGAAGGCGAGAGACATCTGGTTGACCTTAGACATGAGAAGGTGAGAGCCAGCTGGTTGACCTTAGACATAGGATTTTATATATATATATTATAAAATATATATAACATATTATATATATGTACATGCATATATGTGTATATTATATATTATATATATGTACATGCACATATGTGTATATATATATCTTATATATATGTACATGTACATATGTGTGTATATATATATGTACATACACATATATACAATAAAACTTACGGAACAAGGCTATAAAGAAAGAAAATATTTTTGTCAGCTTTACAATGTGTTTTTGCTTTAAGCTAAGTGTTATTACAAAAGATTCAAAAAATTAAAAATCCAAAAGTTTATAAAGTAAAAATGTTACAGTAAGCTAATGTTAATTTATTATTGAAGCAACAAAAAATTTTTTTATGAATTCAGTGTAGGCTAAGTGTTCAGTCTTTAGAAAGTCTGCAGTAGAGTACAGTAATGCCCTAGGCCTTCCTGTTCACTCACCACTCACTCACAGTGGAGCTTGCAGGACTGGAAGATGCTCTGGGTGAGTCAGTGAGTGAGTGGTGAGTGAACGGGAAGGCCTAGGGCATTACCGTAATTTAAATATTTATACCATTTAAATCTTTATACCATTACTTTAAATCTTTTATACCATACTTTTGCTGTACCTTTTCTATGTTTAAATATGTTTAGATTCATGAATACCCAGCATTGTGTCATAATTGCCTACAGTATTCAGTACAGTAGCATGCTGTACAGGTTTGTAGCCTAGGAGCAGTAGACTTTACCATATAGTTTAGGTGTATAGTAGATAGGCTATACCATCTAGGTTTGTGCAAGTACACTCTATGATGTTTGCACAATGACAAAATCACCTAGTGATGCATTTCCCAGAACATATTCTTGCTATTAAGCAACACATAATATTGTGTGTGTATATAAATATATTTGTACACACATATATACAAGAAGCAAATAGACTAAAACAAGATAGATATTATAAATACTTGAAGGTCATGCCACATGAAATTTCCTCCAATAAATGAGAAGTGAAATTGCCTCTCGCAGTTAAATTTTAAATCAACACATTACTAAGATATGCAATCAGTCCCCTTAAAGAAGAAGTATGGCTCCCAGACTGTGGTGTATGGGTCATGAAAAGACAGGATGCATAACTGACCAAGGGCTCTAGCTTCCGTGCTCTGAACTCATTCGCCATGTTGTACTGAGGCCAAGCTTCCCGTGGGCTGCTCCCAGCCATGACTGAGTGCAACAGGAACACTAAGGCAGATGCATTTCTGCAAGACAGGGCATTTCTACAGCCCATTTTGCCACAAGTGACCCTTCTTGTCCCACATCCTGCCCCCAGTGCTTGATGAACCTTCCTCCAACTGTAAATGTCTAAGATGCTTCCTCCTGCCCTTCCCCTTTCTCCTTCCTTCAGGGTCAGGCTTGCATCATAGACCAATGACTATATCAGCTTTCCTCAGCTCCCTCCTTTAATAAAATCCATGCATGTTTAATCCCATCTTGACATGTACTTCCTGGACTAACACACAGACCAAACTATAATTGTATGATTGATTAATACACTAATGTAGCTTAAAAATAAAACATGTAAAATAAAACAGTAACCTCTCAGAAAGAGATTGGTCAGCTCTGGGAGCTGTGAAAAAAGGTGCCAAGCAAAGCTGAACCTGCTCAGTTCATGCATCTCTCACAGAGGAGGTGACAGCAATATACCAGCCCAAACACTATCCTTGTTTTTGCAATGGATATATCTGGTGCCATAAAATATTTAGTTCATCTAGTAACACACCTTGTTCTGAGTTCATGCTTTTCCAGATGATGCCGAGTTGACTTTTTGACTTCCTCCTAGGCCTGTCTCCAGGGAGCAGTGTATTAGTTACATGGATGTAGCCCATGAGGGTATTTTTGGAAATTTGGAGAACGGCATTCTAGAGACTCAAAACTGTGAGTGCTGAGTGGAGCATCTATGGCCAAGAGCAGAATCACCGAATACTGGAGGAGGGCTGCAAGGTGGCCTGGTTTCCGTGGGAGTGATCTGGTAGGTTCTGCTGAGGAAAACTGGATGGTGTCTGGCATGTCTTCGGTAAGTAATAAATGCTAGCAAGCACTTTTGTTATTGGATTATGGATGGAATTGTCATCTAAAGGGAGAAACGTTAAGTTTTCTTTAAAATATTATGTTAGTTTCCTAAGGCTGCCATACCAAAGTACCACAAACTAGATAACTTAAAGCAAAAGAAACTTATTCTCACTGTTTTGGAGGCTAGAAGTCTGAAAGGAAGATGTCAGCAGGGCTGGTGCCTTTCAGGGGTTCTGGGGGAGAATCTGTTCCATGTCTGTGTCCTGGCTTCTGGTGAACATAGGCAGTGCTTGGTGTCCCTTGGCTTGTAGATGCATCACTCCAGTCTCTGCCTGCAGCTTCATGTGGCCTTCTGCTTGTGTATCTCTTTGCCTTCATATGGCTGTCTTCTCATGGAAACACCAGTCATATGGAATTAGGGGTCTACCCCACTCCACTATGACCTCATCTTAACTTACTACATCTGCAAGGACCCTATTCCCACATAAGGTCACATTCTGAGGTATTATAGGTTAGAATTTCAACATATTTTTGGGAGGACACACAATTCAACTCATATTGGACTTTATGACTCTATGAAATTACTCAAGAGAATAGCTTCATAATGCATGAGAAATAAAAATCGGGGTGATTCAAGACATTACAAACTTTATAGTTAATGTTTGTTCAAATTAACTTAAAGGAGGGGGTGGGACTCAGAGAAGGAAGGGGCTCAAGAGAGCTCATAGCTTATTTCTACAAAATAAAGAATTTCCTTGCTGTCTGTGAGCGCTTGGCAACTTTAGGTTGAGGACTGTGCTTTGAATTGTCTTCTCATCTCACACCCCTGCCTAACTGTACACTTACATTTTGTCATACAATCCTTCTCCACACATTTTCTTCTTTCATCTTTGCCCCCCCAGTCCCTCAATCATGCCTGGAGCCTAAAGCAAATGAAATATATCTACTGTTCTGTACATTTAGCTAATAAAAGAACACTGAGTCCCCACATTCAAATTTCCTTGCAATGTTAGATTGCTTGCTCTAGTTTAGCCTATTAACTACGGGCAAAATACATTGAATATATTTTATTTCTCTATTTTGTGACATTAACATTTGACTTTCAGCTAATATTTAAATGTGTGGCACCGGAAAACACATCTTCATAATTGCCTCCATATTTATATTCCTCAGGGCTGAAGCATAGCAATTTGAATGGATGCAGTTTAAGAATTAATATAGATAGACAAAAATGACAGAGGATTGTAAAGAGACCCCATGGTTTTGGGAGCTATTCCCTGGCAATCCCTTGTGTTTGATTATTAAAAAAAAAAAAAAAGAAGAAAAAAAAAAGCAAGGCAGATGTTGAGTGCTCTAGGCTATTCTGCATTTATGGAATTTTCCACTAGGTAATATGCATTCAGGTCACATACACAGTGAGATTTCCTGCAGTGACAGTACGGATAATAAGGCTGTGCAACTTGGTGATAATTTGCTCCATTTAAGCAAACCATCAACTGGTGCATTTTTACAGCAATTGTCTCAGAAGCATGAGAGATGCTTTTGTGTGCATGTTTTAAATATGGATTCACTAGCACCCAAAGAACAATAGGATGCATTCTGAAATGCATCTTAATGAAAAATAAGCATCGATATGTCTTCTGAGTTCATGTTTCTATACCACTTTTAAGCCATTAACTAATTAATGGTATTTCTTTGGTCGAATTTAGAAGTTAATAAACCTCTTCCCATTTTTCCTTTTTTTTTTTTTTTTTTTTTTGAGATGGAATTTCACTCTGTCGCCCACGCTGGAGTGCAGTGGCACAATCTCGGCTCACTGCAACCTCCACCTCCCAGGTTCAAGCAATTCTCCTGCCTCAGCATCCCAAGTAGCTGGGATTACAAGCATGTGCCACCACGCCCGGCTAATTTTTTTGTATTTTTAGTAGAGACAGGGTTTCACCATATTGGCCAGGCTGGCCTCGAACTCCTGACCTTGTGATCTGCCTGCCTCAGCCTCCCAAAGTGCTGGGATTACAGGCATGAGCCACCGCATCCAGCCCCTCTTCCCATTTTCTAGGAGTGGCTTTCCCAGAGCCAGATAACATAGTTTAAATACCCATTATTTCTACCAACTATTATTGGGTTAGTACAGAAGGGTTAGCATCTCCAACCCATTAAAGGAGAAGATGAGAAGGAAAGGGAATATTAAAGCAATCCATTTTTATTTTTTAGTTCAGTGTATAATCTAGAGTCAAGATGAACGATTGTGTACTGTCCATTAATATCTGTGCTTACCACTCCTAGTTGCTAAGCATCAATGTCATCTAACCTTTTGTGGCATATCTGTTGGACTTTTAAGTCTTTCTAAAAGATAATCTCCTTGGTATGCAATGTTGTGCTCGTAGAAGTATTGTTTTTCAACCCACTGCATATCAGCAAATCTGCCTTGGTGCTGCCTGAACATATGGGGACTGGCACAAATATGCCTGGACTGGTGCAGCAGGAAGTCAGCCACTGCAGGGAAAGGACGGACATAACACTGAAGCTATCATGCATATTAAAAGTTTCTTGCAATAAACAAGATAAAAAATGTCCAACACAATTACATCCAAAGAAATTAGTGACAAGTCAGACTACTTCCTGAAAACACGCCTTTGCAAATAAAATCGATATTAAAATTTTATGTAAATTTTCAAAGCCAGAACAAGTCTCAGAGAAATGATTGTGTGTGTGTGTGTGTGTGTGCACATAGGTTCTCTTTGGAAAGAGAAAGACAGGAGCATGACATTACTGGAAGGAGCTTTAAGGAATATCAGGACACCTGGCTTCTGATCGTTTCTCTAATCTCACTAGTTCTGAGTGTGAACATTCAGATGAGTTCTATGACAAGAAACAAGATGCACTGAAGTTACTTCAAGAAAAAGGAGAATCTTCGAGGGGTAAGCATGGATTAGAAATAGAGCAAAAACTCAGAAACAGACACAGGCTGATGGATTCATTCTCTCTCACTCTCTCTCTCTCTTTCTCTCTCTTCAGTACCTCCTGGCATTGGCATCTTAAATTCTCCTTGCACTTCTGCATCTCCCTCTGCTCTCTACATACCTGACTGTTTAGTACAGGAACCACCAAGCACATGTGGCTATTCAGATGTAAACATACATTAAATAAAATTTATTCAGTTCCTCAGTTGCACTTGCTATGTTTCAAGTGCTCAACAGCCAACCTGTGGCCAGTGGATATTGCATTGGAGGACACCAATTATAGAATTTCTGTCATGCGGCCAGGCACAGTGGCTCATGCCTGTAATCCCAGCACTTTGGGAGGCTGAGGTGGGCAGATCACATAAAGCCAGGAGTTCGAGAACAGCCTGGCCAACATGATGAAAACCCATCTCTACTAAAAATACAAAAATTAGCTGGATGTAGTGGTGCTCATCTGTGATCCCAGCTACTCAGGAGGCTGAGGCATGAGAATGCCTTGGACCTGGGAGGGGGAGGTTGCAGTGAGCCGAGGTCGTGCCACTGCACTCCAGCCTGTGTGACAAAGCAAGACTGTCTCAAAAAAAGCAAAACAAACAAAAATTTCCATCATCCCAGAATGGCCTGCACTCTATTCCGTGGCCATTTCTCAACAATCCTGCTCTTTGTTTATCTCCACTTTACTGATTAGAAAAGTGAGGCTCAGAAATGCAAAGATTCAGGTCCAAAGTTTACATAACTAATAAGCAGCAGAACACTCAATCCTCCAAATTAATTACTCAATTGCCTCCAAATTAATTATTTTTAAGCTACTATATCACATTTACTCTTAAGTCAGTAAGGAGTTTTCTTTCTGTATTAAAAATAAAGAATGAGGCTGGGCGTGGTGGCTAACACCTGTAATCCCAGCACTTTGGGAGGCCGAGGCAGGCAGATCACAAGGTCAGGAGTTTGAGACCAGCCTGACCAACATGGTGAAACCCTGTCTCTACTAAAAATACAAAAATTAGCTGGGCATGGTGACAAATGCCTGTAATCCCAACTACTCAGGATGCTGAGGTAGGAGAATCACTTGAACCCAAGAAGCGAAGGTTGCAGTGAGCCGAGATCGTACCACTGCACTCCAGCCTGGGTGACAGAGTGAGACTGCGTCTCAAAAAAACAAAATAAAATAAAGAATGAGTAGTTAAAAATAACACAATTTAAAATAAACACTGACCAGGTGCAGTGGTTCATGCCTGTAATCCTAGCACTTTGGGAGCCCATAACAAGAAGATTACATGAGCCCCAGGGTTCGAGGCTTTAGTGAGCTCAGATTGCGCCACTGCACTCAGCCTGGGTGACAGAGTAATAAAATAAAAATAAAATAAACACTCCAAGATTAGATTTAATTATATTTGATTTCCTAAGGTAAGCAAAGGAAAAATTGCATCATTAATCAAATTATCAGTGTGTTGATAGTTTCAATTTAGTGTTCAAAATGGCTACTTTTGGTTTTTCAGTTTTGGACCTTTCCTTTGACCTGGATGGTCAAAAATTGGGACTTTTTTGTTTTCATTTTCTCCCTAGAATACGGAGATGAAAAGAGTAAAAGACTAGGAAGCATGAAACCTGGAATATAGCCCTGGGTATGCAGCTAGCTAACTGGATATGACTTTGGACAGGTCAGTTACATTCTGGGTCAGTTTCCTTAGCAGTCAAAAGACAACTTCGATGAGTTTCTGTATTCAGGATTGGTGTTTACTTGGTATGTTCCAGTGTGGCCACACTGTTTATTAAATTATTGAAGTAGTCCCATACCAGTTGGCAAACAGCACCCCTTCTCTAGCCATCTAGCTCTTCCTCTGGGATTCTCCTGCCACCCCAAGTTGTAAAACTTGAAGGGTTGATGGATGAAAAAGTACTGGCCTCTCAAGACTCTGCTGCAGCCCACAGCTGGCATTCACTCCAATTGTCAGTTTTCATGCCTTAATGATTGTTAAATATTTTTGATCCTGTACATCCTGCACACATCCAAATATATGTTTACAATCTTTCCATTTATAGTGTGTACAGGTTGCTTGTTCGGTTCAGTTAAAGTTTGAAGTATAGACTCAAAGTTGATAAACTATTTAAGTTGCCTATGAGGCTTTCAGCCAATAAGTCAGGCAGCTTCTTCCCTTTGAAAAGTGGGCAGGTAGGAAAATAAGGATGAGGTTACAGTGTTCACTTTCTGGATTGCTCTCCCATATGTCAATAGCTATAAATTCTGTGAATAAATATATGTTGTCTGAATCACTCTACATTCACAGCCAGCTTTGTCTCTTAAATGTATTTAGATAATGGGTCACCTCCCCTAAAAAACTAAAAAAAAAAAAAAAAAAACACAGTTTAAATCATCTTTGGCATTTAATAAATGTCAACATCATTGAATCAGATTCTTTTCCTATGACTCACTTTATACTTCTTGAACCAACATTAATTTACCTCTTAAGGCACATAATAACTACAGGGGTAGAAGGGTAGAACATCCAATAATTTATTCATTAAGTTCCAGTCACTGCTGGTTTTAAAAGACAGATCTGTTAGCTTCTCATATCAAGGTCTCTCTCTCTATTCTCCTTTTAAAGATAACAATGCAATTTCTATGTTGCTAAGAAGGAACAATGTTTAGATTATATTTCAATCTAAATTCTCAAGTTCCAAACTGCTTTCAGAAATTTTGTTATTAGTCTTTCAAATACTGCCTTTGGTAGGTAACTAAGGGTTTCTTTCATTAAGCTTAGCTTATCTGCTAGTTTTCTTCAGGATGGCTGCAGAAGCTCTTGGCATCACATCTTCACACACCAAAGTAAAAAGATAGGAAATATTTCCCAGAAGTCATCTTAGCTTATCCTACATCCCATTGTCCAGTATTGTGTCTTTCATAAGTCAATAATTGTAAAGGAAGAAGGGATCACCATGACTGGCTAAGACGAATCAAGATCTACCCAGTGGGTCTAAGGCTGGGATCAACTTAGCTTGAGCATTTAGCTTCATAAAGGATTTTGTTTTGTCAGTAAAAAAGAAGATGCAAATGGTTGTTGGGTAGGTAATTATTATACTAGCATCTGCTACACATAACAGCCCTGTGGGATAGACATATTTATTTCTCCCAGTTTATAGTTGAGTGTACTGTGATTCGACATGGTAAGCAACATGGCCAAAAACTAGAAGTGGTCCATGGTGGAGCTGTGATTTGAACTAAAGTCTGTCTGGCACTTACATGGCTGCACCAAGTTACTATGCTCTACTAATTTCCAGGTCATGTATTACATTCACTAAAGATATTGGGCTCCAGCTCACAGTCTTTCTTCTCACCAAAATCCCTCTTATTACCCAGGGAGATCTCCATCAAATCCTAGCCAAATTTCCTGACCCCACCTGCAATGGCCTTTGCTACCACCTCACTGTAGCCTCTCACTCCCTTGGCCTTACCCTCAGTAACTATTCTAATGTTGAATCTTGAATTCTAGTATCTCATGCTCCGACAGCCTCTCATACTTCCAGCCTGTCCCTCTCTGTCTTACTCCCACTACACCTGTTCTTTAAGGTCCCAGAGTTCTCCAACCTCCCCTCCATCTGGAATGTCTACTTCAATATATGAAATTGAAGATGTCTCAAAGCTCCACACAGACCCCTTTCTCTGAAAGAAGGAAATGAGGCTTAGAATGCTGACACAAGTGGCCTAATGTCCCACGGCTAGTAACTGCAGTGCCAGGACTGGACCACTGGGCCCTTGTGGGTTCCAAGTCAGGCCAATGTTTGGTTTTCTCCTTACACTATCTCTTTAGGTTGAAACTTTTCTCCTGGTAAATATTTTTAAATATCTTGGGTTGGAACAATATTTTAAGTTATTAGCAATTTATACTTAGGTGTAACATGCTCTATATTTTAAAAAGATTTTACAACACATTTTGCTAATGTCTAGAAAAGGCTATAGTGATGAGAAGCTGCTAAGATAGGAAAATGTTTTGCCAGTTTCCATGCTGAGAACTGGATAGCTGAAAAACTGAATGGTCAGAGGCAGGCAAGTGTTCACTCTTGGGGAATTTATAGGATAGATAGTTTAAAAAAATAGCCTAAGTTCTCTAAAGTTCTCTTCAAAATAGATGTTTTCGTAGATTAACTTGTTTTAAAATAAATCCAAAGGAGCAGGCATAAGATGATGTTGTATTTTCCTTAGTAGCTGATCTCTGAAAGACATTGCTTAGATTTCTATTTTGAAATTAAAACAAACAAACAAATAGCATACATTGCAATATGAAAATACTCAATGATGCTATATATATATATACATATATATATACATATATATGTGTATATATATATATATGTATATATATACACATATGTATATATATATATATGTATATATATATATACTTTAAGTTCTGTGATACATGTGCAGAATGTGCAGGTTTGTTACACAGGTATACATATGCCATGGTGGTTTGCTGCACCCATCAACCCGTCATCTACATTAGGTATTTCTCCTAATGCTAGCCCTTCCCTAGCCCCCCACCCGCTGAGAGGCCCCAGTGTGTGATGTTGCCCTCCCTGTGTCCATGTGTTCTCATTGTCCAACTCCTGCTTATGAGTGAGAACATGTGGTGTCTGGTTTTCTGTTCCTGTATTAGTTTGCTGAGAATGATGGTTTCCAGCTGCATCCAAGCCCCTGCAAAGATATGAACTTATCCTTTGTTATGGCTGCATAGTATTCCATGGTGTATATGTGCCACATTTGCTTTATTCTTATAAGACAGAACTTCCTAGGGTATGACTATTTAGTTTGATTGATCTGAAATTATGGATTTCAATAATTGAAGATGAGACCTTAGTATTTCCAAATGTATGCAAATATTGCTTTCATAATGCACTTGAAGGGTCTGAAATAGGAATAGCACTGGGCAGTCACAGGAGGATGGAAAACCCCAAACAACAGCTAAAACAAGAACCAGGCAAAGAAACCACGGGCTAATGGAAAACCCAAAAGAAGTGACAACAAATGGCCAAAATCCTGGTCAGGTTGACATATCTATGACTCTTTCTGGCAAACCCAAAAAAGGGAGAAAGGGGATGGTAACAAGGGTCCCCGAAATCCTCTCCTTGTCCAGAATGATTATTCCACCCCCTAATTAAAGAAACACCCATAAAATTAAAAACCTAAACTTAATTGTGTGTGATTTGTTCTCATAAGCACGCCTGCACTTCTCTCTCAACTGTGTACTTTCATTTTTGGAATCAAAGCTTCTTGCCTTTTGCATCATTCGGACTCATCCTTGAATTCTTTTGAACCAGGACACCGGCTGAGGCTGGGGTCTCACTGGCATCTGAAGACCCTCCAAGCCCTCTGGCAACAGGCAGCAGGCCTTCTTAGTTATGTTTGCTGGCTTGATTAGAATCATATTGCCTTGCACAGTGATAAGCACCGAAACTGGTATTAGCTTCAAGAAAACATGAAAGTGTTGATTAACAAAAAAAAAATTAGGTGTTAATGGTCCCCAAAATGCTCTGCTTTGGTTTAATGTATATTGACTATAAAACATCTGAGGCTGTAATCCCAGCACTTTGGGAGGCCGAGGCGGGCGGATCACGAGGTCAGGAGATGAAGACCATCCTGGCTAACACGGTGAAACCTCGTCTCTACTAAAAATACAAAAAATTAGCCGGGCGTGTTGGCGGGCACCTGTAGTCCCAGCTACTCGGGAGGCTGAGGCAGGAGAATGGCGTGAACCCCGGGAGGCGGAGCTTGCAGTGAGCCGAGATTGCGCCACTGCACTCCAGCCTGGGGGACAGAGCAAGACTCCGTCCCAAAAAAAAAAAAAAAAAAAAAAACATCTGAGGCAAGTTTTACCTGTGTAATCAACAGTATTCCTGTTTGGTGTGATGTGAAAAGACAAGGATTTTAGAAGATTTTGTGTGTATGTCTTCATGAAACTTCATTGGAAACAACACATGGGAAGTGAAAAAGAGAAATTTCATAGGTACAGTTTGCAATTCTTAGTTAAGCTAGAAACAAAGAGGATCCTGATAATTTAAACATTTGTTTAAATTGTTTCTAATTCCTGTGGTCTAGGAACAAATCCCCAACCTAGCTTCAGTTACCCTCCTCCACCCCACTCCATTGATGAAAAGAGGGAAGAGGGAAACGGGGTGCGGGGAAGAATGTGGAAGGAGAAGGAGGTGCAGAAAATTTCGTTTAATTGGGGTTGTAAAAACCAGCAGATGACTCAATATCTCCCTGAGGTTTTTACTGTAGATCACAGAAAGGAATGTGGAAAAACTGTTTTCATGACTTCCACCTCCAGGTAGGATTTGCCTCAGTGGTAGGCCTGCCAACAGTGGCCATGGGTCCTGGACAGAGGATACATGTGCTGTCTGGCCCACTGGTCTGTGGTCATTTCCTATATTTTTTAGGGTCTGATGCTATTTTAAGTGTGCCTCTTGACTGTGTGGGTATCACAGACACATTTCTCTGCTATCCTGTTGCAGAATTGGTCTACTTTTTGACCATGCATGTTGCAGACAGTCCACGGAGGTGAGACAGGGATGGTCCTCAAAACCTGGAAATAAGGAAAGTGAGATTGCTCTTTGAGAATTAAGCTATGAAATAAGTCCAGCATAGTTGGGAGTAAAGAGAGATATTTAAAGTCACATAAAGATTGCAAGCAAACTTGAATTGTGTGTGTCCAAGCCATGCAACAAGAAGTGGATTTACCCAGGCTCCCTGGCCAGCATATTCCTATAATAGTGATGGATACATCAGACTGCCAGAGTTGATATTTGTTGCACATTCTCTTCACATAACCAACTCTCCTCGTTCCCCAAAGTAAATGTCTTACATAGTTTGCGCTGATCAGACTGACCTAAATGTGAGATCTCCTTGACAGTCACACTTCCCTTTAAAATCTAATACATTGGCATTCTGTGTTTCTACCTCATGGTAAGTTTTGTTAGCTAAAGGTCTCATCTCTAAGTCCAAAGAATGTTGGGTTACGATGAGTTTCAGAGCTACTATCATCCACATCATGCTGGTGTCTCCCAAAATTTATATGTTGGAACCAAACCTCCAATGGGATAGTATTGAGAGATGGGGATTTGGGGAGGTAATTAGATTATGAGGACAGGTCCCTCATGCATGTGAATGGTGCGTTTAAGAAAAAAGGCCCCAGAGAGCTAGCTAGCCCCTTTCACCATGGGAGGATGCAGCAAGAAGGCATCATCATCCGTGAATGAGAAAATGGGCCCTCACCAGACACTGAATCTGCTGGCACCCTGATCTTGGACTTTCCAGCCTCCAGAACTGTGAGAAATAAATGTTGTTTATAAGCTACTCAGTTAATGCTAATTTTTTATAGTAGCCCAAATGAACTAAGACAAGAGCTTACAAGTCTAAGGTCCTCCCCCTGGAAAGCAGTGGATAGGCTCACTGAGAAAAACATCTCTTCGTGAGGACCTCTCGGGATGGCCAGCCAGCCCTCTCCAGGCCCTGCCCTATCTGTGCCCCCCGCAACACACCTGCTTCACTGCCTCTCAACCAGCCACAGGAGAGGATGACATTGCTACTATTTGTTTTTTCTGAAGGAATCCTTCATTTGGCAGTTATTCCTATTTCAGTAAGACCTTGTGAGGCCCAGCTTCACAGATGGATGATGGCCGCATCCTACAGTGGAAGAGAGGATGTGCCTGTATCTTAGTTGGAGAGAGAGGAAAAAGCAATCTGTCAACCCAATGGAAAATCCATCACTGTGGGGTTTACAGGAATAAATGACCGTAACACTTCTTCCTAGCAGCTTTGTGCAAATGGATAATACGTAAACCCTTGTTCCTTTATAGAATGGTTTATTTCAAATAACTCGTGACCCTCAAGATTTTCTATTTAACCCCTAGGCTTTCTTGGCTTATCCAATTCCATAGCTGTCACACCATGTTCATCTTTAGAGCCAAGAAATTCAACTATGCAGTGGCCTTGTTCTCAAGAAAAAATTGTGACAGGAACCTTTGTGAATTGTCTTATTTCATTAGAATTTGTCACCACAATTTAACTTTTTGCATGTGATCAGAAAATGTTTTGAATTGTTAAATGCTCAGGTTAGTGTCAAATTTTCAAGTGTGAAGTCAACATAAGCTTCATACCGCTTGGTAACTTATGTTAATATTGTCTTAATAAGACAAAGAACTTAAAATAGCAGTATGTTTATTTGAAGTAAAAGTATATTTTTAAAATAAAGAGGCCTAGGGGTGCATGTCATCTGAAGCGTAGCACCCATGTGGATCACACTCTGTGATTTCAAAATTCGGAGATGCTCCTTATCTATCAATCATTAACTGTCGACCTTTGAGCAGCTAAAGAGACTGTGTTATATAACAGTTGTCCCTGACTACTAAAATGATTAATTTGGGGGTGGCAGATGGGGACATTTTTAAAAATATTAAATCTACTAAATTCAGGTAAAATTACTTTTTAACATTTCCAGGTCTAGTATCTCATAGACCAACTAAATATATGCAAATTCATTTAATAATCAGAGAAAAGAAATGGACGGTTACTAAACCAATGAAACGCAAGCAGCTCTTTTGCCAATTTGCTGTGTGTGCAGAACTGTGGGAGACACGGCATCTTCAAGCATTTTACAGAAAAAGGGCTCATGGAACAGAGGGGCAACCAGGGCTGAGGCACTGCTGGCAGTAAGGACAGTGGTAACCTGCCCATCGTGGCAATTTATATTTGTGTGTGTTTCATTCCTTTACAGGTGGGTAATGTCCTGAAGAGCAGGACTTATGTTCATTTATGTTTTATTCACCCTCACCTCTGCCCCACCTCAACTCTTCATTAGCTCTCAGCACCGTGATTGGCATGAATAAACAGAGGAATAAGAGAGAAAAGGGATGACTGAAAGAGAGACTGAAAACTATGGCACTTCTATTTCTTCCTATAGAACAAAAACTAGAAATAAGTCATCAGGGATTAAAGTCTTGGCTTACTTTTTTCCTCCAAAGAGTGGCTGACTAATCAGTGATTTTTAAGTTCTTGGAAGTCACAAGTCAATGGCTTCTGCACTGCTCAGCTTAGGTTCCTTTTCTCCCCTGTTCCCTCTCCCTTCTCATCTCCTTGTGCCTATGGAGTAACCAGGTCAATTCCTATGATGGGATGGGCTGATCCATTCAAACAACTGGTTGACATGGCTTATAAAAATAGCCAAGCTGGGCTTGTTGGCGAAGGCTAGATTTCAAGGAAGATGAGTAGTGGTCTGAGTCAGCAGCTTGTGAAATTCAAGCAGGCAGTTAGAGTGACAAAAACAAAAAAGAATTGACGGTGACCAAAATGTCCCCAGATAACACATCACCCCACTGAGGAAAGAAGACAGAAGTAAACAAGTAGGTGGGAACATGTGCCAGTAGATTTTTAAAGAAAACAACTTCATCTGACATTATATTTAAAAAGATTATGTTGACTTGCACATGGTGAAACATAAAAATAAAAATTAATTTAATGACTTTTAAATATGAGAAGTAGCATGGAGATACAGCAGCATACATTGTCCTAAAAAAAATTCTTACTATTCCCACAATCTGATTTTTTATTAATAAACTTCACAGGTCTTTGGGAAAGTCTGTGGTTGGATCAATGCATGGATTCAATTCTAAAGCTGGAAAGAAAGATTTTATTTTCTCTTGAGTTTCTGCCTAGCCAGCAGGTATTAATTCCTGTGTAATAATGGTTCATTATCCTTCATCTATTGAATAACCATTTTGTTTAAAGGCCAGAATATTGTAACTCCAAGAAATAAAAAGAGGTCAATTTTGTTAAATACTGTTTACTTTTTTTTTTGCACATTTTCTTAAGTATGTGTAAGTAATCAAGTAATCCTACATAGTGGCTGCCTTGTGGATATCTCTTATTAGAATCCTGCCAAAAAGTGTGGGAGGCAAAAGCACAAAACTTAAAGCAAGACTTGAAAAAGTGGCCAGTGTATAAGTGGTGTATTCATTACCAAGAGTGGCCAAAATATGTTTGCCTATTTATACCAAAGGCTCTTCAGATTTACTGATTAGCTTCAATAATTAATTGATTGAGGGGTGGTGTTAATGCTTTTTAAAAAGCACTTTTTAATATTTGTAGTCATTAAATACTTGTAGTCAATACCTGTAGAGTATGTCTGCAAGGAGACTTATTTCATCTGGGTAGGAAGAAGTAGGAGTGGGGAGAACTTGCCTCAATTTCTTTTTTTTTTATTATACTTTAGGTTTTAGGGTACATGTGCACAATGTGCAGGTTTGTTACATATACTTGCTTCAATTTCTTTACTATCAGGAATGGATGACTAGTTTACCAAGAACATCACTGCCTCAAGGCACCCTTTCTCCCAAGCAGCACGTGTCTCAAAGAATATTTCAAGGTTCACAGAGCAGTTTCACCTACCTTAGCAGCAATCTGTGAGGTTTCACAGAGGAGGAAAGGAAAGCATGCAGATCTGAAGTGCCTCTCCCAGGAGATCATGGAGCCAGGCAGAGGTTGACACTGCATTTAAGTCCAAGTCTCCTTCAGAACGCAAGCCCTCTCCACCGTACCTCTTGGCTGATCCCAAGCAGATAGCTCTCATTTCTCAACAAATAGAAATAAGGCAACATGCAATCTTGGAATACAAATGAAGTATTTCTCCTAAGGCATCTATTATGGGCAACTTATGGAGTAAACATCTTAAGATCAAAAAAAGATCCTTAAAACTGCTAGTCATTATTCACAAACACACAACAAAGCCTTTCAGATTTATAAATTTACATGAGAAATAAAAGTCATCCCAGAATAACTTTAAAATTGTTCAAAATAATGTATATATATATATATATATATAAAAAGGTCGTTAGATCCTTTGAAATTAACTGGAGAAATGATGGCAGGTATATGGGGAATTGGAAGGACACAATGATATCGAATTTCTCTTTATGGATCACAGGCTTTTACTAGTGTAGTCTTATAAATAATTGAAAATATTTTTGTCTTCTTCAGAGAAGAAAGCAAAATAGTATTAGGTTCTTACCTAGAGGGGACACACACACATATACACGCACACACACAACACACTCCTACTCATAGATCCCACTGGGAATTTGGGAAACAGAGCACCCCATTAGGTAGTTCTCTTTAAAAGTTAATTCAGGGCTGGGCGCAGTGGCTCACGCCTGTAATCCCAGCACTTTGGGAGGCCGAGGCAGGCAGATCACGAGGTCAGGAGATCAAGAGCATCCTGGCTAACATGGTGAAACCCCGTCTCTACTAAAAATACAAAAAAAAAAAAAATTAGCTGGGCGTGGCAGCAGGCGCCTGTAGTCCCAGCTACTTGGGAGGCTGAGGCAGGAGAATGATGTAAACCCAGGAGGTGGAGCTTGCAGTGAGCCAAGATTGCATCACTACACTCCAGCCTGGGCGACAGAGCAAGACTCTATCTCAAAAAAAAAAAAAACAAAAAGCCAATTGAATGGGTGTATCTTAAAGCCTTTTCCCTCTAAAGATCCCTGTGATAGTGTTTGAAATCCCTCTAAAGAGCCCTGTGACAGCATTTAAAAAAACCCTACTACCTACAAAGTAGATGTTTGTTACGTATTTCTTGGATAAATGATTGATACAGGATTGATTCAAGACAGGAGATAAAAGATCCTGGAAGGCCAGGTAGATGACTAACACAACAGTCCAGCAAGAGGTAATGATGACTTATTTGGGGGCAGTGGAAAGAAGAGGGCAGAACCAGGACCACTTCACAGGTAGAATTGACCTCCTTATTGAATATTCAGCAGCTTCTCACAATCTAGAGAACTATTAAAGGCTCTCCATTCACTTCCTTTATCTACTTCTTGGCCCACACTCATTCTCCAGGCAAACATTAGTTCCCTCCTAATCATCCAGGAAGTAAAACCTGAAACACCTAAATAATTAAAATCAATTATACTCTGATAACATTGGAGGCAGCTGCTATACTCTTCATAGTATATTTTACAGATTAAACATTCATTTCATATAGTCAGGTTTGTATAGATGAGTTAATATTTTAAAAAGACATTTGTCTTCAGGAAACAAAAAGAAAAGAAATACAGACTATCACACCTACATGAATTCTGAAGGTACATGAATTTGCCCATTACATTTCTCTACTTTGAGACTTTAGAAGACCTCTCAAGAAGTCTGAACCTTTCTGTTGAGACTTGTTCTTAGATGAGACAAATCTGATCTCTCAAAAAGATGAGGTTCTCCTAAAAATAGTGTGTCAGTTCTCTGTGAACGTGGGAAAAATTGTGAAACAGAGACCTTGGTTCCCTCTGTAGACCTCCTATATACAGAATTCATGAGTGTCGGCTAGGATCTGTCCGCAGATATTGCATGGGCTTCATCTCTTGATAGTATGGACAACTTTTGGTAGAGGAGGTAGAGGATAAAAGAAAATAAGAGATCACCTGCAATCTTAGTGCAGACTCTAAGGAGTTCAGAGAAAGTGCCAGCCTTCAGGAAATGTCAGGACAAGTGTTAGTTCAATTCAGTAACCAAATTCAGTTCAATTCAATTCAACTCAGCCTGGATGTTTATCGATAAGTCTTACAATAATTCTTACATTAAATTATTGTCATGAAATTTACGAAACTTCTGCTGTGTGCATTTGATTTGTTTTATTCAGCATTTCTTCTTTTCATGCAGTCTTAAGTGGTAAGGTGGCTTTCTTCCATTCTCATAAGAATTAGCACAAAGAACTCTCATCCTTGTTCCCTGTTATCTCTTATGCATGCTTACTAGCAGCTGGTGAGAGCTGCTAAGAAAAAATGCCATTCTAGAGATATAATTTGGAATCAAGCAGAAGTATCTGCTGCAGAACTAATCACATGTTTGGAGTAAAGGATTAAAGTGCGAAGAAAGCGAAAGACAGTCAAGGCTACATATGGATATTTTTAAAGTAAGGCTCATATGCAGCAGCTGAAGAAGTATGTCAGTGTTCCTTGCACTCATGTGATGTGATACTTATGTGGCTCACTTCAAAGTCAAAAATGACATTGTCAATACTCTACTTTTTTTTTTTTTAGGAAGGGTCTCACTCTGTCACCCATGCTGAAGTGCAGTGGCATGATCATAGCTCACTGTGGCCTTGAACTCCTGGGCTCAAGCGATCCTCCTACCTCAACCTCCCGAGTAGCTAGGATTAGAGGTGCACGCCACTGTGCCTGGCTAATTTTTTTTTTTTTTTTTTGTAGAGATGAGAGTCTCACTTTGTTGCCCAGGCTGGTCTCAAACTCCTTGCTTCAAGCGATCCTCCCACCTCAGCCTCCCAAAGTACTGGGATTACAGACATGAGCCACTATGCCTAGCCTATTCTGCTTTTATTTTGAGAATTTCAACTTCTTCCTCTCCCATATGTCCATATAAATGATCCATCACCGCGGGGAGGGGAGGGAGGTGGAGGTGGAGATGAAGTCTCCACGTGTGGAAAGCAAATATCTGAAATATGCCGGAGTGTACTACCTGCATAGGTCATACTGGGTCAAAGATTACAAACAATTCCTCTTAAGGGCACGAAGAGGAATTGGTGCCTTTGAGGTCAACGTGCATTCCAAGTTCTAGAAATAGAGTTTCAACAAGTTCTGCCAGATGCCTTATCTTGGCGGCTTTCCTATTATTATTTCCCTTGACTGCCAAAGAGCAACTCCCCCACTGCCATGCACAGGTCAGTGGCTGGTGCAATCAATGAATCAATCAAATAGGCAACAACTGGCTTTAAGAACTGGCTTCATAGTGAAAGCTTCCGTGGGGATTGCATTCGCCCATACCTCCCAAGGGCACACTGAGAAGGATTTGGACTAAAACATATTATTGTTCTCAGCTCCCAGTCATTTCTTTATGAAAATTACATTGATTATTTTTGACAAGGGAGTGTGAATGTAGGGTATTCTGTGGGAACTCTCATCTCTGCATTCCTCAAGGCCGAAATGATTAAGATCCATATGGAACAAAGTTTTTCCACAATGTGAAGCAATGGAGTCAAGGATGGTGATATCCAGCCCTGTGCCACCACTTCCCCACTTGAATCCATGGTGGCTGCTATTTATCTATCACAAAGTTACCGCCAAGCCCAGCGACCACGCTTTCTCAGTCCAACATTCCAGGAATTCTCTTCGCATTAGGATGTGAAATGAAATTTCTTTGCCCTGATTAGGGAGCTCTGGTTCAGGGCTGCCTAGGCTCTTGTCTTGTCAGAGCTGCCTATGTCTTAGGATAATCAGAAGGATTATCCTAAGAAAGTTGTATTTAGGGCAGGATTCCTCAGCTGACCCCTGGCTTGCCCTGGAGAGCAAACTAAGCCTTGAAGTGGTTCAGAAACTAACCAGCCTTCAGGAAATGTCAGGACAAGCAACGATGACTGTCCTGGTTCCTATCCTAGTTTGTATTAATCGTGAACCTGGATTTATTTCCAGAGAAGAAAAATGCCAACCTTACCTCTATTCAGATTTCACTGTCACATTTTAGACTGTTCTATAATAAGTCTGTAATTTTTGTTTTAGTGGGAAAGATAACTTTGTGATGAGTACTATTCTTCAGTAATTAAGTGAAAATTACTTTAGGAAGTTTCCTGCTCTCTAAAAGTAATCAGATTCATGGAAGTGGAAGTGATAAAAGAAGAAATCATGT
The DNA here is from genome assembly GCF_006542625.1 of Nomascus leucogenys. Taxonomy (NCBI): domain Eukaryota; kingdom Metazoa; phylum Chordata; class Mammalia; order Primates; family Hylobatidae; genus Nomascus; species Nomascus leucogenys. The sequence continues at coordinate 67,730,213 of NC_044391.1, forward strand.
GTATAAAGTAGTTCAGTGGAGGTAACAGCATTCATTCAACACATACTTCTTAAGTGCCAGGCATTGTTCTAGCTGAAGGTCAACAGAGAAGAATAGCACATGAGTCCTGCTTTTTCTGAGGGTGACACATAACCACTAGCTACACCTGTGTGTAACTTCTGTGCAATATGGATGATAGCACAATATTACATAAACCGGATGCTATGAGACCACAATGAAGGAAGTGCCTGACTCCAGGAGTTCAGAGGAGCTTCTTAGTGGAGACAAAGCTGTTTAACATACATTATTGTCTTGTGTTACCCATTCTCAAACAACTCAGACACCCAACCTGTGCATAAAAATATTGAAGGCTTTTAAAGTTTGGGTTCTATAAAAGCTAATAGCTGAAAAGTATAGAGGAAAGTTACATGGAGTGTACTTCTGCATGGCACTCATTGTGATTCTGGTGTAATGTCACACTGAACCCTCTTGAAAACCTCCAGATTGGGTTTGTTTTTCAGTTTTGGTTTGGTCTTTTAGCATACACTGTATTCTGCCTCAAGTATCATGTACTCAGATCATGATATGGCCTGGTCCAAATGTGAGGGTGCCACTGGTATTTTTTAAATGGTTGAAGCATTACTAGGAGCCTCTGGGGAATAATAAGTCAGAGAGCTGTCTTTGTTGGCCTTAATGCTTGGAATGGCTTGGCTTCTCATGATTGCAAGCTAACGAAAATATTCAGGATAAGCTTTGGCAGCCAAATCTGGAACACTTCAGGATCAGTTGAGATGATCTTTGCAGAGCTCACACTGATGCAGCCAGAGGGAGGATCCTGATTTAGTAGTTTCTACTTCAGGTGAGGACAGGCGACCCCGGTCAAGCATCCAGTGTGGCAACGCAGTTGTTTATGTGTGAAGTGAGTGCTGGCAGGTGCTCAGGCATGAAGCCCAGCTACTGAGGGAGGGATTCCACTGCTATGCAGCCCAGACTGCCCCCATGGCCAAGGGCAGCCAGCAGGTTATAATTTTGAGGCTTTTTACAATGGCAGATTTTTGAATCACTTATTTTTTTCTCTCTTAAAACAATGCATCTAGTTGAGGGGCTTTTTGCCCATTGCCACAGCCTTGAGAAACTCCTGTTGCCGATTATTTTTATTTTGGGGCTTCTCTTTGCTCAGAGTTATCTAGCCCTGCAGGTGGATTTGATGAGCTTTACTCCAGGGTTGAAAGGAGACTAGTATTTGTGCCTTATCATTTGTTAAAGCCCACCTAATATGGGAGCCACTCAGTAGCCACTCAATATCCTGGAAAAAAAAAAAAAGCCTTGTAATTGGAGTCTGAAGACCTGGATCTAAGCCCTAAGCTCTACGAAGTATTAGCTATGTGCATTAAGGCAAGTGATTAAACCTCTCTGAAACTCAGTTTCCTCATATGTCGAAATGGTCCTTGGTTATATGAACAGATAGGTTGCCCCAAACTAGCAGCAGTTTTAAGAGAGATATCCATGAGGGGAGGGGGGAGGGATAGCATCAGGAGATATACCTAATATAAATGACAAGTTAATGGGCGCAGCACACCAACATGGCACATGTATACATATGTAACAAACCTGCACGTTGTGCATATGTATGCTAGAATGTAAAGTATAATAAAAATGAATAAATAAATAAAAATTTAAAAAAGAGAGAGATTTTCGCTATCTGGCTAATAATAAATGGAACATGAGCAGCTGCTGTAAGCCCTCATTGTCATTTTTGGAAGAGAAGTTGTCCAAACTTAAATTGCTTTTCCAACAGGTATACAACAGCTTATCTCCCTTAATTATTTAAGAAAATATTTTGCAACTAACTTTCCTGGAGGGGTTGGTAAAAATTACGCTATATGACATGATAAATCTCATAGGAGCATCCTTGATTTATTTGGTCACTGTGCCAGACATTAAGCTAGATGCTGAGGACACTGGCACTGTCTTCAAAGACTTTACAGCCTTGAGAGGGAGAGAGGCAACTACATATAAAACTGCAATGAAGTATAATAAAACTGTGATAGACTCTTCCATAGGGTGCCAAGAGAGGCAAACAGATAATACATATCTCCTGTTGAATGTTCACGATCCCACCTCAGAAGTAGCCTTGCAAAAAATTGAACTTGAATTTCACAAGCCAGGAGAAGTGGCTCATGCCTATAATCCTAGCTACTCAGGTGGCTGAGGCGGGAGGGTTGCTTGAGGCCAGAAGTTCAAGACCACCCTGGGCAACATAGCAAGACTTCTTCTCCCTGGCCCCTCTCTAAAAGAATTTTAAAAGTCAGCTAGGCATTAATCCATTCCAGCCTGGGCAACGGAGTGAAATACTGCCTGTAAAGAAAAAATAAAGTAAGAACAAGTAACTGGGGCCCCACGAATTTGGATGAAGAGGAAAACAGCTGTGAGATTTAAATATAAAAATAAGCCACAGTCACACAGCTATATAGTTGAAGAAGGAGTATTTTAATAATCTTTGGACAACTGTTGAGTATCCTTCTTTCACACTACAACAAACTTTAAGTGATTTTCTTAAAAATTAGTTGTAATATGGGATATGAAACCATACGAATGAATATTTTATACACTTTGAAATGCGTTGGCTATCTTTACTTTTTAAAATTTGTGTACACTTATGGGTACTTTTTAAAATTTGTATACATTTATGAGTACAAGTATAATTTTGTTATATATTGCATAGTGATGAAGTCAAGGCATTTAGTGAACCCATCACTGAAGTAATGTACATGGTACCCATTAAGTAATTTCTCATCATCCACCTCCTTCCCACATCCCTCACCCTTTAGATCCTCCACTGTCTAACATTCCACTCTCTACTTCCAAGTGCACACATTATTCAGTTCCCTCTTATAAGTTAGAATATGCGGTACTTGTCTTTCTGTGTCTGAGTTGCTTCACTTAAGAAAATGGCCTCTGGTTCCACCCACATTGCTGCAAAAGACATAATTTCATTGTCTTTATGGCGGCATAGCATTTGATTGTGTTTATATACCACATTTTCTTTATCCAATAGTCTACTGGTGGACACTTAGGTTGATTCTATATCTTTGCTATTGTGAATAGTGCTGCAATAAATATACAAGTGCAGGTGCCTTTTTAATAAAATGATTTATTTTCCTTTAGGTAGTTACCCAGTAGTAGGATTGTTAGATAGTATGGTTGTTCTATTTTTAGTTCCTTGAGAAATCTTCATACAATTTTCCATTGAGGTTGTCCTAATTTATATTTTATCAACAGTGTATAAATATTCCCTATTCTCTGCATCCTTGCATTGGGCTATCTTTAAAATAAAAACATGAAAGTACTAAAAAAACAAATAAATACTTTGATAAATTTAGGGAAAAACATTCCAAACATGACAATTAAAATGGAACCCTTTTTCCCCTTGCTTAGTAAGAAAGAGGATGTAGATGGCCGAATAGGAACAGCTCCCGTCTACGGCTCCCAGCATGAGCGACGCAGAAGACGGGTGATTTCTGCATTTCCAACTGAGGTACCAACTTCATCTCACTGGGGAGTGCCAGACAGTGGGTGCAGGACAGTGGGTGCAGCACACCATGCACAAGCTGAAGGAGGGTGAGGCATTGCCTTACTCGGGAAGCACAAGGGGTCAGGAAGTGCCATTTCCTAGTGACAGAAAGCGGTGACAGATGGTACCTGGAAAATCGGGTCACTCCCACCCTGATACTGCGCTTTTCCAACAGGCTTAAAAAATGGCACACCAGGAGATTATATCCTGCACCTGGCTTGGAGGGTCCTACGCCCACGGACTCTTGCTGATTGCTAGCACAGCAGTCTGAGATCAAACTGCAAGGCGGCAGTGCGAGGCTGTGGGAGGGGCGCCTGCCATTGCCTAGGCTTGACTAGGTAAACAAAGCACCCCTGAAGCTCGAACTGGGTGGAGCCCACCACAGCTCAAGGAGTCCTGCCTGCCTCTGTAGGCTCCACCTCTGGGTGCAGGGCACAGACAAACAAAAAGACAGCAGTAACCTCTGCAGACTTAAATGTCCCTGTCTGACAGCTTTGAAGAGAGTAGTGGTTCTCCCAGCAGGTAGCTGGAGATCTGAGAATGGGCAGACTGCCTCCTCAAGTGGGTCCCTGACCCCCAAGCAGCCTAACTGGGAGGCATCCCCCAGTAGGGGCAGACTGACACCTCACATGGCCGGGTACTCCTCTGAGACAAAACTTCCAGAGGAACGATCAGATAGCAGCATTTGTGGTTCACCAAGATCCGCTGTTCTACAGCCACCACTGTTCTACAGCCACCACTGTTCTGCAGCCAACACTGCTGATACCCAGGCAAACAGGGTCTGGAATAGACCACTAGCAAACTCCAACAGACTTGCAGCTGAGGGTCCTGTCTGGTAGAAGGAAAACTAATAAACAGAAAAGACATCCACACCAAAAACCCTTCTGTACGACACCATAATCAAAGACCAAAAGTAGATAAAACCACAAAGATGGGGAAAAAACAGAGCAGAAAAACTGGAAACTCTAAAAAGCAGAGCACCTCTCCTCCTCCAAAGGAACACAGCTCCTCACCAGCAACGGAACAAAGCTGGATGGAGAATGACTTTGACAAGTTGAGAGAAGAAGGCTTCAGATGATCAAACTACTCCAAGCTACAGGAGGAAATTCAAACCAATGGCAAAGCAGTTAAAAACTGAAAAAATTAGATGAATGGATAACTAGAATAACTAATGCAGAGAAGTCTGTAAAGGAGCTGATGGAGCTGAAAGCCAAGGCTCGGGAAATAAGTGAAGAATGCAGAAGCCTCAGGAGCCGTTGTGAACAATTGGAAAAAAGGGTATCAGTGATGGAAGATGAAATGAATGAAATGAAGTGAGAAGGGAAGTTTAGAGAAAAAAGAATAAAAAGAAATGAACAAAGCCTCCAAGAAATATGGGACTATGTGAAAAGACCAAATCTACATCTGATTGGTGTACCTGAAAGTGACGGGGAGAATGGAACCAAGTTGGAAAACACTCTGCAGGATATTATCCAGGAGAACTTCCCCAATCTAGCAAGGCAGGCCAACATTCAGATTCAGGAAATACAGAGAACACCACAAAGATACTCTTTGAGAAGAGTAACTCCAAGACACATAATTGTCAGATTCACCAAAGTTGAAATGAAAGAAAATATGTTAAGGCAGCCAGAGAGAAAGGTCAGGTTACCCACAAAGGGAAGCCCAACAGACTAACAGCTGATCTCTCAGCAGAAACTCTACAAGCCAGAAGAGAGTGGGGGCCCACATTCAACATTCTTAAAGAAAAGAATTTTCAACCCAGAATTTCATATCCAGCCAAACTAAGCTTCATAAGTGAAGGAGAAATAAAATACTTTACAGACAAGCAAATGCTGAGATTTTGTCACCAACAGGCCCACCCTAAAAGAGCTCCTGAAGGAAGCACTAAACATGGAAAGGAACAACCGGTACCAGCCACTGCAAAAACATGCCAAAATGTAAAGACCATCAAGGCTAGGAAGAAACTGCATCAACGAACGAGCAAAATAACCAGCTAACATCATAATGACAGGATCAAATTCACACAAAACAATATTAACTTTAAATGTAAATGGGCTAAATGCTCCAATTAAAAGACACAGACTGGCAAATTGGGTAAAGAGTCAAGACCCATCAGTGTGCTGTATTCAGGAAACCCATCTCACGTGCAGAGACACACATAGGCTCAAAATAAAGGAATGGAGGAAGATCTACCAAGCAAATGGAAAACAAAAAAAGGCAGGGGTTGCAATCCTAGTCTCTGATAAAATAGACTTTAAACCAACAAAGATCAAAAGAGACAAAGAAGGCCATTACATAATGGTAAAGGGATCAATTCAACAAGAAGAGCTAACTATCCTAAATATATATGCACCCAATACAGGAGCACCCAGATTCATAAAGCAAGTCCTGAGTGACCTACAAAGAGACTTAGACTCCCACACAATAATAATGGGAGACTTTAACACCCCACTGTCAATATTAGGCAGATCAACGAGACAGAAAGTTAACAAGGATACCCAGGAATTGAACTCAGCTCTGCACCAAGTGGACCTAATAGACATCTACAGAAATCTCCACCCCAAATCAACAGAATAGACATTTTTTTCAGCAACACACCACACCTATTCCAAAATCGACCACATAGTTGGAAGTAAAGCACTCCTCAGCAAATGTAAAAGAACAGAAATTATAACAAACTGTCTCCCAGACCACAGTGCAATCAAACCAGAACTCAGGATTAAGAAACTCACTCAAAACCGCTCAACTACATGGAAACTGAACAACCCACTCCTGAATGACTACTGGCTACATAACAAAACAAAGGCAGAAATAAAGATGTTCTTTGAAACCAACGACAACAAAGACACAACATACCAGAATCTCTGGGACACATTCAAAGCAGTGTGTAGAGGGAAATTTATAGCACTAAATGCCCACAAGAGAAAGCAGGAAAGATCCAAAATTGACACCCTAACATCACGATTGAAAGAACTAGAAAAGCAAGAGCAAACACATTCAAAAGCTAGCAGAAGGCAAGAAATAACTAAAATCAGAGCAGAACTGAAGGAAATAGAGACACAAAAAACCCTTCAAAATATTAATGAATCCAGGAGCTGGTTTTTTGAAAAGATCAACAAAATCAATAGACCGCTAGCAAGACTAATAAAGAAGAAAAGAGAGAAGAATCAAATAGACGCTATAAAAAATGATAAAGGGGATAGCACCACCAATCCCACAGAAATACAAACTACCATCAGAGAATACTACAAATACCTCTACGCAAATAAACTAGAAAATCTAAAAGAAAGTGATAAATTGCTCGACACATACACCCTCCCAAGACTAAACCAGCAAGAAGTTGAATCTGAATACACCAATAAAAGGCTCTGAAATTGTGGCAATAATCAATAGCTTACCAACCAAAAAAAGTCCAGGACGAGATGGATTCACAGCCGAATTCTACCAGAGGTACAAGGAGGAACTGGTACCATTCCTTCTGAAACTATTCCAATCGATAGAAAAAGAGGGAATCCTCCCTAACACATTTTATGAGGCCAGTATCATCCTGATACCAAAGCCTGGCAGAGACACAACCAAAAAAGAATTTTAGACCAATATCCTTGATGAACATTGATGCAAAAATCCTCAAAAAAAATACTGGCAAAATGAATCCAGCAGCACATCAAAAAGCTTATCCACCATGATCAAGTGGGCTTCATCCCTGGGATGCAAGGCTGGTTCAACATACGCAAATTAATAAATGTAATCCAGCATATAAACAGAACCAAAGACAAAAACCACATGATTATCTCAATAGATGCAGAAAAGGCCTTTGACAAAATTCAACAACACTTCATGCTAAAAACTCTCAATAAATTAGGTATTGATTGGATGTATCTCAAAATAATAACAGCTATCTATGACAAACCCAAAGCCAATATCATACTGAATGGGCAAAAACTGGAAGCATTCCCTTTGAAAACCTGCACAAAACAGGGATGCCCTCTCTCACCACTCCTATTCAACATAGTGTTGGAGGTTCTGGCCAGGGAAATTAGGCAGAAGAAGGAAATAAAGGGTATTCAATTAGGAAAAGAGGAAGTCAAATTGTCCCTGTTTGCAGATGACATGACTGTATATCTCGAAAACCCCATTGTCTCAGCCCAAAATCTCCTTAAGCTGATAAGCAACTTCAGCAAAGTCTCAGCATATAAAATCAATGTACAAAAATCACAAGCATTCTTATACACCAATAACAGACAAACAGAGAGCCAAATCATGAGTGAACTCCCATTCACAATTGCTTCAAAGAGAATAAAATACCTAGGAATCCAACTTACAAGGGATGTGAAGGACCTCTTCAAGGAGAACTACAAACCACTGCTCAATGAAATAAAAGAGGATACAAACAAATGGAAGAACATTCCATGCTCATGGGTAGGAAGAATCAATTATCATGAAAATGGCCATACTGCCCAAGGTAATTTATAGATTCAATGCCATCCCCATCAAGCTACCAATGACTTTCTTCACAGAATTGGAAAAAACTACTTTAAAGTTCATATGGAACCAAAAAAGAGCCCACATCGCCAAGTCAATCCTAAGCCAAAAGAACAAAGCTGGAGGCATCATGCTACCTGACTTCAAACTATACGACAAGGCTACAGTGACCAAAACAGCATGGTACTGGTACCAAAACAGAGATACAGATCAATGGAACAGAACAGAGCCCTCAGAAGTAATGCTACATATCTACAACCATCTGATCTTTGACAAACCTGACAAAAACAAGAAATGGGGAAAGGACTCCCTATTTAATAAATGGTGCTGGGAAAACTGGCTAGCCATATGTAGAAAGCTGAAACTGGATCTCTTCCTTACACCTGATACAAAAATTAATTCAAGATGGATTAAAGACTTACATGTCAGACTTGAAACCATAAAAACCCTAGAAGAAAACCTAGGCAATACCATTCAGGACATAGGCATGGGCAAGGACTTCATGTCTAAAACACCAAAAGCAATGGCAACAAAAGCCTAAGTTGACAAATGGGATCTAATTAAACTAAAGAGCTTCTGCACAGCAAAAGAAACCACCATCAGAGTGAACAGGCAACCTACAAAATGGAGGAAAATTTTCGCAACTTACTCATCTGACAAAGGGCTAATATCCAGAATCTACAATGAACTCAAACAAATTTACAAGAAAAAAACAACCCCATCAAAAAGTGGGCAAAGGATATGAACAGACACTTCTCAAAAGAAGATATTTATGCAGCCAAAAAACACATGCAAAAATGCTCATCATCACTGGCCATCAGAGAAATGCAAATCAAAACCACAATGAGATACCATCTCACACCAGTTAGAATGGCCATCATTAAAAAGTCAGGAAACAACAGGTGCTGGAGAGGATGTGGAGAAATAGGAACACTTTTACACTGTTGGTAGGACTGTAAACTAGTTCAACCATTGTGGAAGTCAGTGTGGTGATTCCTCAGGGATCTAGAACTAGAAATACCATTTGACCCAGCTATCCCATTACTGGGTATATACCCAAAGGACTATAAATCATGCTGCTATAAAGACACATGCACACGTATGTTTGTTGCGGCACTATTCACAATAGCAAAGACTTGGAACCAACCCAAATGTCCAACAACGATAGACTGGATTAAGAAAATGTGGCACATATACACCATGGAATACTATGCAGCCATAAAAAATGATGAGTTCATGTCCTTTGTAGGGACATGGATGAAACTGGAAACCATCATTCTCAGCAAACTATGGCAAGGACAAAAAACCAAACACCGCATGTTCTCACTCATAGGTGGGAATTGAACAATGAGAACACATGGACACAGGAAGGGGAACATCACACTCCCGGGACTGTTTTGGTGTGGGGGGAGGGGGGAGTGATAGCATTAGGAGATATACCTAATGTTAAATGAGGAGTTAATGGGTGCAGCACACCAACATGGCACATGTATACATATGTAACAAACCTGCACGTTGTGCACATGTACCCTAAAACTTAAAGTATAATAATAATTTTAAAAAGTGAATGAAGCCCCACCACACAAAAGAGGCAGACAGCCTCCTTCTGTGACTCACCTTTCCAATGGGGATTTGAGTAACCAAGGCCAGAGGAGAGCAGTTTGTTTCTCCCAAGCCCTGGAGCTAACTTGGGATGAAAATGGAGATGCTGTGAGGGAAAGACACTGGGAAAACCTGAAGCCATTTTACCAGACCTGGGAACAAGAGCAGGATGCCATTTTTTATCCTGGTTCATACAATGTCAGCCATTATTTGGCAATCTGGCAGGATGGCCTCACTGGTATTTTGGTCTCAGGCCAGAGATTGGAGTGCCTACTCTGAAGTGGGGTAGGGGCCTCCACAGCCAGAACTGTGAAAATCACCTCAGCAGTAGGCATTAGAACTGTGCTCTCCACTGTGGTGGGCCTGGGGCAGGAGAGCTGCTACAGCTGCAGTTTCTCCTGGACAATAAGACTTGCAGCTACAGCCAGATTGGTGACCTGGAACCAGTCTCCGTGTACTATTGTTGGGTGCCCCAGCCTGCTCTCCTGAGATTACGGTACAGTGGAGTCCTCTCTGATCCACACCCAGGCAAATCTCCAGGTATTTAGACCACCCTGTCACCTGGATCAGCCACCTGAACCCCTCCAGCCTTCCTGTGCATAGATTGTGCTGCAGTGAAGCCCTCTCCACTCCACATGTAGGCAGATCTCCAGATATGTGGAGCAACTGCTTGCATGAACTAGCAGTCTCAGTCACCCCACCCTTCCTGTGCAGGGATCCTGTGTGGGGTATGGGGGAATGGGGGGAGGGGAAGTTCCACTTCACACCCAGGCAGATCTCCTGGCATTTGGAGCACTCACTCACCTGGAACAGCAGCTTCACCCACCGCACTCTTCCTGTGCATAGACCATGGTGCAACTGGGCCATCTCAACTCTACACCCAGGCAGACCTTCAGGCATCCAAAGCACCTGCTTGTCTAGACTGGCAGGCTGAACCACTCCACCCTTCCTGTGCAATGATCTGGGTGCATAGGGGCCCTCTTTGTTTCAAGCCCAGACAGATCTCTAGGCATCAGGAGCACCCAGTCTTCTGGATTAGGACTTTAGTCCACCCCCATCCCCACACAGAGAACTTGGGGCCAAGGAGATTTCTCAGCTTCAAGCCTAGACACACTTCTGGGCACTTGGTGGCTGTCCACTGGATTCCCCATTGGCACTGGTACTTGTGCCTGCCATCAAGGGACTTGTAAATGGACCTACCAGGTCCAACCCTACATATCTTGCCCCCCACCCCACAGCGTTAAGGGAACTTGGACCACCGTTCACTCTAAGAATCAGCCTTTTGCCTAAGGCAACAGAGAGCTTCTCTGTAAACAAAGATCAGGTATATACCCAGATGCATTGGCCATAGGCAGCTCTTACAAAAAGCACCATCTACTGGCTTGTGGGTTGAACTCCACAGCCCAGTATAAAATCTGCCAACAGAAGTGCCTAGGGATATAAAAGCAAAGTCAAAAGACCCTACCCAGCACTCTCTACAGTCACGCCCTAGGGAGTAAGGGAAAGGGAAAAAAGAAAGAAACAATAATACCATAGGGGAAGAAAAAGAAAAAATCCTACCTGGAGGAAAATAGTTACAAAAATTATAAGTGCAGCATCTCCAGATGAGAAGGAACCATTGCAAGAATTCTAGCACAATGAAAAATCTGAATGTAATAACACCACTAAAGGATCACACTAACGTCTCCAGCAATTGTCCCTAATGAATATGGAAACTAAGAAATGACAGAGGAAGAATTCAAAGCATGAATTGCAAAGAAGCTCAAGGAGATCTGAGTTAAGGCTGAAAATCAACACAAAGTAACTCCTAAAGCAATCTGGGAAATGCAGGAAGAGATAAACATCTTAAAAAGAAATCAATCATAACTTCTGGAATTTAAAAACTCACTTAAGGAATTTCAAAATACAATTGAACGATTTCTCAATAGACTGAACCAAGCAGAAGAATTTCAGAGCTTAAAGGCTAGTCTTTTGAACTAACTCAGTCAGACAAAAATAAAGAAAAATAATTTTTGAAAATGAACAGACTTTGAGAAATATGAGATAATTTAAACTAACTAAACCTATAAATTATCACCATTCCTGAAAAAAAACGGAGGAAAAGCAAACAACCTGGAAAATATATTTGAGGGAATAATTCAATATTATTTTCCTAGTCTTGCTACAGAAGTAAATATCCAGATATAAGAAATCTACAGAACACTTGTGAGATACTATACAAAAAGAACATCACCAAGGTGTATTGTAACCAGAATGTCCAAGGTCTACACCAAAGAAAAAATCTTAAAGGCAGCTGGAGAAAGAGGTCAGATCACATACAAAGGGACTAACAGCGGATGTCTCAACAGAAACCTCATAAGCCAGGGGTGATTGGGAGCCTATTTTTATCATTCTTAAAGAAAAAAAAATTTCAACCAAAAATTTCATATCCTGCCAAACCACTTCATAAGTGAAGAAGAAATAAAATATTTTCCAGAGAAGCAAAAGCTAAGGAAATTTATTGACACTAGATCAGCTTTACAAGAGATCCTTCAGAGAGTTCTAAACATGGAAACAAAAGAGTAATATCTGCTACCACAGAAGCACACTTAAGTATATAGCCTCCAAACCCTTAAAAAAACCCATGCAATAAAAACTACCAAGGAACCAGCTAACAACTTCATGATAGGATCAAAACCGCACATCTCAATATTAACCTTGACTGTAAATGGTCTAAATGCCCTCACTTAAAAGGCACAGAGTGGCAGTTTGAAAAAAAAAATCCATCTGCTGTCTCCAAGAGATCCATCTCACATATAATAACATTCATAGGCTCAAAGTAAAGTGTTGAAGATCTACTGTGCAAATAGAACACAAAAAAGAGCAAGACCAATCCTAGATAAAACAGACTTTAAATCAACAGTAAAAAAGACCAAGGAAGGGCATTACATAATGATAAGGGCTTCAATTCAACAAGATGGCTCATGTATTCTAAATACATATACACCCAACAATGGAGCACTCAAATTCATGAAACAAGTACTTTTAGATCTATGAAAAGACAGACAGCCATAAAACAATAGTAGAGGACTTCAACACACCATTGCCAGCATTTGACAGATCATTAAGGCAGAAAACTAACAGAAATTCTGCAGTTCAATTGACCAACTGGACCTAAGAGACACTGACAGAATATTTCACCCATCAACCACAGAATATCCACTCTTTTTGTCTGCACACAGAACATACTGCAGGATCAATCACATCCTCAGTCATAAAGCAAGTGTAGATAAATTTTTTAAAAATTGAAATCATACCAATCATATTCATGAACCACAGTGGAATGAAAATCGAAATCAATACCATGAAGCTCCCTCAAAGCCACACAATTACATGGAAATTAAACAACTTGCTCCTGAAAGAATTTTAGGTAAACAAAAAAATTGAGGCAGAAATAAAAAATATTCTTTGAAATGAATTAAAACAGAGACAAAACATACCATAATCTCTGAGATACACCAAAAGCAGTGTTAAGAGGAAAGTTTATAGCACTAAATGCCTACCTCAAAAAGTTAGAACAATCTCAAATTAACATTCTAACATCTCACTTAGAGGAACTAGAAAAACAAGAACAAACTAACTCCAAAGCAAGTAGAAGAAAATAAATAATTAAAAACAGATCAGAACTGCATAAAACTGAGACACAAAAGCCAAAAAGAAATTAACAAAAGCAAAAGATGTTTCTTTGAAAGAATAAACAAAATCAATATACCACTATTTAGATTAACAAAGAAAACAAAAGGTGATCCAAACACAATTAGAAATGACAAAGATGACATTACAACTGATCCCACAGAAATAAAAAGATTTCCAGAGACTATTATGAACACATCTTTGCACACATTTTACTGTAGAAAATTTATGTTTCTATAGTACTGGAAGTTCTAGCCAGGGAAATCAGGCAAGACAAACATAAAAAGGGTATTCAAACAGGAAAAGAGGAAGTAAAATTGTCTCTGTTTGCAGATGACATGATTGTATATTTAGAAAACCCCATCGTCTCAGCCCAAAAACTCCTTAAGCTGATAAGCAACGTCAGCAAAGTCTCAGGATACAAAATCAATGTGCAAAAATCACAAGCATTTCTATACACGAATAATAGACAGAGAGCCAAATCATGAGTGAACTCTCATTCACTATTGCTACAAAGAGAATAAAATACCTATGGGACAGAACAGAGGCCTCAGAAATAACATCACACATCTACAACCATCTGATCTTTGACAAACCTGACAAAAACAAGCAATGTCGAAAGGATTCCCCATTTAATAAATGGAGCTAGGAAAGCTGGCTACCATATGCAGAAAACTGAAACTGGACCCCTTCCTTACACCTTATATAAAAATTAACTCAAGCTGGATTAAAGACTTAAACGTAAGACCTAAAACCATAAAAACCCTAGAAGAAAACCCAGATGATACCATTCAGGACATAGGCATGAGCAAAGACTTCATGACAAAGATGCCAAAAGCAATTGCAACAAAAGCCACAATTGACAAATGGGATCTAATCAACTAAAGAGCTTCTGCACAGCAAAAGAAACTATTATTAGAGTGAACAGGCAACCTACAGAATGGGAGTAAATTTTTGCAATCTATCCATCTGGCAAAAGTTTAACATCCAGAATCTACAAGGAACTTAAACAAATTTACAGGAAAAAAACAAACGACCCCATCAAAAAGTGGGCAAAGGATATGAACAGACATTTCTCAAAAAAAGACATTTATGCGTCCAACAAACAAATGAAAAAAAGTTCATCATCACTGGTCATTAGAGAAATGCAAATCAAAACCACAATGAGATACCATCTCACGCCAGTTAGAAAGGCAATCATTAAAAAGTCAGGAATCAACAGATGCTAGAGAGGCTGTGGAGAAATAGGAATGATTTTACACTGCTGGTGGGAGCGTGAATTAGTTGAATTAGTTCAACCATTGTGGAAGACAGTGTGGCAATTCCCCAAGGATCTAGAACCAGAAATACCATTTGACCCAGCAATCCCATTATTGTTTATATACCCAAAGAATTACAAATCATTCTACTATAAAGACACATGCACACATATGTTTATTGCAGCACTATTCACAATAGCAAAGACTTGGAACCAACCCAAATGCCCATCAATGATAGACTGGAAAAAGAAAATGTGGCACATACACACCATGGAATACTATGCAGCCATAAAAAAGGAAGAGTTCATGTCCTTTGCAGGGTTGTGGATGAAGCTTGAAGCCATCATTGTCAGCAAACTAACAAAGAAACAGAAAACCAAGCACCACATGTTCTCACTCATAAGTGGGAGTTGAACAATGAGAACACACGGACAGAGGGAGGGGAACATCACACACCGGGGCCTGTCAGGGAGTTGGGGGACGAGGGAAGGGATAACATTAGGACAAATACCTAATGCATGTGTGGCTTAAAACCTAGATGATGGGTTGATGGGTGCAGCAAACCACCATGGCACATGTATACCTATGGAACAAACCTGCACATTCTGCACATGTATCCCAGAACTTAAAGTATAATAAAAATAAATAAATAATCCATTTTACAACTTCTAGAAATAAATCAAAACTCACATAGCATGTGAGAATACAGTATCAAAATATCACATGTATCCCATAAATATGTACAATTATTATGTTTCAGTAAAAAAGAACCCCCTTCTAGTTTAGAAGATATCCCTGTATCTTATCACTTAGGGTCGCATATACTTTCTTTTTTATAACATTCATTCATCTTAATTTTTTGGTTGTTATATATTTCTTAAAGAATGTTCCATTAGCCCAGAAATGATTGTTTATTCACTATTGTATTTTTCATGCCAAATAGGCCAAAATAAAGATTCAATAAGCATGAAAAAAAGAAAATTTATGTTTCTAGGATAAATTCCTAGAAACACATAATCTCCCAAGATCGATTTAGAAAGAAATTGAAACCCTGAGCAAACCAATATTAAGTCCTAAACTTGAATCAGTTATTTAAAAAAAGAAACCTACCAACCAATAAAAACCTCCAGACCAGATGGATTCACAGCTGAATTTTACCAGACATACAAAGAAGAGCTGGTACCAATGCTACTATAACTGTTCAAATAAATCAAGGAGAAGGGACTCCTCCTTAACTCACTCAATGAAGCCAGCATCACCCTGATACCAACACCTGGTAAAGAAACAATGAAAAAAGAAAACTACAAACCAATATTCCTGATAAACATAAACACAAAAATCCTCAACAAAATACTGGCAAACCAAATTCAACAGCACATCAAAAAGTTAATCACAATGATCAAGTAGGCTTCATTCCTGGGAGGCTAGGTTGGTTTGATATATGCAAATCAATGTGATTCACCACATAACCAGAATTTTTTGAAAAAGATATGATCATCTCAATAGACATGGGAAAAACTTTTGATAAAATCCAACATACCTTCCTATTAAAAAACCCTCAAGACTAGGCATTGAAGGAACATTCCTCAAAATAATGAGCCATCTATGACAAACCCACAGGCTACATACTGAGTGGGCAAAAGCTGGAAGCATTCCCTTTAGAACTGGAAAAAGGCAAGGATGTCTACTCTTACCACTCCTATTTAACATAGTAGTAGAAGGCCTTGCCAGAGCAATCAGGAAAGACAAAAAAAAAGGGGCATCCGAATAGGAAAATAAATCAAACTATCTCTTTTTGCTGATGATATGATTCTATAACTAGAAAATCCTAAAGACTCTGCCAAAAGGCTCCTGGAACTGATAAGGGACTTCAGTAAAGTTTCAGGATACAAAATCATGTATAAAAATCAGTAGCATTTCTATACACCAATAATGTTTCAGCTGAGAGCCAAATGAAGAATGCAATCACATTTACAATAGCTGCAAAAAACTAAAATACAAAAGAAAAATAAAATATTTGTGTCATTTTATTACCTAGAAATACATCAAACCAAGGAGGTAAAAATCTCTACAAAGAGAATGACCAAGCACTACCAAAAGAGATCGTAGATGACACAAACAAACGGAAAAACATCCCATGTTCATGGGTAGGAAGAATCAATACTGTTAAAATAGTCATACCCCCCAAAGCAATCTACAGATTCAACATTATTCCTATCAAACTATCAATGTCATTTTTCACAGAACTAGAAAAGATTAGTCTAAAATTCATATGAAACCAAAAAAGATCCCAAAGCCTAAACTAAAAGAACAAAGCCAGAGGCACCACATTATCCAGCTTCAAACTATACAAGGCCACAGTAACCACAATATTCTGGCACTGGTACAAGAGCAGACAAATAGACCACTGGAATAGAATATAGAACTCGGAAATAAAGCTGCACACCTACAGCCATCTGATCTTCAACAAAGTTGACAAAAACAAGCAATGAGGAAAGGACTCCCTAGTTGATAAATTGTGCTGGGATAACTGGTGAGCCATATGCTGAAGAATGAAACTGAACCCCTATCTTTCACCATATACAAAAGTTAACTGGATGGATTAAAGATTTAAATGTAAGACTGCAATCTATAAGAATCCTAGGGGAAAATCTAGGAAACACTATTCTGGACATCGGCCTTGGGAAAGAATTTATGACTAAGTCCTCAAAAGCAATTGCAACAAAAACAAAAATTTACAAGTGGGGCCTAATTAAACTAAAAAGCTTCTGTACAGCAAAGGAAACTATTAATAGAGGTAACAGACAGCCTACAGAATGGGAGAAAGTATTCACAAACTATGCATCCCACAAAAGTCTAACACCTAGAATCTGTATGGAACTTAAACAGTTAAGCAAGCCAGAAACAAATAATTCCACTAAAAAAATGGCAAAAAAAAAAAAAGACACGAACAGATACTTCTGAAATGAAGACATGCAAGTAACCAAAAACATATGAAAACAATGCTTCACCTCACTAATCATCAGAGAAATGCAAATCAAAACCACGAGATACCATCTCACACCAGTCAGAAAGGCTATTATTTAGAAAGTCAAAAGGCAACAGATGCTGGCAAGGCTGGGGAGAAAAGAGAGGGCTTATATATTGTTGGGGGACTGTAAACTAGTTCAGCCACTGTGGAAAGTAGTTTGGAGATTTCTCAAACTTAAAGCAGAATTACCCTGACCCAGCAATCCTATTACTGGATATATACCCAAAAGAAAACAAATTATTCTGCCACAAAGACACATGCACTTTTATGTTCATCACAGCACTACTTACAATAGCAAAGACATGAAATCAACCTAGGTGCTCATCGACAGTGGCTTGCATATAGAAAATGTGGTACGTATACATCATGGAATACTATGTAGCCACAAAATATAATGAAATCATGTCCTTTGCAACAACATAAATACAGCTGCAGGCCTTTATCTTAAGCAAATTAATGCAATAACAGAAAACCAAATACCCATGTTCTCAGGTGTAAGTGAGAGCTGAACACTTGATACTCTTGGACATAAAGATGGCAACAACAGACACTGTGAACTAATAAAAGGGGGAGGGTGGCAGGTCTGAAAAACTATCAGGTAGTATGCTTTGTACTGAGTGATGGGATTAATAATACCCCAAACCTCAGCATCACGGAATACACCCACGTAATAAACCTGCACATGTACTCCCAAATCTAAAATAAAATTTGAAAAAAAATAAAAAATTAAAAATGAAAGGCAGAGATTGTCAGATTGGATTAAAACAGAAAAATACAAGTATATGCTGCCTAAAAGAAACACACTTTAAATAGAGACACAAATAGCTTAACAGTAAAAAGATGGGAAAAGATACCCCATGTTAACATAGTCAAAAGGTAGCTGGAGTGGCTATATTAATATCAAAGTAGATTTCAGAGCACAGATTATTACTTGAGATAAAGAGGGTCATTTCATAATAATTAAACGGTTAGTTTAAGAGAATGCAATCCTAAACAATTACACACTAATAATAGAGTTCTAAAATACTTGAAAAAAAATCAAGGATAGAGAAATCCACAATTACAGCTAAAGATTCGAACAACACTACAAACCAATTTTATCTAATTGACATTTGTATAATACTGCACCTATCATCAACAGAATAGACGTTTTTTTCAAGTGCATACAGAATATTTACCAAGATATATTCTGGGCCATACAACAAGTCTCAATAGATTTTAAATTATTCAAATTGTATGATGTATGTTATCTGTTTACAACAGAATTAAATTTCTAAAATAAGCAACAGAAACATATCTGGAAAATCTTCAAATATCTGAAAGTTAAATAACACACTTCTAAATACCCCATGTTATAAACAAGAAATCAAAAAGAAAATTAGAAGGTATTTTGAACTGAATGAGAATGAAAGGACAGCATACAAAATTCGTTGGAGGCAGCTGAGGTAGTATTTAGCTTATGTAGCTTGAGGTAGTATTTAGCTCAGTTTATGAAGAAATAATTTAAATTATTTTTACAGACATGACTGTCCTTGGAGAAAATTTTATAGAATAAACAAAAATGCCATGACAGTTGTTTTTCTTCTCTTTTTTTTTTTTAAATCTTCAGGGGGGTACCTTTTAAGACCTCCAATGGATGTCTGAAACCTCAGAAGGTACTGAACTATATATACTATTTATACACTACCTTTTTCCAGTGTATACATACCTAAGATAAAATTTAATTTATAAATTAGGCACAGTAAGAGATTAACACCAGCTAATGTTAAAATAGAACAATTAAGTAAAATAAGGGTTACTTGAACTGTGATACTACTGAAATACCACAACAGTTGATCTGGTAAATGAGATGGTTACTAAGTGACTAATAAGTAAGGAGCGAATACATTTGGACAAAGGAATGATTCAACTTCTGAGCAGAATGGAGTGGGATGGCAAGAGATTTTATCACACTTCTCAGAACAGCGCACACTTCAAAACTCATAAACTGTTTATTTCTGTAATTTTCCATTTTTGAACCACAGATGACCTTAGGTAACTGAAACCATAAAAAGTGAAGAATAAGGGGGAACTACGGTATAGCTACTATGTGAGTTTAGGAAGGTTGCAAGATACAAGACCAATGTACCAAAGTCAATTGTATTTCTATACACTAGTGATGAACACTATTAAAGTGAAATTCTTAAAAATAATGTCGTTTCCCTTAGCATGAAGAGAATATTTAGAGATAACTTTGACAAGTGAAAGATCTGTACTCTGAAAACTATAAAATATTACTGATCAAAAAATAAAGATGTAAATAAATGGAGAGATATTCCCTGTTCATGAATAGGAAGATTGAATATTGTTAAGGTTTCAGTTCTTCCCAAATTGAACTATAAAATTAATGCAATGCCAAGCAAAATCTTAGCAAGCTTGTTTTGTAGAAATCAACAAGCTAATTCTAAAATTCATATGAAAATACAAAGGACTTTGAATAGCCAAAACAACTTTGAAAAAGAATAGCAAAGTCAAAAACTTTCACTACTTCATTTCCAGACTTATTATAAGTCTATAGTAATCAAGGCAATGTGGTATTAGCATCAAAATAGATTTAAAAAATCAATGAAGCAGAATAAAAAGTCCAGAAATAGACCCACACATGTAATCAACTGATTTTTGACAAAGTTGCAAAGGCAATCCAGTGGAGAAATGATAAGCTATTCAGCAAGGAGTGCTGGCACAACTGACTAACCACATGCAAAAAAGTCTTCAAATGAACTTTTAATTATTCCTTGCACCATATACAAAAATTACTTCAAAATGGATGATAGATTTAAGTGTAAAACCTAAAAGTATATAATTTTTAAAAAATTGGAGAAAATCTTTGTGATTTGGGCTATACAAACATTTCTCAGGTATAACAGCAAAAACGCAATGCATAAAATAAGAAATTGATTAGTTAGTTGATGGTCACTAAATATCCCTGCAAGTATTCATAGATTAAATTGCTAGAAGTAGATGAATATTGACAAAGTATCCTCCAGAAATGTGTCATCACTTTTTGGTATGAGTGTCTATTTCACTGTCATATTTTCTACATTGGATAATATCATTTAACAGATCTTTGTCAATATAAAAGGCCCTTTATCAGGTACCTTATTGTTTCTTTAGTTTGTCTTTATTATTATAAAAGTAATAAAGTGATTTTGTAAAAATAATAAAAAGTGATTCTATGTGTATGTTTATTACCCATTGGTGTTTCTTCTTTTGTCAAGTGTCAATTCATGCCAAAGATTAAAATGACAATGGTGAGCTCCAACACAATGGTTGACCTTCCAGAGGTAGGAGAGGAAATAGCAGAGTTTCATGAACTAGAACTCCAGGCTTTCCCTGTCTATATTTATTCCATGCAGTAAGCTAAGGACACTTCAGTAATTTCTGCAATAAAAACCTTTTAGGCTATTTTGGGCAAATACTCTGATTTTCTGCCCTGTCTCTACTGACACTCCAAGGTGTCATCCAGGTATACAGCAGGTAGAAGGCCTTATTGACCTCAGGCAGAGGGAATGGTGGAAATTGGGTGTTCACTCAGCCCCTTGAACTGCCCTCTGCCCACTGTGGTATGCACAATGATGTCCCTCCCTTGCGTGCTTGCTTCTCCCAGTGCCTGTGGCTGATGCACCATTGGCTTTGGGCTTGATTTGGGATGGTGGTCCTCTCTGTGACTTTGTCCCAATTGTAGCTACACACCCCTGCATTCTGGTTATGATTCCTATTTGGTTGCTGGCTGAGGCAGTCCACCCTGCAGTCTGGACTTGGTGTCACTTCCTTGTACTGCCATAGCCCACCCTGGTCTACTTCTGAGTTATGCTTTCAACCAGCTTCCATGTCCCAATTCCATATTCCATGTCTCACAGGAACCAAGACAGATCAGAGTTAGGAATCTTTTCTCTCACTAACTGTGCTTATAGACACCATTACTCTGATGCAGCTTGAGAAGAATTCACTGTTAGGGGTTGCAGATGTTATCTGGAACAAAGTCGGCTCTCACCATATCCCTGAAACTATGTAACATATTCCCATGTTGTGGAATGTCAGTGGCAGGGAGAACTCATAACCCAGCTATTTAGCCACATATCTTCCCTACCTACATTCCCCTTCCTCTTCCCACAATCTCCAAGACCAGGAAAGAAGCACACTTTCAAACTTCTCAAGATTAAAGCTCTATGATCCATTTTGATATGTCAAAGAAGGAGCTCTATCACATAGAAATTTCTCTTTCTCTCAACAAGCCCAGTTTTTAAAATCGTTATCTAAAGATGAGAGAAAAGTCATCTGGTTTGAGACTCAATGCTGATCGGTGGCTTTCTTATTTATTAATTAATACATTCAAGAAATATTTCTCGTGAAAATTACTTCTCAGGTGTGGAAATGCAACGGCATACAAGGAAAAAAAAAGGTCTTGCCCTCATAGAGTTTAAATTCTAGTACAGAAGGCATATAATGTAATAATCAAATCCAGTTTGTAAGTTTAATGAAAATAAAGCAGGGTAAAGTGACAGAGAAAAATAGAATAAGAGAGGAGATAGGTGTTATTTTCAAAAAGTAATCCAACAAAGTCTCTGTGAGATAAAATCTAACCTGCCACCTGTATGAGGTGAAGGAAGGATCCAAGAACAAGACTAGAGAGTTTCCAGGCACAGGGACCAAAGGCTTTGGGGTGAGAACCTGCTTGAAGAGTCCAAGGACTGGCAGGAGGTTAGAACAGAGCTAGAACAGAGAGTGAGAAAGTAGAGATGGTTACAGAAAAAGTCCGAGAGACAGGTAGGGGCCAGATCATGCTGGACTTTGTAGGTCAGCTGTTTCAACATGTGGTCTGGGGAACCAGAGGGGTCCCTGATATCCTCTGGGGTTCCATAAGGTCCTCCTTTTTCCAAATACTTTTTTCTAACAGGTTGAATTTTCTTCATATAGTTCAATCAAAACAATATATTAAAACAGATTGAATGCAGAAGAAAATATGAAAATCCAGCTGTCTTTTATTAAACCAAATATTTAAGAGATTTGCAAAAATGTAAAACAATGTCATTCTCCTCACTGTATTATTTTTGTTTTTGAAAATATATATTTTTTCAGGCCAGGTGCAGTGGCTCACACCTTGGCACTTTGGGAGGCCAAGACATGCAGATCATTCGAGCCCAGGAGTTTGAGAGCAGCCTGGTCAACATGGCAAAACCCCATCTCCACACAAAAAAATTTTTTAATTAACTGGGTGTGGTGGTGCACACCTGTAGTCCCAGCTACTCAGGAGGCTGAGGTGGGAGGATCACCTGAGCCTAGGAGGCAGAGGTTGCAGTGAGCCATGATCATGCCACTGCACTCTAGATTGGGCAACAGAGCACATATATATATATATATATATATATATAGTGCTCAAATATACATATATTTGAGACAGGGTCTCACTCTATTGCCCAATATATATAAAATATGTCATTTACATTAACATATAAAAGGTTTTTATTGTTGTTTTAAAAATATGTAACAAATAAATATGTTTACATATTCTTAGTTATAATTTTAAATAAATTACATATTTATAGATATAGCCCACATGAACAAAAGCTCTTTGGAGCCCTCCCTCAATAATTTTTCAGAGTGAAAGGGGTTCTGAGATTAAAATGTTTGAGAATCATTTTTACAAAACATAAGATTTTATTCAAAGGATAATACGATCCATCTGGAAGTCTTGAACAGAGTACTGATAGACTCTATTGCTTTTAGATATCCATCTGACTGCTGAGTGGGAAATTCACTGCAGAGAAGGAAGAGATGAAACAAGAAAATGGTAGAGGTTGTTGCATTAGTCCAGGCAAGAGATGACTGTGGCTTGGCCTAGGATGATGTAAGTGGAGATGGTTAGAAGTCACATAGAATAAATATTTTAAAGGTAGAGCCAATAGAATGTGTTGATTAAATGAATGTGGGGTATGAGGAGAAAAGGGGCCAAGGTTGACTCCAAGGATTCTGGTCTAAGCCCCTGGCTAGCTAGTGGCACAATCTACTGAGAAGGAGGAAAGAGGTTTCTTTCTTTTTTTTTTTAACATGGAATCTTGCTCTGTTGCCCAGGCTGGAATGCAGTGGCGTGATCTCAGCTCACTGCAGGCTCCACCTTCCCAGGTTCATGCCATTCTCCCGGCTCAGCCTCCCGAGTAGCTGGGACTACAGGTGCTCGCCACCATGCCCGGTTAATTTTTTTGTATTTTTAGTAGAGACGAGGTTTCACTGTGTTAGCCAGGATGGTCTCGATCTCCTGACCTCGGGATCCGCCAGCCTCGGCCTCCCAAAGTTCTGGGATTACAGGCGTGAGCCACCGCGCCTGGCCGGAAAGTGGTTTCTAAGGTACTACCAGCTCTCTCTCTCCCTGGAGCAAGAAGCCTCATGAATCTATCTTGCACTTTAAAAGAATGCAAGGAAAAAAGAGATAAATTAAAAGGTATTATTTTAATTTAATATTTGCACAATTTTACCCCTGTTACGTTATATATAGTTTCATCTTAACTATCTAAAAAAAGTGCATAGAAAAGTACTGGAAGGAAATATCAAAATGTTAACAGTGGTCTTCACTAATTAAAGGTTTGTCAGAGGATTTTATTTTCTCTTGCATAGGTTGCTTCTATATCTCACAAACCTCTTACAGTGAGTGTTTATTACTGTAATTTTTCTCAGAAGTAAAATTATTTTAAGAAAAACCATTCAAAGCTCAGATGCACTACGTGGTGTCTATGAACTTGAAGATACCTCCATTTGAAGAGATGTCCTCCCTTGAGAAGATGAGTTGGTAGAAAGTGCCTTATATTATACATCAAGCATAATTTCCACCTTGGTTCATCTGGGATATTTGTACCTTTACAAATAATTAATTTTTAATTAATTTTTGTACCTTTAAAAATAATTACAGATAATTATTTTCTGCCACAATAGTTTCTTCAATTTTTTAAATAAAAGTCAATCCACCTCAGACTCAACTCTTGGGGTGATAAAAAAGAGTTCTTGAATAAGGATTCTGAAAATCCCTAATACAGCCCCCAAAGAAGTAAACTAAGTTTAAAGTTATTTTCTTGTTTCTTATGTCTCCATGCTTGCAGAGTAAATTTAATGCCAGGTTTTGGAGAAATCTATCTTAGAATGAAAACACAGTTATCAGTGAAGCTATACATGTGACACTTAAATAAACAGGAAACAGATAGAAGGAAGTTCTCACTGAAGCTGGTGAACTGGATGTCCTAGTGAGCGTGCCACGTCACCAGAGTTGATAAGCGACTGACTGAAAACCTTGGTCTGGGAAGCTGCTGTGGTCAGAGATCAAAGTGAGAAGGGAAAGTGAAATGCCTTTTCCACACCTAATAAGACTCATTTTTCTTGTTTTCCTTCACCAACTCCACAAGACTGTCAGGGTAATTTTTTGGTTTGCTACTAAGCTAAAAAAGGACTCAGCCATTTTAAAGTTAGTAAGACATGGGAAATAATTACCTCTCAAGACTCCATAAGAGTCTTTAGAGTCAGGGAACATTGACGACCTGCTTGATTATAAAAATAGTCTTTGTTCACCAAGGTAGTCCTGTAGCTTCCTAGTGTCTAGAGCACTTACACATCTACTTTCTCCTTCACAGCCTCTACCTCTGGAATAGAGATTCTTCTGGAATATTCCAGAGGTTGTAAGGGGTGTGACTGTTGCCCCATAGGAAAAATAGGGGCTGCTTGGCAGGTTTCTAGGCAGCTTTTTTTTTTCATAACTGGACCCATTCTGAGGTCTGTCCTTTCACCTCTCTGAAAGGACCAGAACCGGTTGTTCTGGGTTTAATTAAGAAGAGATGCACTCATGGCGTTCTTGATCTAAGGCATCCACTCACCCACAGGAAGAGTTTTTGGCAAGATGGTCTCCTGAGTTGTCTTCTAAAGCTATAGTTCCATGTTTAATGAGGGAGAAATTACTTAAACTCATCTCACAACTTGATTACATTCTCACAATAATCTAGGTAATAACTACATGGGAGTGGTAAATAAAAGTTCAGTTTCTACTAAAATTTCAGAAAGAAAATAAGTAAGTCTGTCCTCTAGAAAGGAAAAAGTGTTCTCATTTATGTAAAATGAATGAGATTAGTCATCATGGAGGTAAATCTAGAGAGTGTAAATCTTTACCTGAAGAGCTTTGACAACAATCAAAACTCCAATCAAAAGAATGGTGTGATTTCTAGGAGGCAGGATTACAATGTAAGGGAAAATCTAGCCAATTTTACTTACCCTGTCTGAACCAAATTGGGTGGCCAATGTGAAGCATAGAAAAGAGAAACCCGAGATTCATAAAATGGTAATATTTGTCAAACTACAGCCTATGAGGAAGGAATTTGGATGAATGAAGATAGATTATTAAGATGTGTGTGTTCAGTTAGGATAGGAGTAACTCACAGAGCCTCACCTCCTAATAAATATCCTTCCAATTTTTCCATAGTCTTTTTCATTCATCATAGTAGTCACAAAGTGACTCTGTAATTACTAATTCAGTTTCTCAGCTACTTCGATATTAACATAAGGTATTTCAGATACAAACACAGTCTGGTCATTAAAAATAAAAATCTCTTACACCTCTAAACCTAGAGTGTTGGGAGGCCAAGGCAGGAGGATTGGTTGAAGCCAGGAGTTTGAGACAAACCTGGGCAACGTAGTGAGATCCTGTCTTTGCAAAAACAAATATAAAACTTAGCTGAACATGGTAGCATGCACCTGTAGTCCTAGGTACTCCAAAGGTTGTGGTAAGAAGATCACTTGAGTCCAGGAGTTTGACGGTGCAGTAAGTGTAATCCAATCTGAGTGAAGCAACCAGACTTTATCTCTAAAAATAAGTAAATAAATATCTTACTTTCAATAAATATAAATCCTTTATTGGTATTATGTGGATAACAACACATACTTTCAATAGGTTGTGATGAAGATCAAAATAGAGAACATATTTAATACATCTGACCCATAATAAATATTTGGTAAATCTCCTACCCTTTTCCCTCTCTTTGCTTTCATTCAAATTACAACAAATAAAAGATACAGAGTAATATTATCCAGCTGATATGGAGAACCTGCTCAGCTCTCTAACCCTGACTACCTGTGTCCTTGGGCAAGTCATTGATCTCTGGCCATCGGATTCCTAAGATAAAGCAAGGATTTGGACTAGATGATGTCTGATTTCTTTTCTATCTCTAATATTAAAAGAGACTGAGTATTTAAGATTGGACCTTGGGGTGTCATTTTGATTCCATTCAGCCTGAGATTCAATTATTCTGCTCAATTGATCTTTCTTAATAATAAACAAAATCAAATAACTTAGACAACGTTCAGGTTAACAAGGCAGCAAATTAGCAATACATAACAGACCTTCTCTTAACTTCCCATTAAAACACCCACGAAGATATACAAAAAGATAAAAACTGGCACCAGTATCGTAAACTGAAGATAAGAGAAGAAGATATGTCAAAGTTCAGAGGGACTTTCCACTAATCGCATCATTAATGGATAGGGATTGAGAAATATAATCTTGGATGGCACAAACACTACCCTTTGAACCAGAACAGCAACAACCCCAAAGCAAGAGGAAGACTTTGGCTCTCCCCCACTGGCCGTGGTCAACTTCAGGACAAGGGGTTGCCCTGACCGGAAAAATAGGTGCCATCCCCCACTGAAATAGAGTTATCATCTGAGCAAGCCAGCATCATAACCTCTCTTTTTCCCCATCAGCAGTTTTATTTCTGTATCCATTTAGAGTCTACAATTCCCAGTGAGGTACTAATCTTGAAGTAGAAAAACAGTTAACAGTTTGGTGTACTAAGTAGGGGTTGGGACAAGGTGAATACTGAAAACTGAGTGTGGTGAGTGTTAGGAAGCAGGGGGGAAGAGTGTTATCTTTCATGTACTGATATTTCATATGAATTGCATTTTAATCATTGTCAAAAATCACAACTGTTTCAGCAGATGTGTGCTGTGCCCATAATGTATCATATACAGGACCTTTAACCCTCCTTGGCTAGAGCTAGGAAGGAAAAATTGTCAGTCCCAGAGTGGGCAATGAGAGAGTCAAAGACCACATCACTCACCCTGTCTATTGGTAACCCAGTACTGGACCTTTGAAATTATTCTGCCACATTTAGAGAATGAGATATTTATACTGAAGGCTCAAGGGAGAGCTTATTTTTTAAAATTATCACTATGAAGACAAATAGAGCAATGCTTTATTTATGAAACAATTTCTTCAAGGCTTTTACTAGCTAAATATTCTCAGGCTCTTTTAGTGTTTGGCGGCCATTTCCCGGTTGATTCCACTCACATGGGATGTTTTGATCATAGCTTTTCACAAAAATGTTCCAAGATACCGTATTAACTAGTGTAACTATATCACCCTTAATGGTTCTGTCAACTGGCATATAGCAGATATAATTCGTCAACTCTGCGGTTGAATGCATTCTTAATTTGCAAGTGGAAATCCTTGTTGTGTTCAATAATGCATTAGACACAGTATAGACTGTTACCAGAAGGATTTGGTTCTGCTTTCTCTTCAATAAGTCATGTTAAAAGAATGACTGCAATATTCCAAACTGTTATATTATTGCAATCAAACTGATGCTGGAGAGGTTTCAAATCTGATATTTCCTTATAAAACAACAACCTGAATAAATGAAAAGCAATTCAGAACTTTCCCATTTTTCACTTTACCATTAGGATAGCAGATAGCTATATTTTAGGTCTTTTATTTTTCCTCCTAAACTTATGTATATAATTTAACATATATAATATTTTAGAAATATGTTAATAATTAATAGATTTCTCCCTTTTCATATTTTTAGTGGTTTCCCTACAGGAATCTAGAGGCAGCAGCGGGGGAAGCAGTGGTGGTGGCCATAGCTAACACTTGTTGTGACACTTACCATATGTCACATATTATGCTCAGCATTTTACTTACATTATCTCGCACAATCTTGATGATCATTCTAGGAAATAGATATGTAATTACCTTTATTCTACAAATAAGGGGTGAAAATAACAGGCATCTGGAAAGTGTTGTTTCAGAAAGAAAATCTGCAAGAGCGGAAAGGTATTGGCTCATAGAATGCTGTAAGAAATTAAATTTTATGTATAACCAAGAGAGTTTCCACCTTAATTAAATTTAACAAGTATTTGTTGTATGCCCACAAGGCAATTTTCTAGGCAATTAGGGACATAACAATGAACAAAACATATAACACCAGCACGTGACTTACTTTCTCCAGTCTATAAATGAACAAATGAACAGGTGATGGTTTCTATGAAAAAAAATGATAAAAGATTTGACAGTGATGGTAAATGATCAAGGATACACAGGGTGCAAAAACGATGCCTAAGGATGATCTCTCTGAGGAGAGATCTGCTTTTAGGTAGAGAACTCAGTGAAGAACAGGAGTGAGATGTGAAAAACTGGGGAAAAGAGTTCCAGACAGAATAAACAGCAGTTGCAAAGATCCTTAGATGAAAACAAAGTTGGTAAGTTCAAGAAAGAGAAAGAGGGTAATAAGGCTGGATTAAAATCAGCAAGGGGAAGAGTGAAGAAAGTGTAGAGATGTAATCATCTTTGTAAGCTATCGCTTTATAAGGGCTTTGAATTGTGGTAAATGCTTTGGGTTTCATTCAAAAATAAAGAAGGTGGGTGGGAAGCTTGAGAGGTGTTCCAAATCTTTGTTCACCTCTCTTCCTGGACACCTAGCCAGGCCACACTTCACAGCATACATTGCAGCTCATTGTGGTCATATGACTGAGAACCAGCCCATGGAGTGTGAGTGGAAGTGATGTGCACTACTTCCAGGATAGAACAATAAAAATTATCCACCCACGCATCTCTGTGTCATTCCTCCTTTCTTGCCTTCAGAGATAGAATGGTGGATGACAGCCTTCAAATCCATATGTTGAAGATAGCAGAGCCACCATCACCTGGAAACCTAATGACCACATTGAGAAAAGCCTGGCCAACAACTAGTTCACTCACCAAAAACTCTTATGTGAGAGAGAATTAACTTCCATTTTGTTGAGGCATAACACACGTGGGCCTATGTGTTATCACAACCTAGTCTACCATAACTTCCCCAGTATCCATTCTGCCCTTTTGCTATTGCAATAGAACCCTTAATTTTCAGCTTAGCACTTGACTACATGAAATAAAGATTGTATTTCTAAGCCTCCCTTGCAGTTAAGTGTGGTAGCACAACTAATTTTGGGCTAAAATGGTATGAGTGGAAATGATATATATATATTCCCAAAGGGGCATATCCTCCTCTTTTCCACTTCCCACTGGCCTGAAAGCAGATATGGTGATGTCGAGTCACCTTGAACCATGTGGACAAGTAATATACTCTATGCATAATAGAAAAATAAGATGGAGTAACTTGGGTCCCTGACCTGTGGAGGCATCATTAACCTCACTATCTTATTAAACCTGCAGCTATTTGGGGTACAAAAATTAATTCAAGGTCTAAATGTTAGACCTAAAACCATAAAAACTCTAGAAGAAAACCTAGGCAATACCATTCAGGACATAGGCATGGGCAAGGACTTCATGACTAAAACACCAAAAGCAATGGCAACAAAAGCCAAAATAGACAAATAGGGTTTGATTAAACTAAAGAGCTTCTGCACAGCAAAAGAAACTACCATCAGAGTGAACAGGCAACCTACAGAATGGGAGAAAATTTTTACAATCTACCCATCTGATAAAGGGCTAATAGCCAGAATCTACAAAGAACTTAAACAAATTTACAAGAAAAAATCAAACAACCCCATCAAAAAGTGGGCAAAGGATATGAACAGACACTTCTTAAAAGAAGACATTTATGCAGCCAACAAACACTTGAAAAAATGCTCATCATCACTGGCCATCAGAGAAATGCAAATCAAAACCACAATGAGATCCCATCTCACACCAGTTAGAATGGCAATCATTAAAAAGTCAGGAAACAACAGGTGCTGGAGAGGATGTGGAGAAATAGGAATGCTTTTACACTGTTGGTGGGACTGTAACTAGTTCAACCGCTGTGGAAGACAGTGTGGTGATTCCTCAAGGATCTAGAACTGGAAATATGATTTGACCCAGCCATCCCATTACTAGGCATATACCCAAAGGATTATAAATCACGCTGCTATAAAGACACATGCACATGTATGTTTATAGCGGCACTATTCACAATAGCAAAGACTTGGAACCAACCTAAATGTTCATCAGTG
Organism: Nomascus leucogenys; assembly: GCF_006542625.1. NCBI lineage: Eukaryota > Metazoa > Chordata > Mammalia > Primates > Hylobatidae > Nomascus > Nomascus leucogenys. Next base: position 67,761,090 of record NC_044391.1, read on the forward strand.
ATAGACTGGATTAAGAAAATGTGGCACATACACACCATGGAATACTATGCAGCCATAAAAAAGGATGAGTTCATGACCTTTGTAGGGACATGGATGAAGCTAGAAACCATCATTTTGAGCAAACTATCACAAGGACAGAAAACCAAACACCGCATGTTCTCACTCATAGGTGGGAATTGAACGATGAGAACACTTGGACACAGAGTGGGAAACATCACATACCGGGGCCTGTCGTGCGGCCGGGGGAGGGGGAAGAGATAGTATTAGGAGATATACCTAATGTAAATGATGAGTTAATGGGTGCAGCACACCAACATGGCACATGTATACATATGTAACAAACCTGCACCTTGTGCATATGTACCCTAGAACTTAAAGTATAATAATAATAATAATTTTTTTAAAAACAGAAAAAATATAGAAAAGAAAAATAAGATGGAGTAGCTTGGGTCCCTGACTTGTGGAGGCATCATTAACCTCGCTATCTTGTTAAACCTGCAGCTATTTGGAGTTTCAATTTCAATAGTTACCTATATGCTGAATTATCTAGAAGTCACAGGAGGCTTTAAGTAGGTGAAACAAAATTCAACACAGTCTGGTTTATATGTTAAAACTCTGGCTGCTGGGTGGAGAATAAGCTGTGGGGGAGGGCAGAGTAAAATCAGGGAAAGCAGTTAAAATGCTATTGCAGTAATCTAGGTGACAGATGATGGAGCAAGCTAAGGAGGAAAGAAGTGGTAGGATTCAGAGTTTTTGGAAGGTGGTGCCAATGGTATCTAATATAGGCTTGAGGTAAGGTGATTGTCAGAAAGAGAAGAGAAAATGACTCTGGTTTCTGACTTAAGCAATTGGGCAAACAGGCCACTAACTGAGATGGAAAACTTTGGGAAAGAAGCAAGTTTTAGGAAGAAAATCAAACTTTTTTTATTTTTTTTTTAGCTAGCTATTCAAGTGGAGATAGCAAGTGACATTCTATGGAATCTGGAAACTTCCAGCTTGGAGTTTAGGAAAGATGTTAGGCTAGAAACAAAAATTTGGGAAAATCATTAATAAATTTATAATACAATGTGCTAGCATAATATCAAAGGTCACCATTTATGGCAAGAATCCAGATACAATAGAGGCAATATCATGTTGGATTGGCCCAACATAACAGTGCATATTTTTCTAATTGGCAACAAAATATGACTAGTACTTACATGATATTCTTGTTTATTTATATTTGGCATGTAAAACAATAATTGGTATCCAGTTCCGGGTCCTTCAGGATGACATGATATTAAGAGACAGGACAGATATTATTGCCATAATACACAAGAAGACCTTGGTGAATTATTTTCTACTTCACATTAACTAATGTGTTTTTAATCACATTAACTATAGAAGCATTCCTGTCTATGTTGTACTATTTGTCTTTCAAAGGACTGGGAAAGGCTTCATCACTGGGCACTATGCTTGCTGAAGAATAGAAGGAAATGGCATTTGCACTTCCAAATGCACAGGATAAAAGAGATACCTCCCACTGTCATCTTCTACCCTCTTTGTGGGTATTTATTCTCTGGGTAATTATTGTCTAATTTTTCTGTTTGATATTAGCCTCACCCTTAGCATCTAGCAAGGAAATGGATGAATGCTTTCCTGAGGCTCTAAGACTCACATAAAGCCCGCATGCATAATGGGATTAACTATCTAGACTGAATGACTTTTCCCAGTTTATGTAAGCACAATTTACAAGGGTCAGCTTAATAGTTTTGAAATGGGAAGCCTTCCTTGCCTCTTGCACCTGCTGGTGGCTCCAGGCGTTCCTTGACTGTGGCTGCATAACTCCAATCTCTGCCTCTACCTTTACCCCTCTCTTCTTCTCTGTGTCTCTTTTAAGAATACTTGTCATTGAATATAAGATCCACCTAGATAATCTAGGATGGTCTCATCTTGAGATCCTTAATTAATTACATCTACAAAGACTGTTTTTCCAAATAAGGGCATGTTCAGTTTCCAGAGATTAGAATGTGGACATATATTTTGGGGAGCCACCATTAAACCCACTGCAGTCTCAAGTCTTGTCAATCATTAGAACCACCTAGATAACTTGATAAAGTACAGATCCTCAGGTCCGATCTTTAGCCATTTGAATTCCATAAACTGGGCTTGTATGCATGTTTGTGTTTTATTGTAGATAAGAACTAAATCTGGGTTTAAAAAAGAAAATCACTAGGTGATTCCAATGGTTATTGTCCCCCATTCTTTCAAGATCTTAATTTTGGAAAATGTCATTGTTATCTGCTACATCATCAATGCAATGAAAGACAATAGCATATCAAGAATGGCAAGATGGTATAGGGGAAATTGTGGGCTTGGAAATCAACCAAGGCCAAACCTGAAATTTGGCAATATCTTGTGCTATTACTTAAATTCTCTGAGCTTCAATTTTCTCACCTGTAGAATGGAAATCTTTACATTATAGTGTTATTGTGAAGATTAATGAGATAACATATGTAAAACCCCAGCACATGCTCAGTGATCAATTAAATGGAAACCATTATTAGCAAAAGGTGGATCTGGCAGCCTATGTTAATCCATGTAGCTATAATACAATCATCCAAACTGACTCATTAATCATATGTCATGATTTGCTTAATTTTAATATATAAAAAGAATAGTATTTATAAATTTTGGAATTATGGACAGGTTCTATAAAACAATAAGAGAGTGTAATGGAAAATATTACCTCTTTACCTACTATAGTGATGATTTTTCAACTTCCATATAGTTTCCAAAATCCTAGGTAAATGAAAAATCTCTAATGTTCAATTGATTAAGTGGCTTCACCCAAACTTCTCCTATGGACTATATTCTGTCTCCCCCAAATTCATATATTGAATGCCACAAGGGTGGGACCCCAATCTAATAAGACAGTGGCTTTATAAGAGGACAAAGAGAGAGAGCAGAAGCAATCTCTCTCTGCCCTGTGAGGACACAGTGAGAAGGCGGCCATCTGCAAGCCAAAAAGGGACCCCTCAATGTTGAACTTCCAGCTTCCAGAACTATGAGAAATATACATCATTTAAGCCACTCAGTTTGTGGTATTTTGTTATGGCAGCCCTAGCAGAGGAATCCACCCACCCCCCCATCTAGCCTATATCCGTTTTTAGCATGATTCTTAGAAGATATGTCATCATTGTTGTGATGAACATTTCCCATGCCTGCTACTTCTCCTTAATGCTAATAGATGGTGTAAAGGAAAGTTATATGTTACATGGGAGACAACAGAGAGTGTTTCCTATTAATTTTTAAGAAGCCCAGTTTATCAAGCACAAACTATCATCATTATAGACTTCTTTAATGGGATTATCAGACCCATAGTTTCTCTTAATTCAGGATGGATATTTTTCCTTGAATAATTTTTTTTCCTCTTTCTGTGAGTAAATTCTCTGGCCGCCTAGGTAAATTTATTGCTCATACTTCTGCTCAAAAAGCTTTGATATTCACCATTGCTTTCAGAATGGTCAGAGGACCCATCAATTCATAACTGCGAAGACCTACCATTCCTTAACTCCTACTCCTCTTTGTGTAAACTTTTGGTCCAAACTGTACACTAATGTCCTGCTGACCACCATTGTCCTTTCACTTTCTCACATTTTTGCATCTCATTCCTTCTACTTCACATGCCCTGCTAGCACAGTCGACCATATCCAATCTAAACAACAGGTCCTACTTCACCTCCTACCTGCTCCAAGAAGGCTTTGCTGACCACTCCAGGAAATGACTCAGTCCATGGTAGCTTTATCCTTGTTGTGTCACAATACTCTCAGGACTTTGCAAGTGAAAAATGTTCATAAATATTAATACTTCTTGGTCTAAATATATTTCTCTACGTAAAGAGCCCTTGAACTTCTAAGGCACTTCTTGTCTGTATCAGCCATTTGGAATGAATCATGAACCTTCTGAGGACAGCCCATATGTATGTTTGTGTTATTTACATTTTCTATTGTGATTTCACTTTCTGCTTCTAGTGTGAACTACATGGAGAGCTTCTTGAGGACTACATCTCATGAATGAGATTTGGAACCAGGAAAGAGTACAGGTTCCAACCTAGACTTCCCTGCTGCTAAAATTACACTGTTTAGTAAGTCACCTCACAACCAATTTTATCAGTAAATGGAAGTGATAATCCCTATCCTTCAGGGCATGGTGGCTCAAACCTGTAGTGCCAACTACTTGAAACCTGGGTAGAAAGCTCTCTTGAGCTCAGGAGTTTGAGTCCAGCCTGGACAACATAGTGAGACTCCATCTCTAAAACAAAACAAAACCATAATAAGTACCTCATAGGATTTATATGAGGATAGAGTGATATACTGTAAAGTATCTAGCACAGCATCTGCCTCATGGTAAATTGTCAATATAAGGGAGCTTTATTCTTATGTCCCAGTACTCCCAACACTTTTGTAGGTTAAATATTTTTAATTGTTAATTTAAATATATATTCCTATATAAAGATAAAATGGGGGAAAGGATGCCATATTTAAATGTTTTTATAAGGCCTCTTCTAATTCAAGATGTCCCGATGCTATAAACTTTAAAGTGTATCAGGACACATAGCACAGAAGGCAGTGCAGTGTTGAACAATAATGCTTTTTAAAGTAGCTGCTGCATTTCCCACATTTCTTTCATTGTTCAGAAAATGGCTCAATAAGCCCACTAAATGATTTGGAATTCATTCAGGTCTTGTGAGCCCATTGTTTGCAATTCTTTAATTGTCATTTTATAGTCACATTGGACCCAAAGGGTACAGTCTGAAAATTTATTGAATGATGGAATTTTCCAGTTACAGAGCAGAATCCTAATAATTCAGAAACATCTCACTCCTGTAGAGGTCCCAGAAAAAGGTTAATGTGAACATAATCACCCGTCAAAATCTTCCAATTATAAACTAGTTACTAGTTACCTTTTCCTGAAGATAGCTAAAGGCAGTTGTATACACAAATTAATATTTAATTTGGATGATCTTCACCCAAAACTGAAGGTTATAGGAATCTGTGCTGTTGATTTAAATTAGAATATTATACTCCTTTTGTTTTTCCTTTCCCTATATTGATTCCATGCCTGAGCAGTTAAAACCTTTGTGGAACAGAGACATGACGTGGTGTCACTGTTGGCAGCACAGAGAGACACAAAAGTAGAGAGATTTCAGGAAAAGCAAAATCCCTGTTTCTTCCAAATACAGCCTTTCCTGGTTTTTACTTAGCCTGAAGTTTCTACTTCTGGAATTATATTTGTGGAAATAATAGTTTTTATGCACTAGTTTTTTAGAATACCATGTACACACATACAAAGCCACACAGCAAAAAATGTAAAAAACATACGGAGGTATAGAAGGCCTACAAAGCAGTCCTGAAAAGGGGAAGGAAGTAAAAGTTTTAAATTCTCTTTGACTGTTGCTGAGAATATAAATTAGTACAACCACTACAGAGAACAGTTTGGAGGTTCCTAAAATAACTAAAAATAGAGCTACCATACACTCCAGCAATTCCACTGCTGGGTATATACCCAAAAGAAAGGAAACCAGTATATCAAAGAGGTATCTTCATTATCATGTTTGTTATAGCACTGTTCAGAATAGCCAAGATTTGGAATTAACTTAAGTGTCCATCGACAGACAAATGGATAAAGAAAATGTGGTACATATACACAATAGAGTACTATTTAGCCATAAAAATGAATGAGATTCAGGTATCTGCAACATCGTGGATGGAACTGGAGGTCATCATGTTAAGTGAAATAAGCCAGGCACAGCAAGACAAACATTGTATAGTCTCGCTTATTTGTGGGATCTAGAAATCAAAACAATTTAACCCATGGACATAGAGAGTAGAAAGATGGTTACCAGAGGCTGGGAAGTGTAGTGAGAGGGTGAGGAGACATGGGGATGGTTAATGGGTACAGAAAATTAGAATGAATGAATAAGGACTAGTATGTTATAGCACAAGGTGACTATAGTCAATAATAATTTAATTGTCCATTTAAAAATAACTAACAGTATAATTGGATTTGTTTGTAACACAAAGAATAAATGCTTGAGGGGATGGATACCTGATTTCCATGATGTGAGTATCTTGCACAGCACGCGTGTATTAAAATAGCTCATGTACCTCATAAGTATATACATCTACTACTACATATCCACAAAAATGAAAATTAGAAATTATTATTTTTAATTCTGCTTGAAAATTTTGTCCTGTGAGAAAACATTTTAAATGATCCATTTTTAAGGCACAATGAATCTAAGTACTGGCAGCCAGCCTGTGGATGTAACAAACCACATGGCTCATGCACCTAGAAGGTCACAATAAACTGACAGAATATAGAGGAGGAGTCAGCCCATAAAAGGAAAGAAAGTTTCGTTATTGGGAAATCGAAATTTAAGCGGGAAAGGGGACCGGAGTACGACCTTTTAAGGGGATAATGAAACCAAGGTTATGTCCGGGAAGATTGTAACCCCATAGTACTTAACCGATGAGGAACTGGAAGAGGGACTTGCATGCTAGGAGATAAATTACCTGCTATAACCGCCCTGGGTGTGCCTGCCTACCAGACACCCTATCTTGAAAGACTGCCATTAAAAGTCTCGCTTCCGCTATTCTTCATGTCTCTGAGTCCATTCTTTGGGTTTGGATGGATGAATGTGTGTTTCTCACAGTCTGGTGGGGCCCTGAGTAAAAACCAAAATCTTTTATGCCTAAAATGTTTCTTTAAAAATGAAAAAGGATAAATCTATGTTTTGGTATGTTCATATATGCAGTCATTCTTAGGAGCAACTATGACTTTACCAAACCTCTCCACTCTCTCCCCTTTCACTCCTACACCTACTATCTGTTCAGCCCTGAGTCTCTTGTCAGAATTTTTTAAACTATATTCTCTCTGATCTCCTAGCTTCTACTTTCTTTCATTTTCCTTCAGGGCTAAACTGTGATAAAAGATGGATACTCTGCTCTGCTTAGCAACCTGGAACGCTCTCTGTTGCTGCAGGAGACAGTCTCAGCTCCTTTGAGTTGACTTCTGGCCCCTTGTACAAAGTCCTCACAGACTCATCGCCTTCTCTTCTCCCCAGGCACACTGCATTCCAACCACACCCTTTGTCTTCTCATTCCCTGAACAGGTCTCAAACATTGAATCATTCTACAAACATCTTCGAGCCTTTTCACATGCCCTCTGGATGTCCTCCTCCTTTTCTGCCTGATCAAAGCATCCAAATCCTTCCTGGCCTCACCCAGTACCACACAGGTACTACATGCAGAATCAGGTTATATCCTAGACCATCATGATTTCAGAGCCTTAAGCTGTTTCTCCCACAAAGTTAACCCGTCATGAGATTATGCAGCACAAATTATGACTGAAGCAAGAGGCAAACAGAAGTCCAAGTGCCGCCTGGCTCAGGTTTCTCTACACCCCACCCAGTCCAGCTGAGCATGACCACCTCTGCCCACAAGGTGCTCCTGCACACCACCATCATCGGTGTTGGTCTTCTAAGTTTCTCAAAAGAACCCAAGGCTAGGAGGCCATACTCAAATTTAGAATTCTCAGACTTGAAGATCCACCCAGGAATTTTAAGCACCCACCATCACCTGACTTTTCCTCCATATCAGCTCTGCCCAGTACTGTGAGCATAGGTACAAGGATATCTCAGCCTGCATGTCCAAACTCAAGCCACACCACCACCACCATTACCTCCTCCAAGCACCATCTCTTGGAAAATGAGATTATCTGGGCAAAAAACTCCCCGGCCATATGGTAGAAAGGAGGCCGCAGGATGCAGGTGGCCACATCTCTGTGGTCCCAAGACTCCTTGCATTATGGAGAGAAGTATAGCCACCTGCACCTGGGTCTTCTGACAAAAGGAGGGGGCAGAAATGGGAGTCAGGGAAGTGAGGATAGCATCTAAGGACAGGGGCTTCTCTTGTCCTGATTTAAGACGATCAGGCAGTGGTGTGTCTTCAAATAAAAACAAAGACAAGTCTCACTCTGTTAACTGTTTGTCTCTCTAGAACAGTGGATCTCAACCAGGGGTGATTTTGTTCTCTGTGGGATACTTGGCAATGCCTGGAGATATTTTGAGTTGTCATGATTTGAGAAGATTGGGAGTTGCTACTGTCATCCAGTTGGTAGAGACCAAGGATGCTGCTAAAACTCCTACAGCACATAAGACAGTTCCATCACAACAATAATATAATATTAGTTTGGTACATTACTTCTAATGGCAAAAACCACAATTATCTTTGCACCAACCTAATAATAATAATGGAAAACATTTTCTGGAAGTTAATTCGTAAATTGGTTATATATAATATTGTCAAACAGATCTTAAAGCAATGGTTCATGTCACTTAACTGCACAAAAGATTTAATCACACACACATGCACACACGTGCACGCATGCATGCACACACCCAGCTTATGAACTAAAGTTCAAATTTCTAAGCTTGACATTCAATATTACTCTTGATCTGGAGCCTACCCTGTCTATCAATTTAATCTTTCTCTATGATCTCCTTATGTAACCCAAAGCTTGTGTCTATGTTACTGTCAGACTTAAATATTTTTGAATGCCATACGGCTATCTCCCATATTTTCCCTATCAATTTTTGGCATACTCAACCCCATTCCTGATAGTGAATTAAGTCTTCAGCTGGACCTTCTATTGTAAAATGTTCAAATTCAGAAACTAACTACACTAAAACAGAATTACCCACCAGGATACATCAAGGCTGTACCACTAAGATAATAATAATTAGCTCTTGGGATTGAAGGATAAGAAAACGATACCATGTATAAATCACTATGAAGATGTTACCATTATGATGTCCCTACCTCATAATAGCACTCAATGAAATGTCTGTGTCTCTCCTATAATTAAAAAGGCATTCCAAGTAGGAAAATAGCTTTTGCAAATAAATTAAAGTAAGGCTATTTACAGTAAAATAATAATAATGTAGCACAATAGAAGCTTATTTCTCACTCACATAAAATCCAAAACAGATGCTCCTGCTTGGTGGCAGGAGTGGAGGGTCGGCTGTGTGGATGAAGGAAGACTGCTTCATAGCTTCACGCAGAGCCATAGGCTGGACGTCTCCATCACCTTCCACATGTGGCTTCCATGATCATCCTGTGTGTCAACATCCAGTGGGCAGATGGGAAAAGAGAAAGCATGGGGTATGTGCCACCACTTCTTAACCACTTGGCCAAGACGTGGTACACATCATCTCAGCTTATATTCCACTGGCAAGAACTAGTCACATAGTCCCCTGGATGCAAGGGAGGGTAGGACTGGAAAATGAGGGCCCTGGCTGGGCAGAGCTTCTCAGCAACAACCCTACACTATGGAAAGGACATTAGGTATCTTTACCACAGCAAAGCACAAGGGTATAGGAGATGAAGCAAAGACAGAGAGCAGTGGGTAGGCTTGCCTGGCTAGAATATGAATTGGAGCTTCGTGGCAGATGAGAACAGTTAGGTAAGGAAAGACAGCCAGATAACAGGAGACTCATGACTCTATCATTATCAATGTTTTCTATTTGAGAGACAGCTGTGAATCCGACCTTGAAGAAGAGTCATTTGATAAATAATGATGTTTAAAACAGGCACTGTAGCCTCAAAGTAATTTTTGTTTCATTACGAAATGAATCTGGTTTTTATTCAGGCATATCTTCCTTATGTGGAAATTCATAACTTTAAAAATGAATCATTGCATCACTAAGGATTCTTTTCACAGCATTCTCTTATCCCTTCCAAGTACCCTTTTCAATCAATGTACTTTCTCCTTCCTTCAATTGCTTCTATGGGCTTGCAGAATCTGCTGCTGTGTTTGTTCCTTTGCTGTTCTCCTTTAATTGCTGTCTCTGCTGTGTCTGGTTCTCCTCCTTTCTTTTGGCCAAGACTATTTATTTCTAAAACCCATCAGCCTTCTGTGAGGGTTAGGATTCATTTCAGAGAAACTCAAGGGAATTACCTCTGGGTGATTTTTCAGCCCAGGTATTTGGTGCAGTTAAAATGTCATTTATTTCTCTAGACTTGCATGATGTTGTGCAAAACATGAAATTAATCTTAACTATACGACATTCAACTCTTGACATTTCAAGACCTTTATTAAAATGTTGAAATAGGATTTTCCTTTAAATATGTTAATAGAAGAGACCTGTTGCTTTCCCTATGTGATAACTTTCTTCAACTCTCACATCATCTTTCATTACCCAAAGAAACACACCTTTGATTTTATAACGGAAGTCAATGGAAAAAAAACTTGTTATATAGAAATACACATTTACAGTAAAGTTTTTTATGCTGATATTCACTCAGTAATAGAATGTATACCCATATAATCTATTGTTCTAGCTTTCCATAGATTGCAAAAATGTTGTCAGCCTGATGCTAGAATATCACTGCTATTAGTGTGCCATCTAGTGGCTGATGTTGTGATATTTTCCATTCTTTGTTGAGGCAGTAGAGGCTTTAAGTGACATATGGAAAGTCCAGTGAGATTCCTTCTTTGGTACAATGCAGGGATGAGACAGTTGTATAAAGCCAATGGCCAAATGTTGAGTCATCTGATGATGTGTAGAGGATGGTTTGTAAATTCTTACTTAGCCAATATAATTAAGAAATGAAGCTATTACAAGAACAATTGAATATACTTGTTAGCTTGCTGTATCATGATGCACAAACCATATGTGCACTAACCACATACCAAGAACCAGAATACCATAAAATGCATTGGACCCTAAATTTAAATTAGATTTAATTTTACTCTTCTTATTCAGATGGTACTTTAGGAACTTATAGGTCTAGGCTTGAATACTAATTCTCATTGTGTAATATACAAAAATGTATGTTTGAGCTTTCTGGTTGCTTGGATTTAAAACTAAATGTGGTTTTGTTCTTATAAAGGATCAAACCTATCATGCATAGTGTGAGTGGTACCATATCCACCATTTTAGTTGATTCTTTGTAGTATTATAACCATAATCGCATGATCTTATATATTGCTTTATTCCTAGTCGATATTAAAGATTGAGAGATAATGATAATGATTTTATCTTTTAGTTATAGAATTGCCTTCAAATGCCTTGTTTTATAATCATCTCAAAGTCAAACAAGAGATTCCTTTAATAGTTACATCATTTTTCATAGGCAAGTAATGAGGGACTGAATGGTTTTGCTGTTGAAGACGAAAGGACAAAAAAAGTAAAATCATGTTCTCCAAACATATACAGATAGTATTGAAAAGAAGTATAAGAATTAGTTATTGTATGTTTGCCCTTGGAAATAACAGTTATTATTGTGTTATTATTTTTAAACATCTATTGTATTTATTATTATTAAAGGGGCAGTTATCACTAATGCAATCATTTCAGAAAAATTTTCTTTAAAGCAAACACAGGAAAACACAAACAAAAACCACCTCCATTTAATTAAGTTCTTAATATGTGCCACGTGATTTACATACTTTACATACTTTTCTTACTTAGTCCTCACACAATCTGATAAAGTTTCATTTTATAAAGGAAGAAACCAGGCTGAATCATTAAATAACTTATTTTAAGCCACATTGACAGTAAAGGGCAGCTTCTGGATAAAACCTAAGTGTGTCCGATTTTGAAGCCGTGCTTATAAATGTGACCAAAAATACTTTATAACCATGTCAAGAAAAATGCATTGTACCTACTACTCTACAAAGTCTAGCCAAGAGCAGAACTGACGTGCATTATCTTATTTGCCATAGGCAAATCAACAGGAAAGCGAATTATAAACAGTTAACTCAGACTAGCATATTATGTAGGGTTTTATACTGGTTGATCTGCCATTATTCCAGAGGCAAGACTACAAATCACTTGGATAACATGATCCTGCAATGTCAAGGTAGGTAAATAACTTGTGAGAGTTTTTAAATGATGCCATCACCACCGCAGAAGAGTATATTTACTCCTGCTTTCCTTAAAATGGCTAGCATTAGGCTCTTTACTCAGAAATTTTTATATTATAACATACCTTATCTTATATCATTATCTTCTCCCAACAATCTATTAGGCCAATGTGCTAGATCAGTGATGTTACTTTAAGCCCCTCTCAATCTTTTTTAAAAGTTGTAAACAGATCACTGTGCCACATAAAGATTAAAGTGTGAAGACTGAAAGTTCAAGAATAAATTTTAATGCTGTGATCATATAATATATAAATTTTGCCAAACTGCTTTTTGAGCTGCATGCTAATTAAGTACAATGCTTAACAATCACTGATATACACACACACACACACATACATAGAACTACTTTTACATAGCTAAACCAAGAAAAGGGAAATCTTGTTAGTTTGTTTCTAGATTCCTGGATTCATAATTCAAGGGCATTATGATAGATCTCCTTTGCTGTTCTCCCTATATCCACCCCTCCCTCCCCAAACCAATGGAACCTTAAGTTCGTTCAGGTGGCTGCTGAGATCTTTCCCTCTGTCAGAGTATTTATGGGTGGGTTTAAACCAATCGTGATTCATCCCAGGGCCAGGGATAAATTATGATTGGTCTAAACCAGCCTTAGTAATCTTAGTAATCTTGTAACTTTGTCTGGGAATGAAGTGACAAAATTTTGGTCAATGAGATGAAAGCAGAAGTTTTTGAATGAGCCTCCAGGGCTTGTCTTTCTGATTAACATAGATAACATAGAAAAGAACTTTTGTCTTTCTGATTAACATTGATTAAACTTACAGAAGACAGCCTTTGCCTTTCTCTTCTCTTCTGCCTGCAGTGAAGGCATAGTCCCTGGAGGCACAGCAGACATTTGTGACCCTAAGATGACAAGCCTGAGGACAAAAGTCAAGTTTTATTTTGTTGAGATGGAGTCTCATCCTGTGGCCCAGGCTGGAATACAGTGGCATGATCTCGGCTCACTGCAACCACATCCCCGGTTCAAGGGATTCTCGTGTCTCAGCCTCCCTAGTAGCTGGGACTACAGGCATGCGCCACCATGCCCAGCTAATTTTTGTAATTTTAGTAGAGATGGAGTATCACCATGTTGGCCAGGCTGATCTCGAACTCCTGACCTCAGGCGATCTGCCCACCTGCACTTCCCAAAGTGCCAGGATTACAGGTGTGAGCCATCGCACCTGGACAAAAGTCAATTTTCTAAGGATGATGCAACCGGGTGGTAGGTCTCTGACAGCATCGCTGAGTTCATTGACTAGCTGTATCACGACGCTGCTTACCTTTGGATTCCTTGCAATGTGACACAAAGTTTTATTTATATAAGCTATTGTTTGTAGGGGTTTCTGTTACTTGCAGCCTCATGTATTAGGTTGAACCGTATGATATTTTGTAAACAAAAATAGTTGAAGCTCAGCAGATTTGTACGATTCAACCAATTTTATGAATTGATGCAGAATTCAAGACCCTTTCACTTCTCCAGCAATCAAAACCCCTCCTTTTCCTCTCTCCTGCCACCTGACACCATGCAAAATAGACCTTTATATATATATATATTTCTGACATTTAGTCAATGATGTGCTAGTAAACTAGTTTGTTGGGAGGAAAAGCCCTGATTTGTACAGTATTTATGGTATAACTACTCCCACTGTGCCTCATTTTAAGCTGCCAACTTGAGGTCACTGAACAAGGAGTTGGAAAGAAATGCTCGCAATCAGCTCTCCTGAGCTGCTACTACAGCCAGCTCCAGCATGCCACTGCCCACACATTGGCCGAAACTCTGGTACAGTGTATGATGGGCAGAGCTAATGTTAGAAAGTAATTTATTATCCTTACTATTATTCCCTTTGTAGCATTGAGACAAAGATACAAGAAAAATATAATATATCCAATAATTATATGATATATATGCTATGTACATATTATGTACACATAAAATAATCATAAAGTACAATAATTATATCATATAATTAGGATATGGGGAAATTGACAAGATAAATGTAGATCTTTGCCCTCTGATTCATTTAGATCTAGTAAAAAAAGCTAAAGAAAATATGTCAGAGTAGCCACCAAGGAGACATAAAATAGTATGAATTTTTCCAACAAAATAATTTATAATTTTGATATAATTATAATTCTACATTATAGCTTTATTATAATTAATAAGAATTTATAATTTTACCAACAAATTAATTAATATGAATTTTTACCAACTAGCTCTTCTATTGTCAAACTTTTATCAGTTATCCCTAATGGGTAAGAAAGAAAACCAAGATATCCTTCACTGGTTATTCATTTTTTGAAAAAGCTGTATTGTGTTGCAGTTAAAGAAGATGAAGCATTTGACTTCCATTTGGGACAGTGACCTTTATAAAATACCGCCCTCCCTCCCCCAAACCCTCAGCCCCCAAACTCATTTTCTCTAGCTGTTGAATGCCAAAAATCCATTTAGTTTTCAAACACTGCCTTTTTTCTATTAGTTTTAGGTAGCTGGTCCAAGAAATGATTGAGATTCTTCCCAGTTTAAACTTAAGATGCTTGAATGTACTGCCAGTACCAAATGCAAGGTCTCTGCATTCCTCGTCACCCTGTGCCCAGTCTCCATCTTTTATCATCTTCTTTTAACCATCTTAGTAATCCCAAATAAAGTGAAATGGAACATATTAATAGTTCCAATACTCTTGGGGAATTTTTTTTGGACTGGAGTTGATATATAACTTTGGCTGGATTATCAACATGGACTATCCTGTCTGGAGAGACAACTCAATATTAATAGTGCAGATTCGAGCATTCAATGATCCTATACTTTGTCAAGCCAGAAAACTGTGAACCAACCTAGATCTGTCCTCTCACTCAACCTCCAAGTCTAATCAGTCAACAGAAACAATAACAAATATATACTAAGCACTTACTATACAGCAAGCAGAGTTAAATACTCTTCACCTATTATTTTATTTAGTCTCCACAATCATCCACTGTGTTGTGTTACTACAGCCATTTTATAGATGACAAAACTGAGATACAAATAAGCTAAGCAACTCATCCAAAGTCATGGCACTGTGGTAGAGCCTGCAAAATTTGAACCCCGGTAGCCTATCTCCAGGGCATACCATCTTTACACTCTACGATGTTAGCAGAATTATAATAGATTCTTCTGCTTAATTACTTCTCAAATAAGTTTGTCCCATCCTCAATATACCTACTGACTTAACAGTAGTTAGAATCATCGTGAGACCTTGCCTGGATTTACTGTGATAGTCTCCTAACTGAACTCCCTGTCTCTGGTCTTTTCCCCACTCTAATGCATCCTCTACCTAGATGACAGAGTGCTTTTGCCAAACTGTAGATCTGATTAAGCTCCTCACCGTAGCCTTCAGGATAAAGCTGAAACTTCATCTCTTAATAACCCTGACTCTGTGTGTAGTGGACCCTGCCTTCCTTTGTCCCCATTTCCCTGCACATCTCGACAGGGCAGCCCTACTAAACAGCCTGAATTTTCCCAAACATATCATCTTCTCACAGCAACAGCTTCCTTTGGACATACCTTGCTTTCTGCCTAAAATGTGCTGACTCTGTTTTTTTCTTCTATATGGCTAATTTCTAGTAGTCCTGCAAATCCCTAGTGAAGGAGCATCTCTCAGCCCTCTACTATTGATCACAGTATCCTGGCCATGGTCGTCATCATAGCTGTCCTCAAAGAGCTCTCAGTTCAGGAGTCGGACAAGTAAACTAATAATCCAAACAAGCGGGCAATAGCTGTTATCAAGCCACAGATCTTAATATTCTATAAAGCATAATCTTATAGTATTCGCAAAGAAAAACATCATTATTTAAATTGTTAGGTTTTAAACATGAAAAACACTTAGACTAGTCAAAACGTTTTAGGCAGACCGGGCGCAGTGGCTCATGCCCGTAAACCCAGCACTTTGGGAGGCAGAGGCAGGTGGATCACCTGAGGTCAGGAGTTTGAGACCAGCCTAGCCAACATGGTGAAACCCCGTCTCTACTAAAAATACAAAAATTAGCCCGGGCATTGTGTCACACACCTGTAGTTCCAGCTATTTGGGAGGCTGAGACAGGAGAATCACTTGAACCCAGGAGGCAGAGGCAAAGATTACAGTGAGCTGACACCATGCCACTGCACTCCAGCCTGGGCAACAGAGTGAAACTCTGTCAAACAACAACAACAACAAATCTTAGGCATTGGCTGCTGTATCTATGGAGTAGCCATCCATTTGTTTCTTTACTTCTCTAATAAACTTGATCTTACTTTACCTATGGACTCGCCCCAAATTCTTTCTTGTATGAGCTCCAAGAAGCCTCTCTTGGGGTCTGGATCAGGACCTCTTTCCAGTAACATCTTCCTGGCAAACCACAAAGGGACTATACAGAAGAGACCCGGACCCAAAGGAAAATTATCTGCTCAGCACCAATTGCCTGACTTTGGGTAAGTGGTGGAGTACATTTTATCCTGGGTAAAGGACAGAATGGGGTTAGAGACTCAACTTATGAGATTTAGAGTTCTTCCTAAGATTTAGGGGGTTAGGGATCTCCCTTGGTAAAGTCCCTGTTCGTTAAAAATGGATTTGACACTACAGGATGTTAACTGCTATTCTCTCTGGAAAAAGTTTTAGCTATGATGTGTGTTTCTAGATGTACCTGTGCTATTCTCTTCATTTGGAGTATGGTAAAATATTCTTACAGCAGACATAATTTTAAGGAAAGTGTATTTCCCTCAGTACTTGTAACTTTTTGTTTATTTATTTATTGGGTGTTCTTGCTTTAATTTCTTTAAAAAGCGAAAGGTACAAAAATAGCCATAAAAGCAATATCAAAGGGCACTTTATTTTTTGAAATGAACTAAATGCTACATGTTACTCTACTTCATGAATTATTGAGATTTGATCATGGACATGAAGTAGGGTGTGGAGAGTGATTGACTGTAGGAGAAGAAGCAATACACTTCATGGGTTGGCAGTGCTGGAATAAGATTATCTACCATTAAATGAGAAGTAAGATAGTCCAAAACTGGAAACAGTGTGTGAGGTTAATCTTCATTCCTAGGCTAGACTCTGACAGATTATGAGGCTCCCCCACTTATTGCCCCCTCACACTTCTCTCTCTCAATAGTCATTTTGATATTTAATCTTTTGTGCAGCCAGTCAATTGATTAGTAATTTGCTTGTGTGCGTTAAAGGCCAGGAGAAAGAAGTTGCACTATACCAAAACCATGTCCTAGTTTAAAAGGTACCTAGAAATAGATTGTCCAAAACATTTTTACTTAAAGTATGTTCAGGGAGTGTTGAGTAAGAGACAATATAATTGACCAAGGTATGGGCATTCTTTGGAAGCCAAGGAGAGAAGAAAGCAGATGGTAACAAACGAGTAAGAACCATAAGCTTTCCCCTATTATAGAAAGTCAGAAATACAGGGAGGCTGAGGCAGGAGAATTGCTTGAACCCTAGAAGCGGAGTTTGCAGTGAGCCGAGATCTTGCCACTGGACTCCATCCTGGGTGACAGAGTGAGACTCCATCTCAAAAAAAAAAAAGAAAGTAAGAAAGTCAAAAATGCAAATATTTATGAAGCAATGTAGAAGTTGCAGATTTCAGAAAATGTTTAGTCTTAAAACCTTTTGCAAGACTGCAACCTTGTACATGTTTTGGCTGGATATTAGCTACTGGTACTTGAAATCTGTCTCATCTTCCTTTGTATGCCCTTTGTATTTTAAAGACTAGACATCTAAAAACCACATTTTTAAAAGTCACTTGGAGCAAAGGTTTTAAATGTGATTTGGGTTCTGCTAATGACATACAGTTGGCCCTTCATATCCATGGGTTCTGAATCTGTGGATTCAACCAATTGCAGACCTAAAATAGGAAAAATAAAATTCCTCCAAGTCCAAAAGGCAAAACTTGAAATTGCCACATGCCATGTAGTAGACTAAATCCATGTCAAGAAAGTAATGTGTAGATATTGCATTAGGTATTATAAGTAATCTAGATATGGCTTGAAGTATATGAAAGGATGTGTGTATGTTATATGTAAATATTATGCCATTTTATATGAAGGGCTTGAGCATTCATGGATACTGGTATCCATGAGGAGTCCTGGAACCAATTGCCGTGAATAGCAAGGGACAATTGTGTGTTCATATATATCTAGAAAGTAGAATTGTGAGGAAGTCCACCTTTGTAGCTATGAATGCTGACAGGCAAGTTTGCTAAAACATAAGTGCCTGTGGTAGCTGGACTCCACGTTCTCATGTCTAGTTCTCAGCTTCATGAGTGTGAGCAGCTGTGATGGCAATAGCAATAGCAGCAATGGTGGTTAAACCTGAAACCCATAGTTCGATGGTAGTCCCATAACCTTTCAATGATTTTGTAAGTGTTTAATTGTCTACATTAAATTCCCTCCTAATTGAAAAACCTAAATAGATTTATATTTCATGCCCTGAATGCTAATATGACACCCAAACAGCAACCTGAAGAAGCCCAATTTATTGGAAAAAAAAAAACCTATAATTCAACATTTGTGACTAATCAAGATATGACTAACTCTGCCATACCTCCAGTATTCAAGGTCAGGAGACAGAGTCCAAAACTGGCATTGAGGGTTACTGCAGGTCTATTTATGCTTTTGATACTTCCATATACATCCTGTGGTTTGAAGTGTGTGAGGCAGAAACTGCATTGAATAGGGTATGGGAGAAATCTATGTTTATGGAAAGAATGACCTCTGAATTAATGAAGGACCATTATACGAAACTGTGTTTTTTATGGTCATTGGTAGTCTCCTCTTCTCCCTTCATCATCTTATCTGCTAGATCTTCCTTTTCCAGACCTCTAAATGTTGAAATATTCCAGACTCCACACCTCGGATGTCTCTCTGCACCTATACTCACTCCTTCAGTAATTGAATCTGGTTATATGGCTTTAAATGACATCCTCATGATGATGACTGTAAGTCCTCAAAGTCAGACATGTTCTACTTCACCACATGGTTAGTTTCTTCATGGATGAAGTTGGGAAGAGGATTGTAGGAAAAATCATATTAACTTCAGAAATGGGGCTGATAGCTGGGCATGGTGGTTCACACCTGTAATCCCAATACTTTGGGAGTCTGAGGCAGGTGGATTGCTTGAGCCCAGGAGTTCAAGACCAGTCTGGGCAACATAGTGAAACCCTGTCTCTACAAAACAGATGAAAGTTAGCTGGGTGTGGTGGTGCATGCCTGTAGTCCCAGCTTCAGGAGGCTGAGGTAGGAGGATCACCTGATCCTGGGAGGTCAAGGCTGCAGTAAGCATGATTGTACCACTGCTGCACTCCAGCCTGGGTGACAGAGTGAGACCCTGTTTCTAACAACAAAAAAGAAAATAAAGAAAAAAAATAGAGCTGATAGAATAGAATGTAGTCATCAGATTAGAGGTCAGATGAGAGAGAGTCCTGCTAGTTTTACCATTATGTACTTGCATAATACATATTCAGCTAGGTTAAAACACTGAACTGAATCAATGAGAGGACGAAGTAATACGGTTTGGATCTGTGCCTCTGCCCAAATCTCATGTCAAGTTTTAATCCCCAATTGGAGGTGGGGCCTAGTAGGAGGTAATTGGATCATGGGGACAGTTTCTCATGAATGGTTTAGCACCCTCCTTGTTGGTGCCATTCTCGTGATAGAGTTCTCATGAGATCTGGTTGTTTAAAAGTGTGCAGCACCTTCCCACTCTCTCTATTCCTCCTGTTCCAGCCATGTAAGACGAGGCTGCTTCCCCTTCACCTTCTGCCATGATTGTAAGTTTCCCAAGGCCTCACCAGAAGCAGAAGCCTGTAGAGCCTGCAGAACCATGAGCCAATTAAACCTCTTTTCTTTATAAATTACTCAGTCTCGAGTATTTCTTTATAGCAGTGAGAGAACGGACTAATACACAAAAGTTATACGTATGCAAAACTGAAGTCAGTATTTTGCTTTCTGCTTACTGTCTCTTTCATAACATTCTTTAGTATGTACAAAATACTGGGTTCAGGAGTCCATTGTATTCTGGCTGGTGGCCCCATAATGTTGAATTATGGCATCTTACCTATCTGCCACTTTTCTATGCTTGATTTTCTCTACCTTTGACCATCATCATACTTACCAAAACTGTGTCTATTCCTTCAGAGAACTGTTTTTGTTTAAATATCCTGAAGGAAAGCAATCCTAAAACATAGTCACTCTGAAGAATGAAACATTCTTAATAGTTTGATGTGTCATTTCTCTTAGAATTTATATTTTTAACAGGGAACACTGCTTTGTGCTTTGATTTTGTATAGGCATCATAATTGTGGAAGGCCTCTAAGAACCAAAACTGTCTACCTGATAGTCTGAACAGTGAGAACTGAAAACACATCTACATCTACATTAGAAAGACTTCACAATTCCTCTGACTTCATCAACATCACTTTATTTTCTAGGAGTCTTCTGCCCAGGCATATAACTTGAATGTTCACTACAGGAACTTCCCAAAAGACTCATCCTCTCTTCAGTGGAAAACGTCAACCAACAGCTTGCACTTAAGATTCTTTGAATCCCTCGCCTTAGCCATCAGTCTTGGACTATTGTATCCTGATCCTTACCCAATCCTGAACCCCATTTTTAGAGACCCACCTGAAATCACACTTTCATTTTCCAATAAGTTGGGTTATTTCCCCCTACTCGGAAACAATCCCAAAGTTTGTGAGGTGGTGCCCACCCTTGCTAAGGTAAGTAATAAACTCGGGTTTGTCTTGTCAGTGGGTTATGTTGGGGTCAGTGGTTAAGCTCTTTGGGGAACCAGCTTTTAACAGCTCCAAAATCTTGCATTGAGAAGTCTGTAACTATTGAAAGGAGAAGTCTGTACTTGTGAACCAAAAACATGTAAGACAAGTCTCAATCAATTTAGAAAGTTTATTTTGCCAAGGCTAAGGACATACCACTGACACAACCTTGGGAGGTCCAGGTGACAGGTGCCCAAGGTGGTTGGGGTACAGCTTGGTTTTATAGATTTTAGGGAGACATGAGACATCAATCAATATGTGTAAGATGTACATTGGCTCAGTCTGGAAAGGCAGGATAACTTGCATAGGGGGCTTCCAGGTCATACGTAGATAGGCAACAAATGGTTGCATTCTTTTGAGTCTTTGATCAGCCCTTCACTGAATACACAATCTGCATGTGAGACTCAGGTAGAGGAATAGTTACTTAAGCCTTAGTCTGGCTCGATGAATCTGTATTTTATAGGTGAAGGGGGTATATAGCTTTTAAAAATCTTTGTAGGTATCTTATTTAGAAATAAAATGGGAAGCAGGTTTGCCCGATGAAGTTTCCAGCTTGACTTTTCTTTTTGGCTTAGTGATTGGGGTCCTGAGATTTATTTCCCTTTCACAACCTTAAAATCATCAGACACTGCGTAAATGTGAAGGCCTAGGCTGATTTTTTTCGAACTGGATATTATGAAAGGTACAAAGGTTGAGGCTATAAACTTCAAAGCTGCCAGGATAGACTAAAACTTCATAACCAATCCACAAGATGCCAGCATTCCATCAGTGCTCAAAAATCCAAGAATGCACATGGGTCATTACAGTGTTCACGTTATTTGAAAGGAAATGCAAATATGGTAACATTTCATTTGGAAAAAGAAAAAGAATATATATGAGCTACCACAAGTTTTCCAATATCTGTCTTTAAACTCCTAAGAGCTAATATGTAACAAATTTAAAGAGAGAATATTTGGTGACAGAAGGTGGGGGTTTTCCTATTCAGCTTAATGGTAACTTTTAGAATTTCCTATTCAAGAAGCCACTAGATGGCCCTAAAGCCCACCTTTATCAAAACACACAGCGAGCTGGCAAGAGCAGAAGAAAAAAATTTAGCCATTTGCTCATAAGTTAAAACTGAAAAAAGATAATTCATACAAAGACATAAGGTCTATCCTGTGTTTACTTACGGTTTTAAGAAAATCAAGTTTTTCTACAAAACTTGGGGCATTTTTCTTTCTGGGAACATATAAGTACATATAATAACCAACTTCTCTACAACATGCATGATTTTTGCTGGTGCTAATATACTAGTCGTTAGATTTTCCAAGATTGATCAAATTATTAGAGCTTCTAAGCAGAAATTACATTGTAAAGAAATCCAATACGTAAGAAATAGTGAACTTGAGTGAGATTACAACTCAGCTGAGTTGTTCGATCAGCATAAGAAACACAAGAAACAATACTACACAGCCTCTTTCACAACCATGCGCTGACATAGTGCACAGAGTGTTCCTGGCTCCCATGGCCTCCCATATCCTACCCTGGCACTTCCATTCCTTATTGGTTCCTGCGTTCCTGTCTGCTGCTCTGCAGGGACAAGGACTGTGGCTCTCTTGTGCAAGGTTACCTCTCCATCACCTATTGTAACTGGTCATTGGAGCATTCCTGGCATGCCAGCGCCAGGCATAGTGTGCTTAAAACATATCCACCAAAGTTTTACACGTTACTTAGAAGCGTTCCATGTTATTTGTATTTAGAGCTATAAATCAGTTGGTTTATTCCAATCAGAAATACAAATGAGATAAAGGGACAAAGTTCCACAATTCTGTTGATGCAAAGTAAAGATAAGGTATTAGCCCAGGTAGAGTGGAAAGCACAAATTCATCAGCAGTAGCAAGTGGAAGCCAGGCGTGTCCATGAGAACAGTGGGAGTCTCCTGGGAATTAGGGGACATCTTGGAGAAGATAGTAGGTTTTTCCACAGGGCATAAAATAGGTATTCAAGCCACTCTGATTAAAATCTTCAGAGGCAAAAGACCCTAGCAGACCCAAAGTTACTATATAAGCATTTTAAAATAGAAACTGCATAGAGAAGTGGCAGCTGAAATACAAATGACAAGAAGGCTTTGGGTAAATTGGCTGAGGAGCTTTGTGATGCTGAAGGAAATGGAATCAGCCACAGGCAACAGAGAAGGCAGATGGGGAAAGACAGAGTCCTGAGGAATAACCTTTTGCAAGCACATCTGTGACGTGACACAGCCACTGAACATTCCCTGAATACAGCCGACAAGATCAAGAGTGAGCATTTCTTAATCAGTCATTGCTCTAGAGTCTTCAACACAAATGCCTAGATTTTTCTGGTAAAATAAAAGCTCATTTCATGAGTGAGCAGCAAGTTAATAAGGAGAGAAAAATTATCCTGCCCTTTTCTCTGTTTTGTTTTTTCTATCACTCCTCCTATTAAGGTTAATTTTATGTTTGAGAAGAGCATATGTTTTCATTATCAGGAAAAAATGTCTGTTTTTAAAATGTATTCGCATATTTTATTTGTTTTTGTCATAATGCACCCAGAAATAAAAGAAACCACAAAAGTCCATGTGATGGCTCATGCGTTTTTATTTCTCTTGGGTATACTTGGTTTCTTTATAGGAGCATCACCCTTCTCCCGACTGAACCAGACACCTGGGGAAATCTTTCCATAGCACTGGTTTCTGATTTGCAAGTTCACTCATCACAATTTATCAAATGAAGTGGGTTCACTCATCTAACTTCTACTGAATGCCTAGTATATGCTGTAGATATAGAAATAAATAAGCCGAGTCCTACCTACAAAAAAGTCATGTCTACTGAAAGAGAAATAAAACTAGTGATTATAAGATATTGTGGTAAATGTTGCAATTAAGGTTCACATCTTGTAAAGCTTTGGGCTGCATGCTATATTTATTTCTTATGAATCCATTTCAAGGCAAGAAAACCCAACCGATACTCAGCTAAACAAGAAGACATTTATTTGTCTCAGACAACACAAAAGGCAGGGAGGTGGGCAGCCCAGGGCTGGGAAAATAGCTCCTTCATGTATCAGGGACCCAGGCTCGTCTGTCTTTACCACTCCTCCACCACCATCCTTGGCTTGGAGGCATTTGTCTTCATATTTGCTGCCTTGTGGTTGTAAGGTAGCTGCTACATCTTGAAACATCACATCTGTTCATGTTCCAGGCAGGGAGAAGGGGGAAGAACAAAGGGCAAAATGAGGCAGGTTAGCCCATTTTTTGCTTTTTTATCAGGAAAACAAAAAATTTCCCAGAGACGCCAGCACATAGACATTGTTACATCTTATCCATCAGAGCTGTGTCACAAAGCCACACTGGCCAGAAGGTGGCTAGCGAGAAGCCGGCATGGGATAGGAATTAGGCTGGCGGACCTACAGCATGAGACACTAATGTACCCCACATGCTCCTGTTGCTATCTTCTACCCATTTGAGCAACTACTGTCCTCTCTATTCTGCAGGCTGGCTGGGAGAGCCTAGGCAACTGTCCACAGGTATGCCTATGGTTACTGCTCTTTCAACAGAGTTCACTGGAGTAAGAGGATGAGGGAGGAAGTTCATCTTTTTGAGGTTTTACCCCCTGTTTACATTCAGTCTTTCCATGTTGAACTAGAAATTCAAAGAGGAGGCGTCATGTCTCCTTAAATATATATATCCTTCCCCTCTCTGGAGATCAGGCTCTGTTTTAGACTGTGGGGAATTCAGTAGCCCCAACTCTGTTTTCAGGTGAGGTAACTGAAACCTCCCTGCTTCAGCAGTGGGATTCCCACTACCTGTTTACAAGACAACCGAATATCCCCTGCCCCAGGGATCCTCTACTGGAACTCCGATTACCCCATAAGTTGCTGTTAAATCAGTGAATGGCATTCATTAGGCACACATCATGTGACAAGCACTGTATCATATTCCTCTAATTCTTCAACAACAACTTTATGAGAGAGTTACTAACATCATCTATTTAACCATGAGGAAGTCAAAGCACACAGAAGTTAAGTCATTTGTCCAAGGTCACATGGCTAGTATGTAGTGAGGCAGGGATTCAAACTCAGGCATTTGGCTTCTTATAGAGAACTGGGCAAGGGATCTTAGTACTAAATCACCTAACCTCATCTAGTGGAAATGACATTCTCAAGAGCTCTTCAGGCTGCAGACACCAGGCTTCTGTAACTAGCTCCAGGTCAGTTTGGAAAGGTGCATGGTTAACACTAATAATTTAGGAATATAAGGCAGCTTAAGATTTTAATTCATTCATTCTTCAATAAATATTTATTGAACCACTGAAATGTGCTAGGTTTCACTCCATGGCCTGGGGATTCACCTATGGGCAAGAGAGCATGGTCCCTTACCTGAAAGTTTACTGTGTCTAGGGAAGACAAGGAATTAAGTGAAATTTGATGAGTAATATACTGAGAAAAATTCAAGGTACTATAAAAGCGTATTACAGAAGACATTCCTATTTTGGGGGTGGAGGTAGGGAGCTTGTCAGGGAGTGCTTTTTTTTTTTTTTTTTCTTAGGCAGAGTCTCACTCTGTCACCGGGGCTGGAGTGCAATGGTGTGATCTTGGCTCACTGCAGCCTCCATCTCCTGGATTCAAGCGATTCTCTTGCCTCAGCTTCTCAAGTAGCTTGGATTACAAATGTGCACCACCACGCCTAGTTAATTTTTGTATTTTTAGTAGAGACGGGGTTTCACCATGTTGGCCAGGCTGGTCTTGAACTCCTGACCCCAAGTGATCTGCCCGCTTCAGCCTCCCAAAGTGTTGGGATTACAGGCATAAGCCACCGTGCCAGGCCATCAGGGAGTACTTCTAAGAGGAAGTAACATTTAAGTTCTCTGATATGTTGAAGTTAGCCAGACAAAGATCCTGACTGGAAAGATCCTGACTGGAAAAAAGAGGTATATGTGTTTGCGTAGTTCTAGAGCCAGGAAAACCTAGTTTGCTGAAGAACTGGAATGAATTGCAAAACCCCCTGAGGTAAAAGATACCTGAAGAGGTGGGCAGAAGTGGAGTCATGAAGAGCTCTGTGACCTTCTAAGCCAACTTAAGGTCAAGTAATTTGTTTATAGATTCATTTTTTTTTTACAGTTAGAATCACAATGTCCCCAGTAAAGAAACCATAATATAGCTCATGTTGTTTTTGTTCTTAATTAGCTTGTTAACTTCATGGTACATTGACCACTTAAAAATGAGATTTAGTCTTCTCATTAACTTTAAAATGTCTGGAAATGAATTGCTTAATATCAGAAAACATTTCTTACGCTTTTTAAGAGAGGAAAATAGGTGAGCGTCTATTTATTATCTGGCGATGTCTATGTGCTGGGGTCTTGGTTCTCCCTATTTCATGATTCCTGATAAAAGACTTATGCCTCAGTTCTTGTAGCCCATTCAGAGACTAGGTTTAGGAGTGAGTGCCACAAAACAAATTAGAGTTCTTGACAGAGTATGGAATTCCAAGTCTTATTTTCAGGCCCCTAGGCATCTGTGCCAATTGTGTGAGTTGCACTAAAGACTAGTAAGTGTGTGGTCATTGCTCTGCTAAATCTTGGATATACAAATTTAGGGGGTCTTAACACATGAACAGGATGGGGAACAGGCAGAGAGGCAAAGCTGTATTTGTGAGGAACTAAGAGAGGAAAAGACTTGATTCCTGAGTTGTCTGGATATATGATGTCCAGAAAGTGGGGTGAATATAGTTCCCCATCCTGAGGAGATTGGAACTCTGTGTAGCCAAGAGAAATGGCCCTATAACAGGTAGCCAGAAGCTCAGGGCTCTCTATTCACAGCCAGAATAGAGGCTGTCACAATCCTGGGGAAATTTGTTGATTTCTTTATTCATTCATCCAATAAATATGCCATAGAGACAGGGCAGTAAAACACACAATGACGACAACAATACAGACAAAAACTCTGCCTTCATGAAACTTATACTCTGGTGATGCAGATAGAATCCAGTAATATTTAGTGAAAAAAAAATTCATGACCACATTGGGTTTATTCCAAGAATGCAATTTTGTATTTTGGTCTTATGTGAAAAAATCAGTCAACAGAATGAAAGAGAATAATTACATGTCACCTCAATAGTTGCACAAAAATTATTTAGTAAAATTCAATACCCAAGCATGATTTAAAAAAACAAACACTCTTAGCAAACTCAAACTATAAGGGAATTTTCTTAACCTAATTAAGGATATTTACAAAAGAACCTTTGATGAATGTCATGCTTAATAGTAAAATGTTGAAAGCTTTCTTTTTAGGATTTATAACAAGACAAGCATTTGTCTTTTATTACTACTTTTACTCAATGTGAAAAATTGAAGGACACTGAAGGCCCTAGCCAGTGCAGTATGAAAGAAAAATAACTAAACAACAAAGTTATTGGAAATAAAGAAATAAAACATCATTATTCACAAATATGATTATATCTGTGGAAAACTGTGTGAAAATCACTAAAATTTAAAAGCTCTTGGAACCCTGAAAATATTTTAGGCTTTGAGAGAGATGTGACTGTGATCTGAATCACATGTAGTTACAACCTCTATTCTCAGATTATAGATTAACCTGCTTCCTTGTTTTTCTTGTTCTGTGCAATGACTAGAGAGAATTAAACAACGCCAGAGACAAAACCTCCTGCCTTCTTCATTAATGACCCTTGTTGTAGGTTAACTTCCCCATTTTTGTCTTGATTTGCTAGATAAGATGACAGAAAACTCATGACTATTACTCCCACTGGAAAGCAAAAGGAAAAAAGGAAGAAAAAAAAAGTTAAATATGCCCTTCCCAGAATAAACACAGCCTATAACCAATCAAATTGCTGTAACTATGCACCAACCTTATATGGAAAAATGTTGTAATCCTGCTAAAAACTCCCCTGTTTCTTCCCACATAAATGAAACCTGAAGTTCCTTACTTCAGAATACTTACTCTAGTCCTCCGGAGTTGGTGTTTCCAGGTGGGCTATCTTCAAATGTTGCTCTTGAATCAACTATCTTTAAATTAGATTCTTAACATTTTATTATTTTAGGCTGACAGTTGAAAACCTACAGCCAAATCAAAAGAATTCATAAGTGAGTTTAGCAAAGTTACTAGAAACAATATTTAAAAATTTATATGAATTTTATATACTAGCAATAAAAAAACAAAAAGATGTTATTTATAATAGCTTCAAAAATATCAAATACCTAAAAATAAGTCTAGCAAAAGATACGCAAGGCCACCATGCCAAAAACTGTAAGACACTATTAAGAAAATAAAATAAGACCTAAATACTCTAAAGACTATATTCATGGATTGGAGAAATCAAATTGTAAAGGATAATTCTTCCCAGATGGATCTAGATATTCAACGCAAACACCTTTGATTTTTTTTTTTTAATGAAACTTGACAAGTGAGTCTACATTTAACTAGAAATTCCAAGGGTCAATAGCTGAGAAATGTTTTACACGAGTAACAATTGATTTCTGATTACCAAGACTATAACGCTTCAGTAGTAATACATTGGCACAAGTTAAGAGATTGGATGAGAATTATAAGGATAGACAAATTAACCAATGAAATAGAAAGAGAGCCAAAAACAGACTTAACCACACATGGGTGCTTGATTTATGAGAAAGTTGGTATCATAGAGCAGTGGGGAGAAAGGGATCTTGTTGATAAATAATATTGGGACAATTAAATATCATATTAAGAAAAAATTTGACCCCTGCCTGACACAATAAATAGATATTAATTTAAAATTTTTAGGCATAAATATGAAAGAAAAAAGCAAAAAACATTAAGATGATATAGTAGGAGAATAATTTCATGATTTTAGAGTAAGAAAAGAATTAAAATAGGGCATAAGAAATGCTAACTATAAAGGAACCAAACCATATAAATACATTGAAATTATTAACTTCTGTTTGCCAAAAGACATCTTTAAAAATGAAAAGGGAAGAGCAGAGTGGAAGAAAATATTTGCAACACAAACAAAAGTTACAAGTCTCTTACCTCAAATATATAAATAACTTCTACAAATTAATAAGAAAAGATTAACAATTCAGTAGAACAATGAGTCAGAGCAAATCACAAGAGGCTTTTCAAATGGCCAATAAATTCTATGATAATAAAATTCCTCAAAAACAATCAAAAAGTGAAAAACAACCTGGACCCAGAAGGGCAGAAGCCTGTGGTTGAAAGGAAAACAGAATAGGGAGAAGGAAGATCAGCACGGCATTGAGAGGGTATACCGGCACTGGGTTAAAACAATACGGGTGACGTTCAGTAAAGCTCCACTATTTTTAACTGGCATTTTTGGGGCCAGCCACTGAAGTGGGAAGGTTTATCCCTTTCCTTTGGGTCTTTGGATTTTCATTAAATCTTTCCCTACTCCCTTAAACAAATTTTGCCCTTCTGTCATCTAGTCGACTTCCTCTCTGCTGGTGGCTAAATGGGATCATCCGGGAGGAAACTTAAGGCTATTTCATTTCCATTTTAAGTGCCTTTTGGGGCTGAACAGAGATCTGCAGTTGATTTGTTAGCTGGCAGAAGTGTGGACAGTGAAAATTGCAAATTGGTTTTTTCTTGAAGGGTCAGCTATTGGCTCACATTTTCAGGTAATCAGTTATGATGCTATCAATAAAGCCACTTGCAATAGTGGCCATCTAATAATAGCAAATGTAGATTACCCCACACATTGTTTAACTCTCTAAAACACTAGCTTGTGGCTGCAGGTACAAAACTTCAGTGAGAAAATCTTGCAAAAACATTTGGTGCAAAATCAATGATAAAATCTTTCACAGCATTTTAAGAGTAACTGTAAGAAGAAAGCAATTATAGTTATTCACTTAATCGCTTTTCTAAATAGAGTCTACACATGAGCTGAACTCTTCATTTGGAATGAAATAATCCATTTGAAAATTTTACTCTGCATTAGATTTTATCCCAAGTGGCCCAAGAAGCACTATCTAATATGACTAGCAACCACACATCTATAACTAGTACAACTCCAACTATAACTTTGTAGGACCTATTGAAGTGGTTGCCTTATACCTATTAAAATATTAAATAAGAATGAAACCAGTCATTCTTTGGAAGATTCCAAATAATGTTGCAGAAACTTCTATTCATTTATATATTTCAAGATATCTTCCATAAAGTGGATAAGATTTTTAAAAAATGTATAAGGACCAATTTTTAGTGTGGCTCAACTGGACTCAATTCTGGAAACCAATTCTTACACATTATCAATTATTCATATTAATATATCATAATATATATAACTTTTGACACTGATTTATTTATTTTATTTGACACTATAAAATAAAGCAACCTAAAATAAAGTCAGTATTGCCTTGGAGAAATATTCTGTTAATCTTTCCATTTTGAAAATGAATGCCACAGGAGAATGACGAACAATAGAAAATTTATTACGATAATGAAAGATAATTTAAAGTACTCCCCTAAGTGCTTAGAACTAGACTATGCCTTGAAACTGTTTTTGAGTAGAAACTTGCTGAATATTGAGTTACAATGGTGCATTTGATCTAACAAAAAAGAAGAAAATATAAAGAATTAATCATCTCAATTGCAGAGAATATTGTATATAGTTGTGAATAAAAACACCAACTGGACTGCACTTTTTTCATATTAGTTCACATTCACAAAGTTCATAACAGTACAATATGACTCATAGTCATTCATTACTAGCACCTTGAACTACAAAGAAACCCACAGAATATTCCTTGGCAGCTCTGGCTTCATGGATATATGACTTTGCATTTATACACGAATCTTAAGCTTGGAAAGTCAGCCGAGCACAGTGGCTCACACCTGTAATTCTACTACTTTGAGAGGCAGAGGTGGGCAAATCACCTGAGGTCAGGGGTTCAAGACCAGCCTGGCCAACATGGTGAAACCCCATCTCTACTAAAAATACAAAAATTAGCCAGGCATGATGGTGTGTGCCTATAATCACAGCTATACAGGAGGCTGAGGTTGGAGAATAACTTGAACCTGGGAGCTGGAAGTTGCAGTGAGCCAAGATTGTGCCACTGCACTCTAGCCTGAGCGACAAGACCCTGTCAAGGAAGAGAGAAAGAAAGAAAGAAAGAAAGAAAGAAAGAAAGAAAGAAAGAAAGAAAGAAAGAAAGAAAGAAAGAAAGAGAAAGGAGACCCTGCAGTATAAAAAACTGAACTGTGATTTGTCCGTATGTTATGCCCCTCTATTTCATAAATATTAAGAAAAATCATTTTGAGTGTGATTAAATGTATATATACAGAGCCAAATATTTTCCTTTCAACTAT
Source organism: Nomascus leucogenys (assembly GCF_006542625.1). NCBI lineage: Eukaryota > Metazoa > Chordata > Mammalia > Primates > Hylobatidae > Nomascus > Nomascus leucogenys. The sequence continues at coordinate 67,792,158 of NC_044391.1, forward strand.
TTTCCCTTCCTCCCCCCTTCTTCCTTCGATTTTTTTTCTCCTTAACATTGACTATGGTCTATATATATGTGTGTGTAGGTCTAGTACTGAGCTCTCTACGATGTTCCATTTACCTTTCCTTGTGCCATATACAACGTTTTAATTACTATAGCTTTATAATAAAGTTTGATATTTGATCATACAAGTTCCCATCTTGTTCTTTAGAACTGTCTTGGTTATTTTTGGTCCTTTGCTAGTCTATATAAATTTTAAAATCAACTTGTGATGTTGGGATTCTAGGAGTGTTAATCAATTCATAAGAATTGACATCAATACAATATTACATCTGACTATCCATGAATATGGTATATCTCTTCATTTGTTTAGGTTTTATTTAATGTCTTTTAATAAAGCTTTATAATTTTTACCAGATAGGGACTTACACATCTCCCACTAGATTTTTTTTCTCTTGGATAAAATATATATTTTTATTGTAATTTAAAATAGTATAAATATTTTTAAAGTTTTTTACTTTTTAAATATTTGTTTACAGTTCATCTTTGAGGTAAATATATATACAGTAAAATAGACAAATACAAGTGCACAATTTGTTAAATTTTGACAAATGCAAACAAATGTAGAGGTAAGAATGTTTTACATATTGCAATTTTTTTAATAACATTTTTAGTTGATCATTGCTGCTGTATAAAAATGCAGTTACCTTTTTATTTTGTAGACAATTATACTACCCTTAAAAATGACCAGTTTGTTTTGTTTCATTCTAACTCCTAATTCCTTTTGTTTTACTTTTTTTTCACATTACTATACCATCTAGGCCATTTAGTAGAGTGTTAAACAAATGCACCAATAATAAGCATCTTTACCTATTTTATATTAAACTTAAAATTTTTCACCATTAAGTATAATGTTGCTGTAAAGTTTTTTGATAATATTTACATGATTAAGAAATTTTTCTTCCATTATTAGTTTGCTTAAGATTTTCTAAACCATAAACAGATGTTAAATTTTATCTAATACAATGTGTCTACTTAGCTCATTACATAGCTTTCATTCTTTAACATGTTAATGGGGCTGCAGGGTGCGGTGGCTCACGCCTGTAACCCCAGCACTTTGGGGGGCTGAGGTGGGTGGAACACAAGGTCAGGAATTCGAGACCAGCCTGGCCAGACATGGTGAAACCCTATCTCTACTAAAAATACAAAAATTAGCCAGGCGCAGTGGCGGGCGCCTGTAATCCCAGCTACTTGGGAGGCTGAGACAGGTGAATCACTTGAACCTGGGAGGCGGAGTTTGCAGTGAGCCCAGATCGTGCCACTGCACTCTAGCCTGGGTGACAGAGTGAGACTCCATCTAAAAAAAAAAAAAAAAAAAAAAAGGAAAAAAAAAGAAATATGTTAATGGGGCATGAGTTGTTCAGCCAACTGCATAGTTTGAGGTGGCATAGTCCACGCAAGACTGTCCTCACTTTTGACAGCAATTGCAAGTTTAGGGGCTTCCTAAAACCACCTTCAGGTTAGCTAATCCACAAGGACTCCTGGAACTCACTAAAAGTTGTTATAATCCAGGTTAGAGTGTATTACAGGAAGGATACAGATTAAAGTCAGTCAAGGAGGGGCACCTAGAGCAGAGTCCAGGAAAAGTATCAAACATGTAGCTTCTGTTTTTCTTTCTCCATGGAATCCTGGACACATTACTTCTCAAATATCAATGTATGACAATGTGCACAAAATATTGCTAATGAGGAAAGCTCAGCAGAGCCAGGTGTTCAGACTTTTTATTGAGGCCCCATGATGTAGACATGGGTGATTGCCCATGTGGCTGATTTCAATCTTCAGCCTCCACCCCCTCCAGACATGACCCAAATCCCCCACTCTAAATCACATTTCTGGTCTTTCTGGTGTAGCCATTCTCCATCTTAAATCATATTTTTAAACAATCTGGTGACCCAAGGCTCACAGCCAAACAAAGACACTCCTATCAACCATGATATTCCATCGATTTACCCATCACCTCTCAGAAGCCAAGGACAAAGACCAGACTTCTTTTTGGACAAAGTTGAATTCTTTACTATGTGTGGGGTGAATAACATAATTTAACTTTCTAATATTAGATCAACTTTGTATTCCCGAAATGAATTCAACTTGATAATAAAATATTTACTTTTTTATACATTATGTAATTCGGTTTTATAAGATTTTGTTTAGGATTTTTATATCTATGTTCATGAATAAGACTGGTCTGTAAGTTTTCTACTTTATGCTGTCCTTGCCTAGTTTTGCTATCAGGATTATGCTAACCTTATAAAATAAGTTTGGGGATGTTTCCTCCTCTTCTACAACCTAAAAGAGTTTTTGTAAAATTGAAACTATTATTTATTAAATATTTGGTTGAACTGTCCGTTAGTAATTGGTAGTACATATTAAGGAAATAGGCACGTTAATGGGCATGTTCAGGAAAAATGAGTGTCGAATTTTATCTCTTTTTTTGTACATCTTTTAAGATTACCTTATAATTTTTTTCTTTACAATGTTAATGTCATATATTCATAGGTTTTAAATGTTGAACCATTTACTATCTTTTTGTTTTGTATGTTGCTGGACTTGATTTGCAAATATTTTCATGAAATAATATTTATAAGTACAATGGACCTACTATTTTTATCTTGTATTACTCTTATTTTATTATCAAAATGATACTAAATGTATAAATAAACTAAATAATTTTTTTCTTTTTTCTATAGTAGTTCGTATAAAATAAAGATTGTTTCTTAAAGATTTAGTACTGCCATAACCAATTACTACAAACTAGGTGGCTTAAAATGCTAGAAATTTATTCTCTCACAGGTTTGGAGGTCAGACTTCCAAAATCAAGGTGTCAGCAGGGTTAGGTTAGTTCCTTCTGGAAGCTTTAAGTGAAAAACATTCCATGCTTCTCTACTAGTTTCTGATGTTGCTGGCCATGTCTTGGAGTTTTTTGGCTTGTGGTAGCATAGTTCTAATATCTGCCACCAGTTTCCCATCACCTTCTTTCCTGTGTGTCTCTCCATGTCATCTCTTCTTACAAGGACAACAGTCATTGGATTTAAAATCCAACCTAAATCCAGGATGATTTCATCTTAAGACCCTTAACAAATTATATCTACAAAGACCTTACTGCCAAAAACATGACATTTTAAAGTTTGGGTGCACATTACTTTGTATGGGATACTATTCAATCCCTTCCAATTGCTTGAAATACAAAAATATGCCAGGTATAATTCCAAAGTATAAAAGAAAAACAGTCTTGCTAAATGAGACTTTTGAATTACTTGATACTTTGTCTTGGATCTGAGGAAATGAAGTATATTTGAGGTATAATTGCTTTAAAAAGTACTCCACTGGATAAAAGTAGATGAGTAGAGAAGAAAGAGTGTTAACAGCCATTAGTGGTGGCTTCTGGGAAGGACAATTACTGATCAGACCATCTGTTAAGGCTATCAGACAGTTTAATGTGCAAATGTAAATAAAACTAATAACATCTCCATGGAACATTAAAAAATGCTTAATCAACATTGATTCAATATTGAGAGTCTTCGTCTGTTTTGTGTTGCTGTAACAGAATACCCAAGACTAGGCAATTTGTACAGGACAGAAATTTGTTTCTCACAGTTCTGGAGGCTGGAAAGTCTAAGATCAAGGTACCAATAGGTTTGGTGTCTGAGGAGGGTCCAATCTCCACAGCCAAGATGACGCCTTGAATGCTGCATCCTCCAGAGGGGAGAAACTCTGTTCTTTACATGCCAGAAGAGCAGACAAGAGAGAACCCACTCCTGAAAGTTATTTTGGTAGTTGCATCAATCATTCATAAAGGTAGAGTCCTCACAGCCTAACCACCTCTCATTAAGCCCCACCTCTCAACACAATTGCATTGGGGATTAAGATTCCAGTACATGAATTTGGAGGGGCTGAAACATTCAAACTAAAACATTGAATTTCTGCTAGAACTAATAACTTTGTTAGATGAATAATAGAAAGTAGATCAGTACCAATAAGGATTTCACTCAAGTCACCCCCACCCCTTTCAGTTGAAAATAATTTAGAGTGACTTATTGGCATGATTTAACTTTAATCAGAAATTGAGAAGTGAGTAGCTATATTGTAATATTTAATAATATATTTAAAGATATAATTATACCAACTTCCTAGATTATTGTCTCTTGTTACTATGTTTCTCTGGAAGCATTTTTCTTGGATTTCATAAAAGGTTCTCTAGAAGAGGAAGTAGTCTAGAGAACAAACTTAAAACAATTTGCAATTGTTTAAAAGCAGCATTTCATAAATTCTAGTTATAAGAACTTCCAACCAAAATCACTGTCAGAAAAAAATATATGGGCATCCTCTAGGGCCTCTATGGGATGGAGATTGCTGAGATCCCTTTCATCTCTAAGATTCTGTGAAGTCCCTGAGTTATGGAAGAGTGAGCTGAGAATCTCAGCATTCCCAAGTGAAGGGAACTAAAGCAGGTGATTTAGCAATGTGGAGGGTTATGCTTCAAGATCTTGTTGGAAACCCATATCCCAAGGAAAAAGGTGGCCCAGGTAACAGTAACACAGAACAAAATAATAGAAAGATACCAGTTTTGCAGGCAGGTAGATCAGTCTTTGAATCCTAGCTCCTCCATCTCTGTGTCTCTGTTCTGTCATATACCTTAATTAAAATTCAAATGAGATAAAATATGCAAAGTACCTGAACATTAGGTGCACAAAAAATGGTAGGAGGTATTGTGACTAGGAAAGAGAAACAAAATTGCTGCATAAATGGCAAAAATTTTAGTCATCAATTGAAACTACTTACAGAGAATGTATATACTTTTAAGATTTATGATAATCTTTCTCATCATAAAGAGGACTGTATCAGTCTAAAATTATCATAATATGGAAGTCATTTGCACATGTCAACATGGCAACACCCCTAGTTGTGTGCTGTTCATGAAAATACATGCTGTTCATGCTGCTTCTGAGAAATGGAGTTATTATTGGTCATTCCCTCTCCATTCCACTTCTCAAACAAAAGAATATTTCACATACATTTGTATATGTGTTTTTTTTGGTTTTGTTCGTTTGTTTGTTTTGAGACGGGGGTCTCCTTCTGTCACCCCAGCTGGAGTGCAGTGGTGTAATCACAGCTCACTGCAGTTTCGACCTCCCAGGCTCAAGCGATCCTCCCACTTCAGCCTCCCAATTAGCTGGGACCACAGGCACATGCCAACATGCTCAGTTTTTTACTTTTTGTAGGAATAAGGTCTCACTATGTTGCCCAAGCTGGTCTCAAACTTTTGGGCTCAAGTGATCCTCCTGCCTTTGCTTCCCAAAATGCTGGGATTAAAATCATGAGCCACTGCACCTGGCCACATTTTTATGTTAAAGAAAATATTCTTTCTTTCTTTCTTTGAAAGAAATGCCTCTGAAAAGTGTAGTGTCATTACTTTTAAAAATTATAATGCTCTCATTCATATTGAGTTATTTTTGCTTGAGTGGGTCAAATGTCAGCTTTCTTGGTGCAAGACTTTATTGAAACAATATGATATTGGTGCCTGATTTTTCAAATAGTTCTGTTGCCTTATGTACTTTAAAAATATAAAAGTAGCATAACATTTGGTGAGTTGAATAAGGCTAGTTTTCATAAATTCATACTATTGGGGGACAATTTTCCATGAGTCTCTCAACATTTCAGCACACCTGGCAGAAGCACTGATTGCCTTGTGTTAACAGCGTATTCTTTCGAGGATGTTTGTATAGAGAACAACCTTGACAGATAGATAGTGTTTCCCTCTGGAGCAAAAGACAACCATGTATGCTGCTAGTATAATAAGTATTTTTCTTATTGGAGCAAAAAACAGGTATGCTTACTGCCCATTATAAAGTAGGTCAGAGTTCTCCTTTAACATAACCCACTGCTTGTGCAGATATCATCTAGCCTTTTTTCTGATGCCCTCCAGAAGTTGGGACTTGAGGAACTGATACAAAATGCTAATAATCTGGCTACCACTGTTGCTGTGAATAATAAACTATCCTTTGTCTCCGACCCAGGAATCTTCTGCTTTCTACCAGCATCCATGAGAATGTGGCAGAATAACTAGCTTACAGATAGGGTAAAAATATCAGATGCTTTGAAGTTCTTGACAAATATCTGAAATATTTATTTAATGACCGTATTAGTCTGTTCTCATGCTGCTGATAAAGGCATAACCAAGACTGGGTAATTTATAAAGGAAAGAGGTTTAATGGCCTCACATTTCTACATGGCAGGGGAGGCCACACAATCATGGCAGAAGGCAAAGGAGGAGCAAAGGCACACCTTACGTAGTGGCAGCCAAGAGAGTGTGTGCAGGGGAACTCCCATTTGTAAAACCATCAGATCTCATGAGACTTATTCACCACCATGAGAACCGTATGGGGGAAACCGCCTCCATGATTCACTTATCTCCACTTGGTCCCTGCCCTTGACATATGGGGATTATTACAATTCAAGGTGAGATTTGGGTGGGGACACGGCCAAACCATATCAATCACTAACAAAAGGAACTTAAGGAAGTCTTAAGAAAGTGAATGAGGACCTTGGGAAGCTCTTTTCTCCATTTTGCTAAGTTCACATTGAGAGAAGTGTATCCATCTCTTTAATACTGAAAGCCCTGGAAGAGGGGTAGGAAGAAAGAAATGTACTGTAAAATGGGAAAAGCCTTACTATAAAGAAGTCTGCATTAGGATCTAGGAATTTCAGGATCTTGTATCAAATTCTAGCTCTATTAGTGGAGGCTTGGCAGAGTCTCTTAGCCACTCAGAGGTTGAGTGATGTCATTTTTACGGTCCTTTTCAAGTTCTGAAGTCTATGATCATCTACTCTTGAAGCTGTCATGACTCCCTTAAAAGGAATTTTGGCTATACAATCTCTTTGTGAAAGGTTATGTCTCAATTAGTTACAGTTACAGTACCTAAGTTTTTAGTGTCTGTGTTTTATATCAGACTTTGTTACTTACACAGTGCCAATCACTAGGAACCCTTTTGGTGATTTAAAATAATCCACACCTTCAATACAAAGCTATGTACAGATTTAGGTCCAAAACTGTCAAAGCAATCCAGCTGAAATTATGAGATTTGGAAAAATGTTATTTCTGAAGAGGGGTAGTTCAGTGGTTAGGAATGCATATTCTGAAGCCAAACAACAGGGCCTCCTAACTTGGCTCCACCACTTACTAGCTGACCAGCCTTGGGCAAATTACCTAACCTCTTTGTGCTTCAGTTTCTTCATCTATAAAGCAGAGATATTTATTATATCTATAAAGCATCAAGAAACAGGGCCTGGTACAAAGTAATTTCTGGATCAATGTTAGTAATTTGCATGAGATCACGTCAGAGAAGATAATTAGTTCTAACTGTTAAAAGAAACAAAGGCACGAAACAATAATTCTATCAGGGTAGACCATTGATCCCCCAATTGCTTTCTCAAAAGCTGATTAGCATAAGACGATGAAGAGACACTTTCTGCAATTCCATCTCTAGCTAGGGGGTGGGGTACATGAGACTCTGGTGCTACCCAAGTCTGACCTCTTCCTTTCCCACTTTCTTAGCCACCTTAAATAGTAAAGGCAATGTTAAATCTGAGTAATCTTACTAAGTACCCAGAACAAAACCCTTTTAATGAGCTTTGGATGAATCAAGAGATTCAGCAAATGCTTTTCCCTTCCAATCTAAAATATTTATATTTTTTAAGTACAAAAGATAACAGAACTACTTGAAAAATAACATACCAATTTCATATTTTCCAATGAAGTCTTACAGCAAGAAAGCTGATATTTGACCTACTTGAGCAAAAATAATTCAGTATGAATGACAGCATTATAATTTGTAAAAAATAATGGGTCTTACCAGACATGGTGGTTCACGCCTATAATCCCAGCAATTTGGGAGGCCAAGTGGGTGGATCACTTAAGGTCAGGAGTTCGAGAGCAGCCTGGCCAAAATGGTGAAACCCCATCTCTACTAAAAATACAAAAATTAACCAAGCGTGGTGGTGGGCACCTGTAATCCCAACTACTCGAGAGGCTGAGGCAGGAGAATCACTTGAACCTGGGAGGCGAAGGTTGCAGTGAGTTGAGATCGCGCCACTGCACTCCAGCCTGGGCAACAAGAGTAAGAGTCTGTCTTAAAGAAAAGTGGGAGTGGGGAGGGAGGGGTGCGGTCTACACTTTTCTGAAGGACTTCTTCCAAAGAACGGTTTTCCAGGGAAGTAGAGTTGCGCTGCTGCCCTCTTGTGGTTCTGATGACCATTATGCCTTAGGATCATGCAGAATAAGGACCCACCTCCCATACCTCACTATGGTGTGATAAAAATAATAGCAGTGATAACTAGCATAGCAGTTTGCAAAGCTCTTTCATGTGTTTCTCATTTGAGCTTCACAACAGCACAGTGAGGACATAAGGTAGGAAGAATACATGATTTAAAATAAGAATTCAATTGTTTGGTAACTTACCAAAAGGGTAAGTTCCCACCATATTCTAGGCACTATAATAGGTGATGGAGGTTCCCTGGCAACCAAGACAGTCCTTGCCTTGCCTCTGCAATTTTCTTGCTATGTGATGTGGGGCTAGGCAACCAAACTCTCTGTAGTCATTACTTATGCACAGGATTAATACAAGCAACAAATGGGAGACAGGAGGTAAAAACTAGTTACAAATCATAAAGCACTAGAAAAATTATGGCTTGTATTAGCTATGGAGGCACAAGATTAAGCACTTTACATTGTGTTATTTCATTTAACCCTCACCAAAGTGACTATCATGATTTACATTTTTCAGGAAAAGAATCCTGAGTAACTTGCACAGGACTTGCATTGATTGGTGTGTGGTATTGCTGAGGCCTGAATCACGTCTCATGGACTCCACATTCCATGCTCTTCATTACTTGAGGACATTTATACCTTGTGGGGCCTCATGAATTGATAAGTATCCCTAATGAGGAAATATCCAAGGGAGGAGTGATTTCCCCATAACTACTTATGGAATGTTCAAACCAAGGCCTTTTCATTCAAAAACCCAGATATCCTGGTAGCCTCAGCTTTTTGGCCCTAAGTCAAGCCTCGTCATAAGTTTGTACTTGTACCTAACCCTTTTTTTGCTAAAAACATTGATTGGGGTAGATGAGAATTGAATGCCTATAAACACAGTGGGGCTGGGGGTTTCTTTGGCATTCTGATTATGATTTTTTCCTTCTGGCCTTTTATATTAGCAGGCTAAACAGGCAAAAATGCATAACCCCATGACTAATTCACATTCTAGCATATCTAGAGCAAAGCAGCAAAGGGCAAGTGTGACAATTTGTGAAGTTGTGAGTATGTGTATGTGTGTGTGTACAGCCAATTGTCTACTTTTAGAAACCAGAAGCCTATTTAACACTTCCTATAACCTGGGATTTTTCTGAAACAAAGAATCAGGTAGATATTTTTATATCAACTTTTAAAAATTCAAAGAAATCAAAACCATAGTACACAGTATATACACTAATGATAATGAGACTATGCCTAAAAACACATGAGACAAAAATAATTATAAGCAATAAATAATTTTGAGCCACTCTAATATGGAAGATTGGCTATAAAATCAGCTCATAAAGTAAAAATTACACGTAGTAAAATACATATGTTGAAAATGCCTTTAATCACCCACGGAGTATACTGACCATACAGATATTTTAAAACAAATAATGCATTTAATTTCTTTGTCAATGGCTATGAAAACTTTAAAACCATTCACATGTTCTTTCCATAGGTTTTGGAACTTCTGCAGCTGATTTTCTGACTTAACTGTAGCTCCTGTGCAAGTCATAGCATTGGTGGTGCAGAGAAATGTCTACTCAAGCTGTATTGTTAATTTAACAAACTTTAAATGTATGCATGACATGACTTCATTTTATCCTTAAATATTTTCATTATTAAACAGGAGAAGATGAAAAATAAGCCAACATATTGAATTTTAAAAACAACCACTAAACAAACTTAACAAGGAACAAAAAAACAAACAAAGTTAAAGACAGATATTAATGAATCAGAAAAAAATTTGGTTGAATTAACCAATTCAAAAGCAGGTTTCAGAAGATGATAAAATAAAATGAAAAGGTTTTGAAAGCTCACCAAACAACTACAATATAAGCCCTATGAAGGCACAGTACCTGGCCTATAAGTACACAATAAATATTATTTAAATGAATGAATACATTTAAAAAATCAGGAATAGGAAGAGACAGAATAAGAGTGAGATGTTTAGTGGCCAAGACTAAAGGTGGTGCACATAATTTCTGCCCATATCTCAGGGGCCAGAGCTCAGTCACTTGGCTGCCCTGGACAAAGCTTGTTTCTGGGAAGAAAATGAAATGATTTGGTTCTTTGCAATGCCTGGATATTATTTCCTCTCCTGTATTAGTTTGTTCTCACTCTGCTATAAAGAAGTGTGAGACTGGGTAATTTACAAAGAAGTTTATACCCAGTGAAACTGGGTAATTTATAAATAAAAGAAATTTAATTGGCTCATACTTCCACAGGCTGTACAGAAAGCATGACACCTTCTGGGAAGGCCTCAGAAAACTTTCAATCATGGCAGAAGGTGAAGGGGAAGCAGGCATGTCTTCCATGGCTGGAGCAGGAGGAAGAGAGAAGTGGGGAGATGTCACACACTTTTATACAACCCAATCTCACAAGCACTCACTCACTAGCATGAAAGCAGCACTGAGGGGGAAGCCTGTGTCCATGATCCAATCACCTCCCACCAGGCCGCACCTCCAACATTGAGAAGTACAACTGAAGATGAGATTTGGGTAGGGACACAGATCCAAACCATATCATTCTACCTCTGGACCCTCCAAATCCCATGTCCTTCTCATGTTGCAAAATACAATCATGCCTTCCCAACAGTCCCCCAAAGTCTTAACTCATTCGAACATTAACTCAAAAGTTGAAAGTCTCATCTGAGACAAGCCTAGTCTCTTCCACCTATAAGCCTGTAAAATCAAAAACCAATTAATTACTCCCAAGATACAATGGGTGGGTGGGTGGTGGTGGGGGATAGGCATTGGGTAAATAGTCCCATTCCAGAAGGGAGAAATTGGACAAAAGAAAGAGGCTACAGTCCCTATGCAAGTCCAGAACCCAGCAGGGCAGTCATTAATTCTTAAAGCTCCAAAATGATCTCCTTTGACTCCATTTTTCACATCCAGGGCACACTGGTGCAAGGGGTGGGCTCCCAGAGCCTTGGGCAGCTCTGCCCCTGTAGCTCTGCAGCTGTACCTGTGGCTTTTCCAGGTTCACTGTGCAAGCTGTTGGTGGCTCTACCATTCTGGGTTCTGAAGGACAGTGGCCCTCTTCTTACAGCTTCACTAGGTGGTACCCCAGAGAGGACCCTGTGTGGTGGCTAAAACCCACATTTTCCCTCCACACTGCCCTAGTACAGGTTCTCCATGAGGGCTCTACCCCTGTAGCAGGCCTCTACCTGGACAGCAAGGTTTTTCCATACATCCTCTGAAACCTAGGTGGAGGCTCCCAAGCCTCAACTCTAGCACTCTGTGCACCTGCAGGCTTAACACCATATGGAATCCACCAAGAGTTACAGCTTGCACTTTCTGAAGCAGTGGCCTGAGTACCTGGGTCCCTTTGAGCCACAGCTGGAGCTGGAGCAGTTAGGACACAGGGAGCAGTGTCTCGACTGCAGCGGGGCCCTGGGCCTGGCCCACAAAACCATTCTTCACTCCTAGGCCTCTGGGCCTGTGATGAGAGAGGCTGCCATGAAGGTCTCTGAAATCCCTTGGAAGCCTTTTCCCGTTGTCTTGGCTATCAGCATTTGGCTCCTTTTTACTTATGCAAATTTCTGCAGCCTGCTTGAATTCCTCCCCTAAAAATTGTCTCCTTTTCTACCACATGACCAGGCTGCGAATTTTCTAAACGTTTATGCTCTGCTTCCCTTTTAAATATAAGTTCCAGTTTTGGGTCATTTATTTGCTCATGCATATGAATATGCTGTTAGAAGCAGCCAGGTCACTCTTGAATGTTTTGCTCCTTAGAAATTTATTCCACAAGGTTGCGGTGAGCCAAGATTACACCATTGCATTCCAGCCTGGGCAACAAGAGTGAAACTCCATCTCAAAAAAAAAAAAATTTCTTCTACCAGATACCCCAAATCGTCACTCTCAAGTTCAAAGTTCCACAGATTTCTAGAGCAGGGGCACAAGGCTGCCAGGTTCTTTGCTAATGCATAACAAAAGTGACCTTTGTTCCAGTTCCCAATAAGTTCCTCATCTCCATCTGAGACCTCATCAGCTTGGACTTTATTGTGCATATCACTATCAGCATTTCAGTCACAAGTCAAGCAGTCCCTAAGGAGTTCCAAACTTTCCCTCATTTTCCTGTCTTCTTCTGAGCCCTCTACACTGTTCCAACCTCTGCCCATTACCCAGTTCCAAAGTCGTTTTCAGATTTTCAGGTATTTATAGCAGTGCCCCACTCCTCAGTACCAATTTTCTGTGCTAGTCCATTCTCGCACTGCTATAAAGAAATACCTGAGACTGGGTAACTTATAAAGAAAAGAAGTTTAATTGGCTCACAGTTCCACAGGCTGTACAGGAAACATTATAGCTTCTCAGGATCTAAACACTCTAAACCTGGATCAGTTTCCCCTCAGGAAAGTTTCAATCATGGTAGAAGGTGAAGGAGAAGCAGACACATCTTACATGGTCAGAGAAGGAGGAAGAGAGAGAAAGGAGAGATTCCACACACTTTTAGACAGCCTGATCTCAGGAGCATTCACTCACCATCACGAAATCAGCACCAAGTGGGAAACACACCTCCATGATCCAGTCACCTCCCACCAATGCCCACTGGGGATTACAATTGACATGAAGATTGGCGTGAGGACACAAATTCAAACCATATCATTTCCCTTTCACCTCTAATCATGTTCCTTGTCTGTAGCTCTGTTAAGTCTTTACCGCTTGAGATTGTGTGCATCTTTTCACAGCTTATCTTTCCCAACCAGATGGTAAGGTCCATGAGAAGAGAAATCATGTCATAACCTAAATTTCTTGTTATAAGCAATACCCAGCATGGGGCTCTGTGTGCTCAAAAACTCCTCACTCCTACAGAGTGCATTTCAACTTACAGAGTGGCTTCACAGATTTATCTCATTGTTGATTTCTGAAGTGGAAGAACAATATTTGTGACTTCATGATATACGAATGCTTGGATGAGCTGCAAAAGGTTGAGCAAAGCAAATGTTTCCATTCCATCTAGTTCAGCCACATAGACATAACCTTTTTCTTTCTCTCTAAAATAAACTCAACTGAGTCATACTGCATTTTTCTTTTATTACTGCTGGCATTTTATTTAAATGTTTGCATCCATATTCCTAAATGAGATGATATTTCCTTTTTTTGTGCTATATTTTCTATGTTTTGTATCAGAGTTATCTTAGTTAGAAAGTAATAACTCCAAGATGGCAGAGTCATTCACAGGAGCCCCAATCTCTGAGTCTTTTCTTGAAGGACAACTGCAGGAGAGCTGCCTGGCCCAAATTGGATTGTAACATGAGTGAGAAATAGAGTTTTATTATGATAAGTCATATTATGGTAAGTTTGTCTTGTTATAGTAGCAAGCATTGCTTTTCCTGACTCATAGATTCTTGTCATCTCAGGTTCTGCCATCATAATAGGTGACTTCTGTGTCTACATCAATGACCTTTCCAAAACCTTAGCCATTCCTCTTAACCTCATTAACCTTTGTAACTTCATTTCCTCTGCTGCCATTTAGTCACAGTCCTAGAGCTTCCCAATCACATCTATTCTTCACCCTCATGTGGTTCTCTTATCTTCTTTTCTGTTAGGCCTTTCCTGCCCTCAATTCCTTCCCATCCATCTTATTCTCAATGGCCATGAGCTCACTTATTCTTGGGCTAATCTATCACTTCCCCTTCACTCTCATTAAATGACCTTCTCTATTTCACAAAGAAGATGTGATCCTCGGGCAAAGAGTTCCCTCACTCCCTACACAGTCCTCCAAATCTTGTTTGTGGCCACACCCATCCTCTTCTTCATTCCTCTTCTCTGGAAAAAAAGAGCTGTTCCTCCTCCCTTCCCATGTTCTCACCGCCTTCCTTCCTGCTGTGTCATGCCTTTGCTCCACTCTTTGTGCCCTTTCTCAGCTAGATCTTCATTCTCTCCTGTACTGGCTTCTCCACCCTGGCCTTTAGATATGCCCAAACTTGAACTTCACAGCTCTCTCTTTATTCTGCATCCTTCTGCATAGTCAAGGCTCTATTTTTTGTTTACCATCTTCCCATCCAAACTTCTTGAAAGGGATGCCTCCGCTTTGTTATTTTTCATGCATTCCTCAACTCCCCACTGCCATTTGTCTCCCTCCTCCACTTAATGATTTGTGCCAAGGTCATCTGTTCCTAAATCTAGTGGACATTTCTAGGCTTTCTCTCCCTTGATCTCTGAAGTATTTGGCCCTACTGGACACTGTCTCTCCTTCTTCTCATTTGGCTTTAGTGATACTATCTTCTCCTCTGGATTTGCTCTCACCTCTTTGGTCCCTCCTTTTCTGGCTCCTGCTCTTCCAACTGCTTAAACATTGCTGTCTCCACTGTTCCATCCTCTTCTGTTCTCTTGCCACATATTCTCTGATTTATTTCATACACTCCCATGTCTTGAATGCCTAACTAAATGCTTATGACCAGAATCTAAATCTCTGGCTCAGCTTTATCTTCTGAGCTCCAGGCATCTTCATCCATCTTTGTACTAATCTTTCTTCTTTGATGCCCTACAGGCTGCTTAAACTCAACATGACCAAAACAAAACAAACTTTCTTCTCCTTCAAACATCTTAGAGAATTGCATCCTTTTCTGCACCACCTAAGCCATGAGTTATAAGGTCAGCCTCCATGCTGTCTTCTACCCTCCTCCATCTAATCACTCACCGATCTTATCAATCCTAGGGTCTAAATAACTCTCAAATATATCCCCCTCTCCATCTCCATCACTACTTCTCAATTAGGCCTGCATAATTTCTTCCCAATTAGTTTTATAATGGCCTAACTCATCTGCCTCTTCCTCTTTACTGCAGTCAGAAAGCTCTTACTAAATTACAAATCTACTCATATCGCTCCAGCTGCTAAAATCTGTTCAAAGAAAAATTAGACAAATTTAATTTAATAGAGTCTAATTGAGCAAAGAATGATTCACGAATCACACAGCCTCCTGAACCAGAATAGGCTGAAAGAGTCTCCAGCACTGCCTTGTGATAGAAAAAGAAAAAGGAAAGTGCTGTACAGAAACAGAAGTGAGGTATGGAAATGGCTGGATTGGTTACAGCTTGGCATTTCCCTTATTTGAATATAATTTGAACAGTTGGCCACCTTTGATTAGCCAAAACTTGGCGATTGGCACAATTGTAGGTTACAGCCTGTTTACACATTACACAATTGTAGGTTACAGCTCACTATGTAGGAGAAACCTTTAGGCTGAACTTAAAATACGCAAGGAGGGAGCTTTAGATGAAGCTTAATTTAACAAACACTTCACAGGTCGACCCCATAGCTTTCAGAACAAGTGGAAATGATGGGCATGGCACCTTTCATACTGAGATCTGCCTGCTTTCCAGGCTTCCCCTCTGCAGAGCCCCTGCCTCTACCCATCTTCAACTGTGGTCTAGCAAAAGCAAACTATTTTCAATTTCCTGAATGCACTTCATTCTCTCCAGTTCCTTAGGCTTTAACCATACTATTCCCTCAGACTGGACTGATATCCCCATCTTCCCATGCCACTTCACTTTACAAACTGTTTCTTCAGGGCTTGCCCTGATATACTATATCCTTAGGAAGGCTTCTCTAGACATTCAGCATCACCACCCTTCTTTGTTCTCCTATAGCACCTTGCACATACTTTATTAGTGAACTTATGTGATTCTGAAATGATTTGTCTAATTTCAATCAATTATTAAGTCCTAAAATTATACCTCTTCAATATCTCCAAAATCCTGCCTTCCTCTTGAACCTGGGCCAGTGTAAAGGTCCTCTACCTGGTTTTCCTGCTTTCATTTCTGTCCCCCACCCATTTCAAAATTAGCAACAGAGGGGTCTGTTTCAAATGCAAATCGAATGTCCCTTCCTTGCTTCAAAAGGATCCTTTAAGGAGGATTGAAATCAGAACCAGTAGATATTTGGAAAATGTTGCTTTAACATGTGAATAAGTGAATGAGGTCAAAAATGGCTTCATGGAAGTGGAATTTCTGTTAGGTCTTTTAGGATTAATAAACTATCAGCCAATGGAAAATGCTAGGGAGAACATTCTTTAAGGATTTGGAACAGGAATTAAAAGAAATTAAAGAGTGTGTAAGCAGAAACTCAGTTGTATGTAAGAAAACCCAGTTCCCCCTGAGAAAGAGAAAAAGCTGGAGTCCTTTAAAAACTAACAGCCTATTTTTCTGTGGCTAGTGAGCTTTATCTCTTCTCCCTTCCCAGGCATTGTGAAGACCCTGTTTCTCTAGCTGTGCAGCTGCAAGGTCACTAGACAGATAAACTCAAGTCACAAAACATGTTTTTCCTTGAAAAGTAAGAAATGATGTAATGACTGTCTCAATTGAATAACTGCCTTTGTTTCTCACTTCTGTAGTATGCTTCCCCCTACACAGATCTCCACCCCCCCACACACACCCCCACCCCACGAAATGCTTAAAAGGTAACCTAACTCTTTGTTCAGGGCTCAGTCCTTTGGATGTTAATCCGAGTGGGCCGGTGCACCTAAATAATTAATAAATATCCTCCTGAACCCCATCAATCTCTCTGATTCCTTAAAAATCCTGCTACATTTTCTTTAAGGAATCTGAGTAGGCTAGATTAGAATGGGTTGCTTAGATGGAAGAATTATGGGACATAACACTGGAAATGTTGCCCGAAGCTGCAAGGAGAATTTTGAATGCAATCCTGAAGAGTTGCACCATTACAAGTGCTTTATTCAAGACAAAATTTAGTTCTGCATCTAATTTCCCTACTTGAAACTAACACAGCTTAAGAACGTTAAATAGGAAATGAATGTTTATTAGGTAGCAGGTCATATTCAGGGTCTCAAAAGACACTCTATGTCACAGCAATGTCAGAAGAATACAGGAGAGCTGTTGGGAGAGACCTGAGGGAGCAGAGAGATATAAATTTAAGAGCTACAATTTGAATGTCTTGATGTGAAAATAACTAAGACGTATACTGACCTAGAAAAAAAAAATTTTAAAGAAAATCATTACTTACTCTAGTATTTGACCAAAGCCAGTATTTGTTTAAATACTAATACTTAAATATATATTAATGCTATTTTATTTTTTCAAAAACTTTAGTTAAAACAAATTTAATAGAGTTCATGTGAGCAAAGGACAATTCCCAAATCAAAGCAGCCCTCAGAATCAGAAGGGTTCATAGAACTCCACTTGGCAACCTGGCAGTATTTCAGATAGAAAAAGGCTGAAGAAAACAGAAAGAAGGAACAAAAAGCAGATAGGTTGTTTCAAAGCTACTTTCCTTGTAAATGTTAAACCAGAGGGAACTTTCTTATTATGCTGCCAAAACTGGCCTGTTTGGGAATTGGGCTATTATTGCTCTCTCTTGGAAGGTCAGATAAACAATTTAGTTTTTGCTTGGTGGTATGGAACTTTAGCATTAGTGACTCCATTTTGGTTTGGTCTGTTGGGGCCTGGTGCAGAAGCTCAGTCCAAAGCAAAGGCTTCCCATTATTTTATTTAACACACTGTAGGGGATGAAAAATATCTTTTCCTCATCCATCCCTAAGTTCACGGCAGAAGCCCCTATAACAAATCACAGATTAACAAAAGAAGTGTATATACGTTATTTAATATGTTTTTTGTGACCAGGGGCCTTCAGAAATTAAGACAAAAAGAAACAGGTAAACTTGTGTATTTTTACACTTAGGTTAATGAAGAGGTAGATAGTCATAGAGAGGTATGATTAGACAAAGAGGGTATGATCTAACAGTAATAAACGGGGGAATTTGACAAGGTCTGTTTGTTCACATTCTTCCCTGTGTCCCTTTCTTCACAGAGACGGGCGGATCACGAGGTCAGGAGATCGAGAACATCCTGGCTAACACGGTGAAACCCCGTCTCTACTAAAAATAAAAAAAAAAAAATTAGCCAGGCATGGTGGCGGGCGCCTGTAGTCCCAGCTACTTGGGAGGCTGAGGCAGGAGAATGGCGTGAATCCAGGAGGCAGAGCTTGCAGTGAGCCAAGATTGCACCACTGCACTCTAGCCTGGGCAACAAAGCGAGACTACGTCTCAAAAAAAAAAAAAAAAAAAAAAAGAGAATGTTCCTTCCCTCCAGGTATAGGAAGGATGCCTCTTGAATGAGGATATTTTCTCAAGGGAGAAGGGTTGGGGAAGATTGAGCATGGCCTCTGCTTCCTCTGTTATCTCAAATTCCAAGCCTCCATATTTTGGGATAGCATGTTCTGAAGCCCATGGCTATTCCAAAATAATTCATTCTCATGACAACAATCTAATCAGTGAGAATAGGCAACAACTACAATAAAATTAGAAAAAAGGGTGCCATAATTTTAAAAGAAAATACGCCACAAAAATTATTTGTGTCCATCGAGAAAGCAATAGGTTGTTTAAGACTATGCTCTGGTGTGTAGAAACTTGGTTATCAAATTCAAGTGCTCAGAGGAAGATGTTTTATTCTCTGTTTATAAAAAATAAATAGTTCTGCATTAGGAAAAGTTTCTGCTTAAATGAATCGTCTTTAGCTAAGAGTGAAACCATTTTTGACTTGTTAATCTGCTTGAAGACTGGGAAAGGGTGAATTAATGTAGTTTCAGTTGTTATTATTATAACTATTATTTTTGTTTTCAGATGAAGTTTCGCTCTTGTCCCCCAGGCTGGAGTGCAATGGCGCAATCTCAGCTCACTGCAACCTCTGCCTCCCAGATTCAAGCGATTTTCCTGCCTCACCCTCCCGAGTAGCTGGGATTACCGGCATGCACAACCATGCTCAGCTAATTTTTGTATTTTTAGCAGAGAGAGGGTTTCACCATGTTGGCTAGGCTGGACTCGAACTCCTGACCTCAAGCGATCCACTCGCCTTGGCCTCCCAAAGTGCTAGGATTACAGGCATGAGCCACCATGCCCAGCCTTCTGTTACTATTTTTAAAGGCTTTTAAAAAATAGATTGATAATAGAATAAATTGATTAAATTCCTTGACTTGTAATGATTGTACAGCTTTATGTTGCCCCATTTTATCAAATAGTCAACAAATTTGTCTTATCATTAAAAAAAACTTGACATTAATGAGATACATATTTTGCAAACTTAAAGTTACGTAAGCATTTCTCAGAAACATATTAGTTATCATGATTCAGAATGTCAGTTTTGATAATATTATGGGATATTTTATGACATCTTAAAGTAACATTTAAGAGTAGGTGAAACAGACTCATGGTGGATTGAATATAGTTATCTCCCACCCTCCATTAACCTGGCATTTACTGAAATGGCAACACCTTTAGGAGTAACACAGAAGGATAATCTCTCCTGGCTACATTCCATTTAAGAAATATTGGTGATAGCAATGATTTAAACTTAATGTTAGAAATTGAGCTGAACGATAAAACATAACGTGTTTTTAGACTGCAAATGGCATGTATTAGTAGACTCCAAACTGTGAGATTCTAAAAAATATACTAGTCTGGGAGAGGAGGACTAGACTTTTCTAGACTGGACCTAAATTATTTTGAAACTAGTATTTTAATTAAAAAAAAGAAAGAAAAGAGAGAGAGAAATAAACAGAGAGAGGGAGAGAGACAGAGAGAAAAGGGAGGAAGGAAGGAAAGAAGGAAGGGAGGGAGGAAGGAAGGAAAGAAGGAAGGAAGGAAGGAAGGAAGGAAGGAAGGAAGGAAGGGAGAGATATAGAAGAAGAGAGAAAATTAAATAGAACAAACAATACTTGGTGCCAAATTCAGTGGACATTTTTCCATGAGAATAAAAACAATCATAAGACTATAAACATGAATAATACATGGGAACATAAATTTTGTGGCTGCTGTCAAAATGATAATGCTGCTCCTATTTTTAGAAATATTTTTACTGTATACATTCAGTTAATTTTATCCAGCTGTCAGTATGCATTCTGGAAGTTGCCAGAAAGTGAATGAATGTGAACATTTAAAAGAATGAATAAAATAATCTTAACATGTCTGTGAGTGTAAAGAAGAGCTCGTGCACCAAATGGCTTCACTGTCTACTTTTTGGCACAGGTATCAAGGTGGTACATATAGGATATGCTCTTGGAATTGTTTTTCCAACAGAAATGTTAGATTTGCAATGAATATTGTCAATCTTAAAGGGTCTTTCTCATGGCCAATAGTAGCATCCTTTTCTGAGATGGCTGGTGGGGACCACAGAACCAGTCTGCTGTCTGTGATAAACTGATTCAGACAAGCTCAAGTAAGGATTTGGCGCTTGAGCTCACACTCAAGAGTTCCCCAATACAATGACAAGCATTCTTAATTCCTCCATTACAATTTTTTTTAATGGTGTGGTTAGGTTGTCTGGGTACCCATCAGCATGTGGCCTTTGCAATGACCACTGGTAAATAGAGCACTGTGTGGCCATGCAATGATCACAGGCTTTGGGATCGAGGGATGTGGGGTCAGATCCCATCCTGGCTACCCACTAGCTATGTTATATAACTTCTGGCAATTTTCCCATCTGAAAATGGGTCTAATAATGTCTACTTTACAGGGATAGCTTACCTCTTCACAATTATGTAAGCAAAGAATTTAGCACTGTGCCAAACACAGAATACAGTCACCAGGGCCGACAGCAGTCACTTTTGGCAGCTCTAACATGTTGCTGCTCAGATTTTCATGTACTGGTTGTTTTTTTTTTAAATGAAGCCAAAAATTATAGGAACTTTACCTAACACCCAATGATATCTGAATGCCTTCTTCCCACAAAAGTTATGGTTATTCCAAAATTAGAATGTTAATAATAAATCAAAAACAGTGGGTCTTAACCAAGAAAGACAGCCAAGTGTTTTGAAGTCAGACAAATCGGCTTCTAATCTTAACTTCCTACGTACTAGGCACATGGCCTTGGGTGAGTAATTCATTTCTTTCAATTTTCTCATATGTAAAATGGGCAACAGTACTTACTTCATGGTGTTGTCATCTAGATGAAATGAAACAACGTGTATGAATTCTGGCTGTGCCATTTACCGGCTGTGTGATCTTGGGCACATTTCTAAATCTCTAGGTGCTGCAGTTTGCTCATAGGTCAGGTGGATTTCACAGTCATCCTAACGCAGAGGTTGTTAGGAGGATTACATGGGTTAGCTAAGAGAATGCACCTAAAACAATGACTGGCACATGGTAAGTACTCAATTAATATTATAATGCTACTGATTTTTCATTTTCACTTCTTCTTCATTGGTTTTATTGTTAATAGCCAGAAATTAGGTTGATGAGATAACAATGGCGTACAGTTGAAAAAATTGCTTTAACACTTTAGAGCATAACAGGCCAAGAGGATTAACCTACTGGAAGTGGTATGCTGCCCGCTGCTCCCTTGGATTTAATATTACATGCACTCTCAATGGAAAGCAAAGAGGAGTTGAGATGGGGCAGAGGAGAAGTAGTTGCTCTGGAAACACTGATGGAAGTGAGAGGGCCACTCAGCTGTGGTGAGCCACCTCTGAGCCACTGAAACTGGCCCAGTGTCATCTTTCATAGTTGTCTTCACCTTGCATTTCACAGTTCACAAAAACACTTCATATCCACCATCACACACTTACTCTCCCCATGTTCCCCCTTGCAGTAGGTGGATATGCTAAGTGGCCAATCCCCATACTGCATACCCCACTCCACTCAGGTTTCTTTTTTGCTTGGTTTTCTCTCTAGTGATGGAGGTTTCCCCTCATATCAGAAATTAATTTTAAAAAAAGTTGCCATGGAAGTTGCTGAAAGTTTCCAAGTATCGACAGGAGAACCGTTAATTGGCCTGTCAGACTACACAACCTCCACAGAGGTCATCTCTGGCTGAGTAAACACTGCATCTCTGCCATTTACTCACTAAAGCAGTCAGAATTCCTCTTGACAGAACTGGATTCCAAAACAACAACAAAAAAAAACCTGCTCCAAAGGTAAGAGACAGCTTATTAAATTTGTGTCAAGCCTACTGCCTGATACCTTTTAAGCCCAGTCTGATTTCTTTCAGGCCCTTGACACGTGCTAATTGGCATTATTCTGTTAGCAGATGCTGACAGGAGACAGGCATCAGGCTTTCCTGCTTCTCTGTACTCAGCATGACATCCTCTCATAAATACCAAATGGGATGCCTTAAACGACTGGGAAATACATGCTAAATGGGTACTTAGATGTATTTAGACAGCTTATTTATCACTGAATATGGCAAAACTCTTTGTGTGCTCTTTTGGGGAGGTAAAGAATGTCACAAGCGATGGAGCAAAGTAGAAATGTGCCACATGGAAATCAACCATATTGTAAACAGTACATGCCTGTTGTGGCCTTTCCACACCTTACAGTTTATTACGAGGAGCTCTTACAGCTCCTTCCTGGGCTTTCATTCTTCTAACAAATATTTATCACTGCTGGACCAGGTTCTGTTCTGGGCACTGGGGATACACCACCAAACAAAACAGATAAAAAATGCCTGTCCTCGTGGAACTTATATAGTAATAAAAGATGGAGGATATCACATGGAGATGAATGTGATGGAGATGGGATGAGATGGGGTGGGTTGGGCTTGGGACAGAGTTGGGGAATCGACTTTAATTCACCTGGTCAGAGGCCAGGCTGAGCAAAGACCTGAAGGAGGCCGAGCCAGACAGGCCAGAATAGGAGGAGTGTTTTAGAGGAGGGGCGGAAGTCTGAGGGGCAGCCAGCTTGGTGCACACAGAGACTGGCAGATGAGAGCACAGTGAGTGTGGGACAGAGTGGTGGGAAATGAGGCTAGGGAACTGGCTGGAGGTGGATACAGGCAGACCTTTGTAAGGGCTCAACCACCTCTGCACTTTAGAATCCCTTGTGGAGCTTTTAAACCAAGTGAATCAGAATCTCCTGCGGTGAAGCCCAGGCCTGGGGATGTTTTTGAAATCTCCACATGTGCCTCCAGTGAGTAGTCAGAGGAAGGACATGAGCTGCCTTCTGCTCAGAGGGATCCTGAGCTTTAAGAACAGACCCCAGGAGGGGACGGGTGGTTGCAGGGAGGCCAGTCAGGTGCAGCAATCATCCAGGGAGGGAGCTGGTGACTGGGATGTGGGATCAAGTGGAGGTGGTGAGAAGAGCTCAGACTCCAGGTATATTTTGAAGGCAGAGCCAAGAGAATGTTCCTGCAGATCAGGCATAGGGAGTAAAAGCAGAAGGGTAGTCAAAGATGACACCAAGGTTTTGGGGCTGAGCAATTGGAAGAATGGAATTGCCATTTGACTGAAATGAGAAAGGTCATGGGAAGAACCTAGAAGGCATTTTTACATCATATACGAACACTTTGCATGGAAATGCCCATAGATAGTAAAATGCTCAGTACCTGGCACGTAAAGGACTCACTAATGCTTTTAAAAGACAGTATGTGTGGTGAGGCTGAAGGGCAAGTATCTACAGCTGAGTATCTTTAAGGTGGTTTGGTAGCAAATAATAAACAAGTGTTCCAAGCATTTTTCCAGAGATAAGTAGAGGAGATGAGGATGTAGCCAGGAAAACTCCCTATAAATGTCTCTGCCTCCATCTAAATCTTTAGATAATGTGGGAAGAGGCTTCCTTGCCTGGCAGAAATTCTGGCAACTGCCCCTACATTCAAGGAAAAGTATGAGATATGCTTAATACTGGTAGATGACACTCCCATCTCCCCCAGTGTGTGGTACTTAAAGCTGAATACCCTGAGTGACAAATAGCAGGGGAGTTAGCCAGCCACCTTGCCACTATATGTAGAAAATACCTACAGAGCAGTGCCTTCTCTAGTTCTTTAGGAAAACCTCAGCCCTTGTATGGGGCTGTATATAATTTCATTTTCAACAACCCTGCCAAATTCCTAAGATGCTTAATATTGACCAATTAAACAAGAAAAAATGTAATAATACATTTGTCATTCAAATCACTATGTACTATAGCTAATTAAGGTCCTCATTACAAATTATATACAATAGTCAGTTATATGCTTTTTCAATTGAATCCTTACATGAGTAAGATTTATTAACACAAATAGCTCCTGACAAACTTGGCCCAGGAACAAGCACTATATTTCCTCTGGGTTTTGGGAAAAAGTCAAAGTTATTATAAATGGTTGCTTAGGGGAGATATTTGCTATTTTCTCCACTGATTTGAAGTAGGTCAGATTGAGAGCTGAATGCTTCCCTAAGGTTATAATTAAGTATGAATATTAAAAAACTGAGAACAAATAAAAAAATACAACTTCTTTAAGCTTTCACATCACAGAACTTGCATTGTGTTTTCACCTCAGGCAAGATGCTTTCTTTGGGAAAAGGAATACGGTTGAAAAAATAGACTTTAAAAAAAACTGCAATAGCTCTACAAGCCTAGACTTTGAGAAAGATTTGTGCAAACAAAAATGCTTTGAAGAAGTATTTAACCAGGTAGAGTTGGGGCAAACACACAAATGCTGAAAAAGCAGCCTGAACTATTGTGATCTAATTCTGCAGGACAGTCTGATGTTTTTTCCCCCCTTGAAAATCACATCTTTCTGCCTCTTCCCATCCAAATCATTCACTCTTATAAAACTAGCTTAGTAAGATCAATATCTGAGCTAGCAATGTAAATTTAATTATGGTGAGGCCTGGGTAAACATTAGCTCTAAGACATTTCTTGGTCTATAGAGTGATAACTGAATTAAGTAGGATTATTTCATCATTATAGTATTAAGCCCACAATGTTACACAAGAGAAGCTAATATTTCTAACTCTTTTTAGCTTAGCAAAATATGCTATAAGCATTTACATGAGCCAATTTAGTATGTTTCCTCCTTGAAGAGCTATGAAATAGGAATACACGGCAGCTAAATTTTCAGTGTAGAGAGAGGAATGTCTAGTAATCAAACTATCGAAGGGCCTCATTATAAGACCATTCCTGGGATGCTGGCACTCTGGTCTCCTGATAGCCACTTTAGTTGAATTCCCATGGACCTGGGAATTCACAGTCTTGCCTTCCATCTCCTGCATTTTCAGCTGTGCAGATTCTCTAAACACAGTCTTCCTTGAAGTCCCCATTTGGGCATTATTTCTTCCAGGAATCTTTCTCTGACTTTCTTGTCTTTGGGCATTTCTGTATCAGGGCACTGGCCTAATGATAAAACTATATTTCTGCCTCTCTTTGAAACCTGGGAGCAGCTTGATCATCATTGATGTCTGGGTCAAGCACAGGGACTGGTATATATTAGGTATTCAATACTATTTATGGAATGCATGAATGAATGAATAGAATTAAAAAGCTAAGACATGGAAACACATCCCATGTGCTAGGTGCTGGATAAAGAGATAGAAGGTATATCCTCTAGAAGTTGAGGATCTGGATCAGGAAGGGGGGAATGTAAAGAGAGGCAGAAGAATATAAGCCGGCATTTCTTAAGGACCAAAGCAGTGAGGACTTATTTCTTAAGGACCAAAGCAGTGCTAGGACTAAGGCAGCCGCAGCATGGAAAGGCAGAGTAGAATCCTGGAAACAGCCAGCCCACTGAAGGAAAGGTAGCCTCAAGCCAGACAAAAGGAGGCAGGAGGGCAAAGGGGACATGATGAGCAAGGCCCTGTTATGGAGCTGAGAAGAATTACAGTTTAATTTATTAGATGATAGACATTGAAAGACTGGGTTCTGAATCCAGACAACTGGGTTTAAATCCTGACTCCTTTACTACATGCTCTTTGGGCAAATCACGTAATATTCCTAAGCCTCAGTGTCTCCATCTGTAAAATGGACATAAAAATAATATCCTCCTCACAGATATGAGATAAAATATATAAAGCTATTAGCATGGAGCTTACATATAAGAAATGTTATTATTGTTTTTATTCACATTCTGTATGGCATGGCTAGGACACACACATTTAAAAGGCTTCAGCCTAACTGTATGGAGGTGAGGGCTGTGCGTGTAGATAGAGGACCAGTGCAAAATTTTAAGTTTCCTGTCTCCTCTAGATTTGATTAAGAATGATAATGTATAACCCTAAAACATCAGCTAGCTACAGGTCAAGATCCTAGCTAAGGTAATATTTGCGGCATTTGTGGGATGGCTATGTAGTATTTAAACCTGTACCACATTAGCCTAGTTGGTTAAAACAAGATCTCTGAGTATATTCCCTTCTCACCTCCTACTGGCCATTATAGTTACAAATAGATTAACTCATTTCTTTTGAATGGGTTTATTTGTTTGCTCTCTCAGTTGTACTGTAATCTCCTTTAAGAGGAGAAAGTTGTTATTATACATCACTTATGGCAGTGTCTAGCAATGCCCAATAATCTTCTCTGGGTTACTACTAGCCATTCATCACCAAAGTGATCACCCTCAATCGTAGATTCTTGACTCCATGACCCTAAGATCCTGTGGACACTACAAAAATTTTCTACAAATACATTTGACACTCTGCTAACCTCATAGGGAAGTTTAATCAAGTAAACTAGTGAGGCTACCTTGTGAAATAATTTTAAAATTACCTTGAGAAATCTATTTTTAAAATTAGTTGGAAAAATCTCCCATGGGGTCTGACTTGTCTCTGCCACTTTCCTAGAAATTTAAAACAAATTCTCTGATATTCCCTCAAATAGAACGTTTACCCATACATTTGGGTCATTTTTTAATTTAAAAATATTGAAATTAATCACTTATTCATTTCAATATTTTGATATATAGTTTATAATGATAAAGCAGATTTATTTTGCGTATTAGGCAATTTGAAGTGTGAAGTGCAACTGGACTAAAAAGAGCCAATAGACTGGAGCCAATAGTTTATCAAGCTCTTCTTAGGTAGATTTCAAATTTTGCTACTTAGTAACACACTGTATTTTATAGGGAAAAAAACATGTTCACCTTTATTATGATTTATAATCCCCTGACCTTCCATTTCTATTCTCCCCAGACTTGCTGCGAGCATTAGTTCATTCAACTCTTACATTTATAGAGAGCTTGCTTCTCACCCATGCTTTACAAAGTCATTCTATTGGTTAAATGTCTATGCGAGTACTGTGGAGAGATATTTTTTAAATAATTATCATGATAAAAACAGCTTATTAACTCGGTCACCTGGGAAAATGATTTATCCTTTCTGAGTTGCTTTTTACCATCTGTAACAGAGTAATATTTCCCGTCTTTTAAGGCTGCTATAACAAGGAATGATAATAAATAAAAACTATCTCACACAATGTCCCTGGTATTTAGTAGGTGCTTACTTAAGTTAAAACCAGTATAAGTGCCATATGCACATTTTACAATTGACAAAGTGTCTATTTTTCTATACTCTGGTTCTTATTGTAAAAGAGCTTCCTTCCCTGGCATCTATCCACAAGCAACAATGGCCACTTAAGCAGTCCTCTAAATTATTCAGGAGATTGTTATAAGACTTTTTAGTTCTACTTTTTATATATTACCATCCAATAATACTTGCAAGGGCAAATTAATCATCATCTTTCCACATTAACTTTCATATTATAATAAATTAAATCATGAATCGGGGGCTGGCTCTTGGGCAGGGATGAATGAGAGAACCATGAAAAAAATCTTGTGCTTTCTTTAAAAACTATTCTTCTAATATGTTGGAGAAGCAAAGAGTTTGCTTCTCTGTAGCCGAAATCTGCACTCAAACATCCTTCGAATATGTCCTCACTTTACTATAATCTAATCAAATTTGAAAGCTCCAAAGCCCAGTGTTAGGAACCCAATCTGTTGTAGCTGCTTCAAACTAGAAATAGTTTTAACAAATGAAAGAATCAGGGATATAGTCATCTCAAAGTAATTATTCCATGTTCCCCAGTTTAGAAAATATAAGTCATAAGTTACAGCCAATTTACTCTATGTTTCATTTAGTGTCCATGAATCAAACTCTTCTGTTTTTCTAATAGATGAGAATATTTTTAGAGGGCTGAAATTCTTATTTTTATTAATAAATGTATTAGCAAGTAAAAGGAATGTATTTTGACATAGCCTCAGATACACAATTTGCTGTGGTCCCATTTCAGGATGTGTTTCATCAAAATAGGTAGAATCAGAATAGGTAGTATCAGAATGGCACAGTAAATTTAAAAAAAAAAAACAGTTGGGCAGGCCTTACCCCAAACATCTTGAATAGGAATCTCTGGTTGAGAAGTGTGCAGCGGGTAGCTGCTGGAAACCCTTGCTTGTTTAGCTTTCCCCTGCGAGTCTATTGAGAAACCTAGTTTTAAACCGACTGCTACATCATTTGGTAAACTGGATGACACTGGAAGGTGACACCAAGCTAGCAGCAGTTATGGCAAAGGAAAAGCGATGATGCTGTAGGATGCTTAGGCTGTATCCTGTTTTAATAGTGCTTCGCAGGATGATCCCAAATCAAATATCTTTTCAGAATTTGAACTGGTAATGTGTCTGCCTCTTCCTCTTATGTTTCCACCCCCATAAGTTTAATCTACGTCCCTTCTGATTGTTAGGAAGATGTTTATTTTAAAATATAAAAAACATTTTTCCGTGCAAATAATTCAAGCAATTAAAGCTAAAAAATGAATATATTTTAGTGTCCTTAGACTGAACAGTGAGGACTAATGCAGAAGTTAATTATAAATAAGAAAATATTTTAGGTCCTTCTTTCAGATTCTAGATCTTGAAAGTGTCTTTAAAATTTTAACTTACAACTATAGAATATATTATCATATATATATAGGGAATAGTGGACCCAGTATCTTTATTATAATAAAAAATACTCTAATCCTTGCAAAATTTCACTTTTATGAACTTTGATTGATTTCTCCAGTGAGTTTCCACCTCTCGCAACTATATAATAAAAAATACTAAGTGGCTTAAAAAAAAAACTCAGTTACATAGATTATTACTTGGAAAGAAAATTATATAAAAGGTCTCAGTGAGATAAATTTTAAAAAGATAAATTACTTTTGTTCCTGTATTTAAAATATATGTGATCAGGCTCCTATCAAAAAATGGATACATCCAAGAACTTAAAATTCTACATCGTAACATTCAGTTTCATACTTTTTTCATCAACAGTCCTTCCTACTTTTGCTCAAAACACAGCTTTGCTTTTCAGTATTTGGGATTTTCTTTCTGTTTTTTGTTTGTTTGTTTCGGTTATAAGTATCTTAGTTTCTATCTCAGCTCATCCTATCCTTTTGCCAGAAAGCCATTCCCTACTCCTAGCACTGTCCGTATTTCCCTGCCAAATGCAACACTTTCTTTCATGGGATCAAGGATTTGAGGAATGGAAGAACCTTAGAGATCCCTTCCGAAAAAGATTTAATTCAGGAATCCTCTCTTCAGCTTCCTTGTCAGAGGATGGTCCTAGCTCTGTTAAACATTCCCAGAATATCACATTGCTGGAGAGCTTTCACGGATCAAGAGGTTTTCCGTGTGTCCAGACTAGCTGTATGATTCTAAACAAATCACAGCATCTCTTGAGTCTGCGTTTCTATAAAGCAAGAGGAGGTGATGATTTCCAAGGTCATACAAGTCACAGAATTCTTCCTAATTATTTTAATGGCAGTAAGCAGAATAAAATGCTTGCTTGTAACATCATTGGCTCTGAAGGATATTGTCCAAAGGGTGAGGTTGGTGTTTAAGGGTCAGGGACAGTAATTTTTAACACCATCCAATAAGGACTTTTCAATGCTACCGAGCAGTGGGGTCTACATACTGTTCCCTAAAAGGACACCTCCTGGCTACTTGTTCCTTAACTTCCCGCTGCCCAGTCTGCCACTGAAAGCCCCACATGGCACTTAGGGAGCTCTCACCATGCATCCATTATTATCATTATTACTATTATTATTACTGATTTGTTCACAGAAAACCATTACTACCAAAGTCAGTGGTTGATCTTCCATCCTTATCTACTTATCTGCAATATTTTTCACTGTTGCCCACTCCCATCCTTTAAAAATTATCTTCTTTCTTAAAAATCAATCAAAGATTGATTCTCCTTTGCCATGTTTTGATCACTTTTTTATGCCCATCCCTTGAAAAGGAGTCGTTTCTTTGGACCTCCGATCTTCACCAGGAGAATGCTAAACTCCAGCTCTCCTTCCTTTCCCTGCCACTGTTTGACCTTACACAGGTCGTATTCTCTCTGGGCCTCATTTGTCCCTGAGAAGAGAAGGAGCTGGAGTGATGATGTGGAAGTCTCTTCAAGCTGTACACTGCTATGCTAGTCATCTTAATCCCATTCCTACATTCCTTCAGTATGTGGTAGAGTTTCAGAAAGCAAGTATAGGTCTGTGATGATGCTAATACCACCAAGAAATCATTCACTCCAGTATGGGGAGAAACCTTAAACACCATCTAGTCTGAAACTTTTGTTTTACAGATAAGGGAACCTAGGTTCAGAGAGGGTACTTGATTGCCTCAAAGCAGAGACAGGATAATAAGGAGGTCTCCTGGGCTCTCACTTGTTGCAAAATAAGAGTTAAAGTGTTTTCTGGATCTGGTTAAAGTGTATAATGATATCAGAGTAAAATGTCATACGGAAGGTATAAATTGATCTAGAACCATTAAAGACTTCCCCTCCCCCTTTAAAAAAATCAACTTTAAGAATTTTGGAGACAGATTTGCTATCGGTGGTCTTTATACAAAATAGCGTAATCTGATAACATAAAACAATCTGTTAGATTTATGTTTTTAAATAGCCAATAAAACAAACATCAAGTCCACAGATTACATATATTTACATTAATTCAAATGTCCAAAGCACAGTACAGTAGGGTCTATTTAATAGTTCACATAATTTAAGATTTACATATACACAAGCACATGAACCAATATTAGTTTGCTAGAACAGGGATTTAAGAAGTTACTCAGACATTTTGGTATTGACACTTACATATTTTTGGCAACAAATTATGATGACTTTAATTTTCAACGAGATCTTTTGTACAAGAATACAGAATGGGAAGAATGTACAAATGAAAAGACAGGGAACAAATGTATTTTCCTTGCACTATTTCTATAACACCATATAGGATGTGGCATTATCCAGTACATTTATCAGTGTAGTCTATTCATTCTGGTCTGAAACGGTATTTTGGCTGAATATCCCCAATCTAACTTTGCTTTAGGCTTTATAATTAATTGATGCTTATTCTTCTTTCTACATCTTTTAAAAATGAAATTGGACACTAGTGTTTTTCTTTAAAATAACTCACTTGGTACTAGTAAGTTAGCAAGTCTATTTTTAAAGGACACTAATACATAAAGTTTATTTTTTCTTTCAACATCTAATAAAAGGGACAATGGGAGTCATATACCTCTGGGCCTGCTCTGAAATTATCAATAGTGCTAAAGCTAAGATATTGTTACTAGCACTTAAACTTTGGAAAACCACCCCATCTTTCTCTGGTACATTCAGGAACTAAAGTGCTTTACCTCATTTCCTACAATCATTTTTAAGAGACCATTTGGTTGTATTCAAAGAACAAACAACACAATTTCTGTCCTGCTGTTTATTTTGCAGACCACACACAAAGTTAATATGAAGAGAATTAAATTATGACATCATACGAATATGCACAAATTAAATGGACGCCACAAAAAAGGTGTGTCAGAAAACACCGAAATTGACTGAATCTGAGTCAGATTTCCCTCGTGGACTTTAGGATGCCCTCAGCTATCACTTGCCTCGCTGGGAAAGAGCCTGACTTTCCCGTTCTGCCCTGCTGCAGTATCCTTCAGGGGTTTCCAAAACACCACTCTTTACCTGCACCTGCCTTCCGTTCATCAGTGGAGCATCACTAGCGGGGCCAGGACTGAGAATCGATGAATGGGCATTGCTTTGGTGTAGCATATTTTTCTGTCTCTTGGTTTTACACTTGCAGGGACATGGAGTCAGATAGAGGTATAAAAGTACCAAAACGATACTGGCCACGCAAGCAGCAAGAGTGGTAAAAGCTGTGTTAAATGCCTCATGGGCATGGGATCTGCTTACAGTGAAATTGCTCACATTTATTGTGACGTCCACAGTTTCATTTAACAGGCGTTGCTTATTCATTGCGATACAAGAATACACTCCAGCATCCTCAAAACGAGGGCTTTCTATAATCAGACTTCCATTGTGAAACACGTGAAAGTTTTCCATCTCTTTATCCGGCTCTAGCAGTCTGTTATCTGGACCCACCCAGATGAAATCGGTATTTGCATTACCTGTCTTGCTGTCACAATGGACCATCAGTCTTTCCCCGACCTG